>NC_081311.1:84040606-84343636 GCF_026419965.1 Kogia breviceps
AGATCCCACATGCCACGGAGTGGCTGGGCCCGTGAGCCATGGCCACTGGGCCGGCGCGTCCGGAGCCTGTGCTCCGCAACGGGAGAGGCCACAACAGTGAGAGGCCCGCGTACCACAAAAAAAAAAACAAAAAACAAAACAAAACAAAAAAAAAACACCCCCAAAGAAAAGGACACCAAAACAACCCCGGAGAGACCTCCTCAGAGATACTTCCTGCAGCCACTGCCACATGGACCCCATGACATGGTACGGTGAAGCCTTTTCTGGCACGCTGACACCCTGGCACGCTGACGTCCTAGAACACACATGCCCTGCACGGTCACATCCCTGTACACTCATGTCCTGGGAAACCCACGCCCTGGAATGCTCACGCCCCGGCACGCTCATGTTCTCAGCTGGGAGGACGGACACCGAGGTAGTCTGGCCTGTCCACACAGACGTGAGCCTCGGCTCCACTGCCTGGATTAGCTGTTGCAGCTCCAGGACCCAGCACAGGGCTCTCCGAGAACACGCACTGGTCTGGAAGTTTGTGCCAGGGTGGGGTAGGGGCAGTGCTGGCGCAGCCTGGGATCTGGAGAGAAGGGCACTGCTGGGTGGGGCGGGCCTGGACAAGTCCGGGCGCGAGAAGGCAGAGACGTGAGCAAAGGCGCCAATGCCCAGAGGGAGAACAGTGGGAGGAAAGAGTGACTCGAGACCAAACTGAGCTGGGACTCACTGTCCACCTGCCCCACCCCGGGCTGAAATCTCTGTTGACCACTTGCTACCTCTATGATCTTGGGCAAGTTATTCATGCTTTGAAACTAAGTTTCCTAAAAATAAATAAATACATAAAATGAAAAAAGATTTTTCATGAGGATTTAATGTGCCAATTCAGTATATGTGCAAACTCAAACCAAATTAAAAAATAAAAAAAAAAAGAGGGAAAGAAAAACAGTAACAACAACTCCTGTCCCCTTGAAGTGGTAGCAGTGGTCACAGTGCCGTGACGAAACAGAGAAAGAGGAGGCCAAGGGGCGGGCAGCTGGGGGCCGCTGTTCTACAAGGGCTGGTCTGACTGAGAGATGCCCTCACGAGGGAGGGTGGCCCTGTAGCCCTGGGGAAGAGCACAGGGCGCAGCAAGGCCCCGGGGTGGGGCAGGGCCCCTTCTGCAGCGCGTCAAACGCTGGGCGTTCGGTAAGATCAACAGTGAGTTATGACACTAGCGTGTGTACCTACATGCGTGTTTGCCCAACAGAGGCCCCTCCGTACACCATCAAAAGAATGCCACGTTCCTTTCCCTATTTCAGAGGTGAGGAAACGGAGATCCAGTCACCTGCGATTTGTTCCAGGTCGTATCCGTTTTCTTGTTACAACTGTCCTGCGAGGTCAAACCCCCCATCTCATCACAGCTGGTTGCCATGGAAATGATGCTCGGGGGTCACAGAGGTCCAGCCTCTCAAATAGGAAAGCAATTCCAAAACCCACGAGCTCCCAGGCTACGGGGTGATCCCGTGCCCCTGATAAATGTCTGGCTACGGGAGCTGGCCCGCGTGCCCGCATTCTCTTCCATCTAAGATGAAATCTTTCCAGCACACGTTTTCCACGCTGACAGCCCTAGAGATACCTATGGATCATCCACTCTCCCCAGCTTTCTGCCTTCACCCTGTGCTCCAGCACACCAGCCCCTCCTCCTCACCTTATGACCTCACCCCTCACAGGCTACGCGAACAAAGCAGGAGCCTCAGCCAAAATCCACCCCAGCTGCACCGACCGCGGAATCCAAATGAGCTGGCTCCCACTGATTTGTTTAATGGCCTGAAAACTCTTCACTGCAACAAAGAACTTGGAACTACGTCGCCCCATCCAAGGCCAGAGGAAGGACCATCACCCAAGAGATGCTTGTCTCTAGTTCTGCTCCTTGCGTGGAGAACTGGGGTCAGCGGCAAGAGGGCTGGTCGTCGGCCGTCTGTGTGTGGGGGTGAGGGGTAAGGCCTCTGCTGAGCTCCTGGACCTTCAATCTCTTTGTGCCATCAGACCCCCGACCCCTTTCTGCAATAAGGCAGCACAGGGTTTCATGGATGCCTCATGTCAATCAGCTCTGGGGCTGGGGTTTTCCCTGCCTCGGCCCCAAGCCATTGCTGTGTACTAAGTGTCGACTACATGCTAGGTATCTCACTAGCTCCTGTGGGTCCAACAGAGAACACAGGGCTGATGCCCACCTCTGGAGGTCACGCTCTGGGAGAGGGCGGAGGGCTGCAATAGACAAGAAGATAATGACCACAGTAACAACTGCACCATGGAAGCCTGAGCTAAGTGCTCAAGTGGTGAGGACTGTAGTTCTACGGAAGCACCTAACAGAGGAGCCCGGTCTGGACGGAAAGGGGGGTCCGGGAGGTGAGGGGCTCCTGGGGAAGGAGCATCTGAGCTGAGAGCTCAGCAGCCAGCAAAGCAGTGGAGAAGAAGCCCTCTGTGACTTCACACAGAAACACACTTTTCTTCAACCTCCAAAGAGGGTGTGACCACAGCCCCCGCAGAGGCACCCCACAGTGACCCCTGCTCTCTGACATGACATCCTCTGTAGCACTCCTGGAGGCCCTGGCCCGGTGACAGTTAATTTCCCAAGGCACACACCAGTTTACTGGAGACGGATTATAAACGACTTTATAGCTTACTGATATGTTAGAGCGCAGCAGGGACTCTCAAAAATGTTTGACTATGACACACATCTCACATCGTGGCCCGGACGTCATGCTGTAAACACACACACACACACGCACACACAGCTGAAATGAAGGTTTCTCCCCTTGCTATGTGTGAACACATAATATTCTATTGTTTTATGTGGGTGTGACTCATAAAACTGGCTCCACACTCTAGGGTCAGACCCACTGGGCTAAAGAACCATTATAGAACTCGGTTATTTCTGTATTACACAGAATCGCTAGGGTTGGAGCAGAGTCGGGAAAAAGCCGCGAGAGCAGGCTTCTCAGAGGGAATGTATGCCTGGGTCCAACCCCAAGCAGAAAGGGAAGCAGCAAGTCAGAGGCTGGAGGGAAACCCTCAAAACTGTAGATACTGCGTCTGAATATACTGACTTTTTAAAAACGACACTCATAAATCATCTTGTATTTTTATCACGTCTTTAAAATCTTAGAAAGAGCGTTAGAGTAAGAGTTTCCAAAAAATACACGAAAGTCTAGTGAAAATGGACTTGGCTAATCAGAAGCAGTGGATGGAAAATACCCCCCAGATATGAAACTTCTCATGAGAAGACAGAAGCCAGCTTCACCACCGAGATGACAGGAAAACGGAACAGGCGCTGAAACAACAGGAGGGGAGGGAGGGACCTTCACCCTGAGGAGGGCTGTGGAAACCGCTCGCTTATCACGCGAGGCTCTGAAGGTCTTTACGAGGAGACTGACAGGCCTTCCTAAACGTGGTCTTTGAAGTTGAAGGAGGGACTGTGCGACCCTGAGCGTTGACACCTCTGGTTCTATACGGAGGTGAAGCTTCCTGATAGTTCCGTCAGGCTGACACCCCCCGCCCCACTGACAGCCCTCAGCCCCTTCCACAGACACCCATGGCCGCCCCCCGTGACCACCCTTCGAGGCCAAGGTCATCCCCTGATGTCCCTGTGGTACCATTTCTCCCAGAGTCAGGAAGGGGCTCCTGGCAGGCAAGGACCAGCCCCCCGCTCTGCCCGCAGCCGGGGCTGATCATGGGGAGATGCATCTCTCGGGACAAGGCCCGGCTCCCACAGGCGGTCTCCTGCTGCCGACACCCACACCTGAGGACTCTTCTCGAGCGTGCTGGACGTGGGCCCTAGACCTCCTCCCAGTGGTTTACAGGCTTTTTCTAAATGGCACCCTCTCAAGCCGGCCTCCCGTCCCCTCAGCCAGGGGCCACGGCAGAACCTGGGCCCCAGGGACAGGACCTCTGGCTCTGTGGACGTTCATGACAGAGATCTGATGGCCATTCTGGCCAGCCTCGCCCCCTTGGCCCTCCACAAGGCAAGGCCTGACCTGACCCACCATCCACGCAGAGCGCAGGCAAAACTGCGATGCTAGAAGGCAGGGCTGCTTGGTTTTCATGCACTTACTCCGCTCTGCCAGCTGCCAGCAGCCTCCCAGGGCGGCCACCTCCTCCAAGAAGCCTCCCTGGCGTCCCCAGCTGCAGCCCCTCACCAGGACCTTCCTCACACGCCGCTCCATCCGGACAATGGCTTTCTCACACACCTATTGTCGCAGGGCCTCACAGGGTTTACCACCCCTCCATCTAATAACTAACTCAAAATCCTGCCGAGGCTCACTAACTGCTGTTTGCCCTGCTCTGCCGGCACCTAGCCCACTCAGCAGCCCCCAGGAACCACGTGCCCTGTCTGTATACGGTCTGGACTCGGAGACGCAGTCATTTAAAAGCATCTGAGGTCTCTTCAGCCGCTCAGCCTTCAACATTCTCCTAACGGCATCGCTGTAGGCTTTCCAGTCTGGACATCAAGGTCTAGATGGAGAGGCCGGAGATCAGCTCAGCTTCCTCTGCCTCCTGCCGGGGGGGCTGGACGACGACTCAGCCTGTCGTCCCACCCCCTGCCCCCCTGCCGGCCCCAAGCACCTCCCTCGCATGGTCACCTGCTCGGGGACCAGCCGCCCCCAGTTCTCTGCTTCCCTGGAGCCAACAGGACTGGAACCCGCCGCACAGCACACGTGTAATGACTGTTTAAAACCACACCCTGCCAAGCCCACGTCCGACCTCGGCATCCCTTACAGCCTCCGATAGTCCTGTGGACGCTCCCAGAGACCCAGGGCCCCGCGGTCACTTTGGCCTCCTCTTCTGCTCATCTGGTCTCTGATGGGAGCTCCTCACCCAGCGGCCCCGAGCCATCCAGGCGGGCAGCAGGGAAGTGCATGCTGCAGCCGCTCCGGCCCTGCAGCCAAGACACACGACGCCCAGAGGCAGGGAGAAGCCAGGCCCCGGGGTCGCTGCCTCTGGGAGAGAAGTGCCAGGACCTCGACAAAGGTGGGGACTAAGAAGACAGCTTCCTGCCACTCCTGCTGCTGGTGCCCTCCGCAGGACACACACCTGTGTGCTGGCCGCCCCGCCCTCACCGCCTGCGGCTCCCTGGCCCAGCAAGTGCTTCTTGTCTTCCTTTCCCATCTCCGGCTTCCTTGGCCACTAACATTCTTCCTCTGTCACCCCTGCTGTCCCTCACAAGCCTTTGCACTTACTTTCTGGAACCCAGGGTCTCTTCTCTCTCCCCTTATCCACCCACCAGGCCTTGAGTTACATCTGTCTTTCCAGAATCTTTTTCTTCCTAGTGGAGTTTTGGGATTTCCCCTCCTGCCCACCTTAACCAGACGGCAGAAGAGCACAGCATCCCTGGAGTAGAGGCCAGCCGGGAATCACAGCCACGCATGGTCCATGGAGCCTGCACAGGGTGCGGAGGTTGGGGGGCCCCAGCTCTGTGCCCTGTGGGTTCAGGGCAAGGCTGGCTCACGCAAGGTCCTAAGTGCCACTTAGGACATCACTGCCATGGGAAAGCTCATTCTAGGCTCCTAATAACCAGTCCTCCAATTACCTTTGAGAAAAGACGCTTTTATATTAAAGAAACTGCTTGCCTTTGGATGACTTGTTCAATTAACTTTAAAATAAGTTTAAACATTTCCAAACACTATTTTTACTAAACCTCGTATTTAAAGAAACAATGATGTAAATCTATGAAAATGAATGTTCAAAGGATTAACCCCACAAAACGCATGGAAACACCAAGACACACGTGGTCTTCCGATTAGAGACCACTCAGGTGTGACAGTCCTTTGGGGGATCTCAGGGCCCTGCTGACACACATCCCGAGGGCAGCTTCACTGTCCACACCCACAGGTGCACGAGGGGAAGGGGCGGCCCCACCGTCGGGGTCCCTCCAGCCAGGGGACGGGGGCGTCTGGGGGCTGTGCTGGCAGCACGGCCACGCTGCAGATCTCCACTCAAGTCCTCCCGGGGAAGGACAGCTTCAACAAACTGAAAGCTAGCCTGTGTGAAACAGCGAGCCTCTTCTGGGAAAGGGGCTGAGGAGGGAGATAGAATGAATTCTAAATCAAAGGACAAAGCCCTCAGATTTAGTTTAGCCTCTCAGCTGATCTCAGATTGAATGTAATTTTACTATGCTTAAAAGGAAAAAAAATTCCTCATATTCTTCCTCTAGAAGGTCATAACACTACACAAAGAAAGAGAAGACCAGGGTGAGGCCAGGATTACAAATATATCCATTTCAATAACAAAGACATGTAAATAATACTTTGTTATTTGTCCCTGGAGAGCTGGTATGACAGGCTTGTTCACCTGTGAGAAACTGTCTCCTGAAATAAGGGATCCTACACAATTCATTTTTAAGGATGAAAAAACAGAAAATTCAAAGGAACGATTAAAAGCTAGTTAGAAGAAAATACAAGAAAAAAATCAGACACTATAGGGTAAATACTCAACTTACTTAAAATTCTTTGTGCTGTCAAAATAACTAAAACCCACCAGGGAAGAGTCTGATTTGCATTATGAGATCTACACCTGCCTTGAAATCAACGAATCTTCCTATACATATTTCTTTTCCAAATTTTAAATAGAAGCTCCTCCTTCTCCCTCTATATGTGATAGTGTCTAAACACAATACATTTAGTTTGTTGTACATGGTTTTTCATCCCAAATATTAGTAAAAATATCAAAGTGAACCTACTACGCAGAATCGGGGCTGATACTTGAAAGGCAGGAGGACAGAAAGAGGGCGTCGCTCGCCAGCGCCCACAGGACAGGTGCACCATACAGACCCAACGCAGCACACCGTCAACCTGCAAAGTACGTGTGACCACTACCGTTTCCATTGTACTAACTGGGCAAGTGAGACTTGGAGGTTAAACTAAAACGATGGAACCATGGGACTTCCCTGGTGGTCCAGTGGTTAAGACTCCGCACTCCCAATGCAGGGGACCTGGGTTCGAGCCCTGGTCAGGGAACTAGATCCCACATGCCGCAGCTGAGAGCCTCAACTAAATGATCCCTCACGTGGCAACGAAGATCCTGTGTGCCACAACTAAGACCCGGTGCAGCCAAATAAATAAATAAATATTAATTTTTTTAAAAAAAGAGACATGGAACCACAAGTCAAACCCAGGTCTCTCTCTCTTCCCAAAGCCGTGTTCCTTCCACTGTGGATGACAACTCACTCTGAAGTGGGTGGGGCTGCAACCAAGCACCAAAGGGCAGCCTCACAGTGCAGGTCCCCTTCCTTCCCCAGGGCATGCCCACGCCCTGCCCCGCCCCGCCCCACCCCAGTGCAGTCTGGGTTGAGGGCTGTGCAGTCTCACCTGCTGCTGGAGGCAAAAGGCCTCAGGGATGCACGTGTGAAAATCTCTCCACTAAACCCCTAACATGAAGCCAGCTGGAGCTGCAGGGCTTGGTTCCCTTCTACGGCAACGCTGCTTCCCTGTAACTTCCACTCTCCGGAGTCTCAAATACAAGGAAAACAACGAGCCTCTCTTCTGTGGCACCTTTTCAAATATTTGGGCATCATGATCCCACTTCGCCCTTCTTGGCCCTCCGAAAAAACATCCATTTATTTTAAGCGCTCCTCATCGGACGCTGTTTCCAGCCTCCTCCCCATCTGAGTCACCATCATCTGGACCGACTCGAATTTACGAGCATCTCTGAACACCCTGTACCCAGAACAGAACGAAATATTGGAGGGGTGGGTGACAGCCTGGAGGGCACTGGACGCTAACGGAATTGTTTTGGGCGCTATATTCTACTAACCCAGCTCAAAATCATGCTCTTTTAAGAGCTCCACCCCTTTTCTGGCTACAGACCTGATCTAAGTCCTCGGTTTTGCTTTCTTACTCATTGGAATGGGGGAAGGACAACAGAATATTTGTTGTTTGGATTTTTTTAAAAATTAATTAATTAATTAATGGCTGCATTGGGGCTTGGTTGCTGCGCACGCTTTCTCTAGCTGAGGCGATTGGGGGCTACTCTTTGTTGTGGTGTGCGGGCTTCTCATTGCAGTGGCTTCTCGTTGCGGAGCACGGGCTCTAGGCGTGCGGGCTTCAGTAGTTGCGGCACACGGGCTCAGGAGCTGTGGCTCGTGGGCTTTAGAGCGCAGGCTCAGTAGTTGTGGCGCACGGGCTTAGTTGCTCCGCGGCACATGGGATCTTCCCAGACCAGAACTCGAACCCATGTCCCCTGCATTGGCGGGCGGATTCTTAACCACTGAGCCACCAGGGAAGTCCCGGAAGATTTGTTTTTAATGTTGGCTGTGGTGCAAGGGATAGGCGCCCTCCAGAAGACAACTTCGCAATTAATATATAAACATCCTTAAACACATCTGTTGCCATTGGCCCTGCAATTTCACTTTTAGGAATTTACTTCAAGGAAATAATTAGGGACACACAAAGATTTATAAGGCTTACATATAAAGATACTGGCTGGAAACCCTGCATATGTTCCATTAGCTTATAGTAATGGATACATTGCTGTCATTTAAAATGTAGGAGATATTTAAGGACATGAAAAGGTGTTAATGCCATATTATCCCAGGAAGAAACGGGTAAAGAACAGTGTGGTATCTTACCTGTAAGAATCTCGATGTAAGCAGCTGGTAGGGGCTGCCTGCAGCCCTTGCTGAGCTGCCTCAGGAGGAAGGTGGAGGGGGCCCTCCAGGAGACTTGGGGAGAACCCCGAGGTGCTACTGTGGGAGAGAGGGGCATGTGTGGGTAGACTTCCCAGTTATGCCCAAGGTCTTTGGCAATGTTACCCACCTAGTAGACGACTTGGAGATTTTTTCCTCAGAATTCATGAGAAAACTGAACTTTGAAGGTGGGATAACGTGGACAAGCGGACAGAGGGGCCCAAAGGCCCACGAGCTGACTCAGAGGTGGTGTCTAGGACTCGGGGCCTCCGGTGCTGGGCCCCACGCACTGAGAGGCTGCACAGACAGCTCACCTTGGCCACGGGGGCGAGTGCACCCAGATGCACGCCCAGGACGAGGCCGCAGGAACTGCAGTGGGAGAAGAAGAGTGGTTATTTAGAGGTGGTCGAATTATGTGTGAATACTGCTTGCTTTTTCTGTTGTTGTTGTTAATTTATATTTTTGGCTGTGTTGGGTCTTCGTGGCTGCGTGTGGGCTTTCTCTAGTTGTGGTGAGCGGGGACTACTCTTCATTGCGGTGCACGTGCTTCTCACTGGGGTGGCTTCTTGTTACAGAGAATGGGCTCTAGGTGCGTAGGCTTCAGTAGTTGTGGCTCACGGGCTCTAGAGCGCAGGCTCAGTAGCTGTGGTGCACGGGCTTAGTTGCTCTGCGGCACGTGGGATCTTCCTGGACCAGGGCTCGAACCCACGTCCCCTGCATTGGCAGGCAGATTCTTGACCACTGCAACACCAGGGAAGTCCACTGCTTGCTTTTGTGACGTTTCTCTCAGGATATTCAGAGGCACTTCTTTTCCTGGCAAGGACACTGTGCAGACCCCGGGGCCTCAGGCCCAGGTCACAGGAGCCCTGTGGTGTTAGGGGCCCTCCCGCCCCTGGGCGTCACACGTGCTACCCAGGAGGATGCGCTCACAGCGTCCAGGTGCAGAGGCGAAGTGGAAGAGTGTTCAACCTTGAGAAGGAAGGAGACACTGACACACGCTACCTACCACACGGAGGAACCTTGAGGACGCTGCACCAATGGACACAAGCCAGTCACAGGAGAACAAATACCGTGTGACTCTCCTGTATGTGAGGTGCCTGGAGGAAAGTGGGGAAGTAGACAGTGGGCCAGGGGCTGGGGGGGGGGGGGCGGGGGGAGGAGTCAGTGTTTAATGGGGACAGAGTCTCAGTTTGGGAAGATGAGAAAGTTCTGGAGAGGGATGACGGTGACGGCTGCAGGACAAGGTGAATGCACTTAATGTCACTGAACTGTGTACTGGAAAATGGTTAAAATGGTAAATTTTATGTTATATATATTTTACCATAATTTTAAAAAAGCACAGTGCTGCAACCCACAAAACCCCTCAGAAGGTAACAGGGAAGAGCTAAATGGGACTCCACATTGGATCTCTTTCTTTGACTTTAACCTTTGCTTTTTGTTGCTTTGGCTATTATAATCATACATAATGGCCTGCCTCAGGGAACCCTGTCCACCTGTGGATGGCTGCAAGAAAAAAGAAACTAACACATCCCCTCCCCGAGGCTGGCCATTCCAGATGTTTTGCAAGATTGATGGCCCTTTTACTTTACTTCCTCATGCCCTCCCCCCCTTCTCTGTTCTCTAAAAGAAACTGGCATCCAGACCCCCATAAGATGTTTTTTCAGAGACACTAGTCTTTTCGGTCTGGTCTGCAAATAAAGTCATATTCCTTGCCTCAATACCTTGTCTCTGATTCACTGGCAAGCAGAGCAAGCTTGCACTTGGTAACAAGAAGGGGGAGAGGTCGGGGAGCGCTCCCCCACAACCCTGCAGCGTTAGTACTGGAAAACCTGTTTGAGAAAATGTGCAGTGGAAATTCTGGCCAATTCTATTCCAGGTCTTCTACCGACTCTAAGACATCACTGGTTCAAGTCAAGTTGATCACATGGGCTGAATACACCCACGGGTGGCTCACCTCCCCTCTCTTCCAACAGCTGGGAAGCAGAAGAGCTAAGCGTGGTGAGCGTACGAGACAACTCACAGCCGGATTTGAGCCTCGTTCCACACTCCGCCGTTCCCATTTCACTGATCTTTATGGGAACGGGACCAATTTCTGTTCTGAGACATCAACTGTCTCGGGTGATGAAGCAGCAGCGGGGTGAAGACCCAGCCAAGGATGGGGGGACCTCCCGGAGACCCAACACCTAATCAGGACTCTCCTTCCTCAACGCCCCCCCACCTGCTCTCTGAGGCTCACCCCCTCACATGAGGTTCCCAGTGAACATGACGAGAATGACCCTGAGGTTTCATAAAGGCCAGGAGAAAATCTGCTCTCAAAGGCCACATCTTCTAAGGATGGGAGTTCCCTGGCTCCCTCCACCCACAGCCGCCCTCAAAGCCAGACCTCGGCCCTTCAAGCCCTGGCTGGCTTGTTCCTTCACTGGTCCTTCTGCGTCACCGCTACCCTGCCAACTGGTCTCACCAGTCAGATCAGAGATGCTGCGGAGACAAGAGGAGAGGATACAGGAGGGAGAGTTACGAGGAGAAAGTGATTTTCAGACCCAAGAGCTTTTTTCTGCACCCAGGAAAAAATAGATAAAACTCATCTCCATCAGATAGATTTTCAAAAATAAAAAACTGACAAATAAATCCTCTATTTGAAACAACACTTTAAAAATCAGCATTGAAAAAAAAAATTCAGTGGTTCAAGCTGGAAAACATGATGCTGAATTAGAAACAATAATCACGGAATCTAAGGGCAAACATCCTCCACCCTGGACCTGCACTGTGGAGCAAATGCTTTTGCTCATAGGGTGAGTGGTTAGAAAAGGTTGGAGGTCATTGCCTGGGGGCGTTACTGCTCTCTTATATCAGGCTGTCCATCCGCCAGTGGATTTCCTGGCCACCGCTGGACTGAGTGCTACCTCCTCCCATCCATCCATCTACACATACCAGATACCCAACACCTAGAACACAGGAAGCCACTGAGTTCCTGAACAGCCTACTCACAGAGTGGAAAGCACTGTGACCATGGTTCCTTGCAGACCACAGAATTCTGGCTGTGCCCATGATTCTTGGGGAAAATGTATTTCTTAACCACAACAAAATAGTTTCTAAAGGAAAAAAAATCATGTGCATGATGGCTGAGTAAGAAAAAAGGTTTCAACAAAAAAAAGAAGATAAAGTCCTTTAAAGGCAAAATAAAAGGACATGGTGTATTCATCAAAGGTTATTAGTAATAACTTAAAAAAGAGGAAAACCAGTACATTCTTATCTCTTTGAAGATAGGGAAATCAGCTGTATAACAGTTAAGAACATGAAAGCCCGGGTCAATGCCTCATTGATTTTAACTTTGGGGTCTGACTCTTAAGTGGTCACGTCTAGGACATGCCCTGAACATGCCTTCTCCTTCCCTCCCCACATATGCCTTAAAATTCAAGAGAACACTTGGTTTTGCTAATAGGAGACAACCCACAGGAAATCATCAAACCACACAGCAGAAGTACATCCTATTATTATAATAAAGAAACGCTTAAAAGCTAACTCTTCCATTCAGATACGCTCTCCACTGCGCAGGTAATGCCTATCACATAGGAAGAACTGTGGCTCAGGGCTTCGGAATCGGGGGGTGGGAGGGGGCAGACCTAATGGAGACATCTAATGCACACACACGCTCCCAAGTCTAGTGCAGCTGGGACATGTGGAGGGTGTAACATAGGAGGGTATGGACTCCCTGGGCAGACGCTGTCCCTCCCCAAAAAGAAACGCTAACAATCAAACTCTCTGTCACCATCAAAGCAAAATTTCATGAACTAACTTCCTGGTTCCAGTCCTGCATGTAAAGAGTCTGGAAGTCCTCACTCCATCCCAACAAATAAAAAGCTGAACAAGCTGAAAAGTCAAGCTCTCTTAGATCCCTCAGAGAAGGGAGCTCACAGGGCAAACTGCTGCTCCCAGAACTGGGGAGACGAGCAGGTGAATACAGAGGGTCAATATGTCTGGGTCAGCACGTTCTGCAGGAGGCAGAGCCGAGGAGGGAGCCAAGCTGCAGACTGAACCACCGGAGGCTCACTGTGGGCGAGCCCGATGGGTAAGAACTCCGGTGGGGGAGGCCCAGGGACCCCACAGTTCTGTGACTTTTACCCCTTCAGGCCTCCAGGAGCGGGGTGAAGGAGCTGTTCTGAAATAGCAGAAGCACTCTGTGTTAACAAGGCCAGCCCTCAAGAGAGCTAATCAACCCGGAGGAAAGGGAATGCCCAGCTCCAGGGGACTCGAACCATCCTGTCCCACCTGACTGGTAGGACAGCTGAGAAGCAGTTGTGAAGCTGACACCTGGGGCGCAGGCTCACTAGGAGACTGACACCTGCCACATAAGGACAGCACGCCTCCCCTCCCCCACACCTTATCAGCACATCACCAAAGGCCTGGTTACTGGGGTTCCTTTTACCTAGGACATCGTTATCTGGGTTTCTAAGAAAAAATTACAAGGCACACGAAAAGGCAAAAAGCATAGCGTGAAGAGACAAAGCAAGCACCAAAACCAGACTCAGATATGGCAGGATGTTGGAATTATCAGACCAGCAATTTAAAGCAACTATGATTACTACGTTAAGAGCTCTAATGAAAAAAGTAGACAATATGGAAGGACAAATGAATACTGTAAGCAAAGAGATGAAAATTCTAAGGAAGGATTATAAAAAGATGCTAGAGGTTAAAAACACTAACAGAAATGAAGAATGAGTTTGAGGGGATCATTGGGAGACTGGCCGTAGCTGATGTGAGACCCTCAAGGCTTGAGGCTATGACAATAGAAACTTCCCAAATAAAAAGCAAAGATTTAAGTAAAAAAGATTGGAAAAAAAACCCCCAAGAAGTTCCATTTTTCTTATTCTTAATTGATGTAACAGATAACAGTTTGCTCAAAATAATAACAGCAGCTGTGTATTTGATTCTGTATGCTTATATATATGAATGGCGTATGAAATAAATGATAGCAATGATACAAAGAATGAGAGGGAGAGATTCATAATATTTTGCTGTAAGACACTTGTGCTAACTGTGAAGCAGGACAGTGTCGTCTGAAATTAGACTTGGATTAGCTGTAAAAAAAAAAAAAAAAAAAAAAAGGTAAGAAAGGGAGAAAATGGAATCATATAAAATGCTCAATTAAAACTACCAAAAGCAGGGACTTCCCTGGTGGCACAGTGGCTAAGAATCCGCCTGCCAATGCAGGGTACACGGGTTCGATCCCTGGTCCAGGAAGATCCCACAAGCTGCGGAACAACTAAGCCCGGGCGCCACAACGACTGAGGGTGTGCACTAGAGTCCGTGAGCCACAACTACTGCAGCCCACAAGCCTGTGCTCCTCAACAAGAGAAGCCACCGCAATAAGAAGCCCACGCACCACAACGAAGAGTAGCCCCCACTCGCCGCAACTAGAGGAAGCCCACGCACCGCAATGAAGAGTAGCCCCCACTCACCGCAACTGGAGAAAGCCCACGTGCAGCAACAAAGACCCAGCACAGCCATAAGTAAATAAAATTTATATTAAAAAAAACTATAAAAGGCAGAAAAAGAGTGGAAGACAAAAGAACATAGAACAAGGGCAAGGAATAGAAAAGAATAACAAATATGGTAGACATTAATACAACTATATTAATAACTACTTTACACTGTCAATGGTCTAAATACACCAATTAAAAGACAGAGATTGTCAGAATGGATCAAAAAACAAGACCCAACTAACTACATGCTGTCTACAAGAAAACCACTTTAAATATAAAGACACACATAGATGAAAAGTAAAGGGATGGCGAAAGAGATACCATTCTAATACTAATCAAAAGATGGCAGAGGAGCTATATTAGCTTCAGACAGAACAAACTTCACAACAAGGAAAGCTATCAGGAATAATGGAGGGCAATATGTAATGATACAGAGGTCAATTTGCCAAGATGACATAACAATCCTTAATGTGTATGTGCCTAACAAGAGCATTAAAACACAAGAGATAAAAAATTAGAAACCTGCAAGGAGGAACAGATGAAGCCACTATCATAGCTGGAGACTTCTCTCTCAGGAATGGACAGATCCAGCAGGCAGAAAATCAGTAAGGACACAGGTGAACTCAACAACACCATCAACCAACTGGTGATATAACTGACATCTATAGACTACTTCATCCAACAGGAGAATATACATTCTTCCAAGCTCACATGGAACAGTCACCAAGACAGACCACATCCTGGGCCACAAAACACACCTGAACACATTTAAAAGAACACAAAGAACACAAATCATATAATATCTGCTTTAAGACCACAGTGGAAAGAGGGAAGAGATACGGGAACATAGGTATATATATAACTGATTCACTTTGTTGTAAAGCAGAAACTAACACACCATTGTAAAGCAATTATACTCCAATAAAGATGTAAAAAAAAAAAACAAAACACCACGGTGGAACTAAAAATCAATATTGGAAAACCTCAAATTACTTAGACATTCAACAACATACTTATAAATAATGCACAGGTTAAGAACAAATCTTAAAGAAATTAAAAAATATTTTGAGCCAAATAAGAATGAAAATACAACTTATTAAAATTTGTGTAATGCAGTGAAATCAGTGCTTGGCAGGAAACTGACAGCACTGAATACGATATGGAAAAGAAGAAAGACTTGAAATCAATCATCTAAGCTTCTACCTCAGAAAACTAGAAAAAAAGAGCAGAATAAATCCTAAGTAAACAAAAGAAAATAAATAATAAAAATTATAAATCTAAGAAATGGGAAAAACCCCTGAAAACTGGTTCTTTGAAAAGATTAATAAAATCAATAAGCCTCTAGCCAGGCTAACTATGAAAAATAGATAGAAGACAGAAGTTAGAATATCAGAAATGAAAGAGGGGACATCAATACAGATCCCATGGACATTAAAAGGAGAATAAAGGAATACTATGAACACCTCTACGCCTGCAAATTTGATAACCTAGATGAATGGACCAATTTCTTAAAAGACAAAATCTCCATAATTAGGACAGGAAAAAATAGACAATGCAACCAGGGCTATATTTATTTTAAAAATTGAATCAACAATTATTAATCTCCAAAAACAAACAGCACCGGGCCCAGCTGAGTTCATTGGTGAATTCTACCAAACATTTAAGGAAGAAACTATACTAATTCTCTACAATCTCTTCCAGAAGATAGAAGCAGAGGGAACACTTCCTAACTTATCCTATTAGGCCAGCATTACCCTAATAACAAAACCAGACAAGAAAAGAAAACTATAAACCAACACCTCTTGTGAATATATATGCAAAAATCCTCAACAAAATATTGGCAAATTGAATCCAACAATGTATAAAAAAGGACTGTACACCATGACCAAGTAGAATTTATCCCAGGTATGCAAGTCTGGTTCAATATGAAAATTAATTAATGTAATCTCCCACATTAAGAAGTTAAAGAAGGAAAGTCACATGATCATACTAATAGATGCAGAAAAAGCATCTGACAAAATGCAACACTCATTCATGAATAAAAACTCTCAGCAAACTAGGAATAGAGGGGAAACATCCTCAACTTGATAAAGAGCATCTAAAAAACCCCTTCAGCTAACACCATATTTAATGGTGAGAAACTAAAAGCTTTCCTGCTAAGATCAGGAACAAGACAAGGATGTCCTCCCTCATCTCTCCTTTTCAACATCATACTAGAAGTCCTAGCTAATGCAGGAAGGCAAGAAAAGGGAACGAAAGGTATAATACAGATTGGGAAGGAAGAAACAAAACTGTCTTTGTTTGCAGGTGATATGACTGTCTAGGTAGAAAGTCTGAAAGAATCAACAAACAAAAAATTCCTGGAACTGATAAGTAATTATAGCAATCCTTGTTATAATTGGAGGGTACAAGTTAAATGTACAAAAGTCAATTGCTTTCCTATATATGAAGAATGAACAAGTGGAATTTAAAATTAAAAGTACAATAACATTTACATTAGCATCCCCCAAATCAAAATACTTTGGTACAAGTCTAACAAAATAGGCAGAAAATGTATATGACCAAAACTATAAAACTCTGATGAAACAATTTAAAAAGAACTAAATAAATGGAGAGATATTCCATGTTCATTGATAGGAAGACTCAATATTGTCAAAATGTCAGTTCTTACTGACTTGATCTGTAGATTCAACACAACACAATCCAAATCCAAATCAAAATCCCAGCAAGCTATATTCTGTGGGTATCAACAAACTAATTCTAAAGTTTACATGAAAAGGCAAAACAAACAGCTAAACAAAAAAACCCAGAAAAGCCAACACAATACTGAAGGGAAAGAACAAGGTTGGAGGACTGACGTTATTACTCAACTTCAAGACCAAATATAAATCTAAAGTAATGAAGACAACATAGTACTGGGGAAAGAACAGACGAATAGGTCTATGGAAGAGAAAACAGAGCCCAGAAATAGACCCACATAAATACAGTCAACTGACTTTTGACAAAGGAGCAAAGGCAACACAACGAAACAACCATGGCCTTTTCAACAAATAATACTGGAACAACTGGATATCCACATGCAAGAAAAAAAAAAAAATCTAGATACAGACCTTACAACCAAATGGATCACAGACATAAATATGAAACACAAAATGATAAAACTCCTAGAAGACAACATAGGAAAAAAATCTAGGTAACCTCGGGTATAGCGATGACTTTTTAGGTACGTTGAAGGTATAATCTACGAAAGAACTCATAAAGCTAAACTTCATTAAATTAAAACTTTCTGCTCTGGGAAGGACACTATCAAGAGAATAAGAAGACAAGCCACAGACTGAGGGAAAATATTTGCAATCACACATCTGATAAAGGACTATTATCCAAAATACTCAAAGAACTCTTAAAAGTCAACAATAAGAAAAGGAGCAACCCGATTAAAACGTGGACAGAAGACCTGAACGGACACTTCCACAGAGTTTTACAGATTAGGGAATTGCAAATTAAAACATCAATAAGCTACCACTTCCAAACTATTAGAAGGGCCACAAAAACAAACAAACAAACAAAAAAACACTGTGACAATACCAATTGCTGGTGAGGATGTGGAGCAAAATGAACTCTAATTCATTGCTGGTGGGAGTGCAAAATGGTGCAGCCACTTTGGAAGATAGTTTGGCAGTTTCTTATAAATATAAATGTATTCCTACCATATGATCCAGCAGTGGCACTCCTTGTATTTACCCAAATGAATTGAAAATTTATGTCCACACAAAAAAACTGCACACAGATGTTTATAGCAGCTTTATTCATAACTGCCAAAACTTGGAAGCCACCAAGATGTCCTCTGTAGGTGAATGGATAAAAAAATTGTGATATATCCAGACAACAGAATACAATCCAGCAATTAAAAACAAAAGTGCTACCAAGCCCTGAAAAGACATAGATTAACGCTCAATGCATGTTACTAAGTGGAAGAAGTCAGTCTGAAAAGGCTACCTCTGATCTGATTCCAATTATGTGACATTTTGGAAAAGGCAAAAACCAGGAAGACAATAAAAGGATCGGTGGTTGCCAGGGATTGGGGGAAGAAGGGATGAACAGGCAGAGCACAAAGGATTTTTATTTTTAGGTCAGTGAAACTACTCTGTAGGATACCGGAGTGGTGAATTCATGTCACTGAATATACAACACCATGAGTGAGTCCTAATGTAAACTATGGACGCTGGGTGATGATAATGCATCAGTGTTGGTTCACCGATTATAACAAATGTCCCATCTCGTGGGGGATGTTGATAGTGGCGGAGTCTGTGCACAGGGAGGGGGCGGGGGGGTCTACGGAAAACTCTGTACTTTCTGCTCAATTTTGCTGCGATCCTAAAACTGCTCAAAAAAAAAAAAAGTCTGTTAAAAAAAAAAAATCTGTGAACCGATACGTCGCATCCTGTATTTTTTAGTTTATTCTAGTGATATTTTTTCTTCCACGAAATTTTTGTCACCTCCCAGTAAACTCATTTCACCACCCACTAAGGGCTTGAAGAAAGACAGCAAAACACTGCTCTAGGGCAGTGTCTCCAGCTGCCCTAGGAAGTGCATTCCCTACCCCACAGGCATACACTCCAGATGCCACATTCAGCTCATTCACAGTTAGTGGGCAAGACAGGTCCCCACCACCCACCAGCAGCCCAAGGCGGGCCCGGCCCTGGGAGCTGCTGCAGTACCTGGAGGGAGGGTCTCCATGCTTTGTGCTTTCTCATCCCCGTTGCTGTGATGAAGGTCTTTCTTTTTAATTGGGTCAATGTCCTTCCAGTCCTCCTGGGGGAGCAAAGACACCAAATGAGCCGACAGGTTCCTGGAGCCCACCTTCATTCATCAGGTCAATAAACAACGAGCCCTCCCATCCGGAGGGCCACACCCCAGACCTGCTCAGTGGCGGAGACCCAAGGACAGAAGTGACTCTGTCCAAGTTCTTGGCGAGAACTTTCCAAGGAAGGACCTGCATTTCTCCATTTTCTATGTGTATCACTTATCTATGGAAAGAAACACTCTGGCAACTCCCAGCGCTTGGAGGATCTGGGAGGGTGGGGAAGGGAGATAGGGAAACTGGATTAAATAAGAGAATTCAATAGTGGTTAAATCAAAGCCATTACAATAAGGGTAGCTCTCCAGGCGCCTTCTATGGCTTAAGGGCACCTTAGGACCAGAGTCTCCCTCAGGGCCATTGAGCCCTGCTCCGAGGTTGTTAAAGGATCCCTTTCATCCCACTGAATAACAGCAGAGGAAGGGAAAAGGATGGAGGAGCTTTTCCTCTGCTCCTCTAGAAGGGCTGCCAGAGGAAAAGAGCTGCAAAGTAAGGGCTTAATGTAAAACCAGAAGAAGAGAGACTCTCTGGCAGAATTTATTCAACTCATCTGCACAAACAATTTAATCTATCAGCGTGAATCAAACAACCCCATGACCACAGAGCTAAATGTATTTTTCAACCGCTTGGGCTCTGATTTCCGTGAATACAATAAGAAAAGTTTCTGTATATAACCTAAATCAGAGATACCCCACGGCTAGTAATTTTCCCACACAGACTTTGGTGGGCCAAGCCCTGTCACATTTCCCCAGCAGATGCTATTAGGATGTTGGCGGCCTTAGGTCCCCTCCCTCAGGGGAGACCCAACCAGTTCTGCTCAGGTTTGTTCCACTAGCATTCCTCCAACCAGCATGGGCTGCGTGACCGCTGGCTGGGGACATTTTGGCTCTTAACAATGTGAGCGACACCTGCAGGAAGCGCTAATTCTCAGGGGCTATAGGCCAAATCAGACATCTTTTTCCCAAAGGCAACTTGCTCTGCCAATAACCTGCATTTTTACTCAAAAAGTAGAGTAATTAAAGAGACGGCCTAAGACTCCTCCTCTGGAGGCCAGCTTTTCCTTCAGTTGCTTCTGAGGTGAAGTGAAGCTGGTTTATCCCCTCAAGGCCACCATCAGGATGACAGGCGGGCCATCATGATGGATGACTCCCTGTAGACACAGTGCAGGTCAGGAACGCCCTGCACCTGGGCACCTGGCTGCTCCTAGCCCACCCCGGCAACCTGTCACAAGGCCTTCTCAGGCTTTCAAGAGGCCCAGGTGCTCTGACTTTTGAAGAGCCTAGCCCACATTGTAACAAATGTAGTAAAACGTACCTGTATCCCAATTTAAATACTTTTTGCTGCGAAAAAAATTTTTTGAATTGTAATTTGGCTTTTGAGATGACTTGGTTATAAATAATCTTTCAATTTACTATTGCCAAAGATTTCCAGGCAATTCTGGCACCTGCAATGGAGTGAGAGAATCTGACCTACTCTCTGCCTTCACGATATAAAGAAACGTGCGCACACTAAATCCAGCAAGTAATGAAGTTAGCAGAGTCACACTGGGTAGACTTCTAATTAAGCTTATTAATTTTTATTTTGCAACTTGCTTGTAACATTTTGTGGCTAACAACTTTTTCCCTCGGGCATCTGGCCTACTACACACACTGGCTAATGGATCACACCATTTAACCGTGTACTTGAATAAAATCGAAAGTGAATGAAAATTTAAAAAGTGAACATTGTTGGTGTGGCCACCGCACTGTAATATTAACCAAATCAACATCTGTAAGTCAATCATCAATGTTTTCTTAGAAAATAAATGTCTCCTTCTTCCCACAAACAAAATTGACTAGTCCCTATGTAACACTTCCTAACCTGTCTCCCCTCCCCCCCACACACTCCCCGGGACAATGAACCGAGCCCAGCATAAAACTAAGGCCGAGGATGAGGACCTGCTATATAACGAGGGCACCGCAAAGTCCCAGTAGGCATCACAGTGCTAAGTGCTATTTATGAATACCTACTATGCACCAGGCACTGTACAAAGATACTTTTTCATCCTGGCAACAAGCCTGCCATTTTATAATTCCTATCTTACAACAGGGACACAGAAGATCAGAGGGGTTACGCCAATTGTCCAGGTTACACAGTGGGCAAGCAGCTCGAGTTGGCCCTTTATAAATCAGGGTGGGGATGGCAGCCCAGGGCTCAGTTTGAACCAAGTTATAAGAGCCTGATTCTCACAATGTCATAAAAATCCAAGAATACATTTCTAGGGGGTCATCCACAAAGGACTGTTTTGTTCTGGACTCCAAGTCAAAAAGTGCAAATCGGGCTTCCCTGGTGGCGCAGTGGTTGAGAATCCGCCTGCCGATGCAGGAGACACGGGTTCGTGCCCTGGTCCGGGAAGATCCCACATGCCGCGGAGCAACTAAGCCCGTGAGCCATGGCCGCTGAGCCTGTGCGTCCGGAGCCTGTGCTCCGCAACGGGAGAGGCCACAACAGTGAGAGGCCCGCGTACCGCAAAAAAAAAAAAAAAAAAAAAAAAAGTGCAAATCACCATGTTCACTACCAATTCCCAGAGGAGGAGGGGGAGGGGGAGGAGGAGGAGGAGGGGGAGGAGGAGGGGGAGGGGGAGGGGGAGGGGGAGGGGGAGGAGGAGGGGGAGGAGGAGGGGGAGGGGGAGGAGGAGGGGGAGGGGGAGGGGGAGGGGGGAGTGGGGAGAGGAGAATGAGGGGAGAGGAGGAGGAGGGTAAGGGGGGAGGGGAGGGGAGGGGAGGGGGAAGGAAGGGGAGGGAGGGGGAGGGAGGGGGAGGGGAGGGAGGGGGAGGGAGGGGGAGGGAGGGGGAGGGGAGGGGGAGGAGAGGAGGGGAGGGGAGGGGGAGGGGGAGGGGAGGGGAGGGGAGGGGGAGGGGGAGGGGAGGGGAGGGGAGGGGGGAGGGGAGGGGAGGGGAGGGGAGGGGGAGGGGAGGGGAGGGGGGAGGGGAGGGGGAGGGGAGGGGGAGGGGGGAGGGGAGGGGAGGGGGGAGGGGAGGGGAGGGGGGAGGGGAGGGGGAGGGGAGGGGGAAGGGGGGAGGGGAGGGGGAGGGGAGGGGGAGGGGGAGGGGAGGGGAGGGGGAAGGGGGGAGGGGAGGGGGGAGTGGAGGGGGAGGGGAGGGGGGAGGGGAGGGGAGGGGGGAGGGGAGGGGAGGGGGGAGGGGAGGGGAGGGGAGGGGGGGGAGGAGGGGGAACCTCTGCCGCTAACACGGGGCACTTCCTAGGTGCCCAGCCCCATCCTAGACCCTGCCCACAAGTTCATCCTCCTTAGGGCGCTAGTACTGCCCCATTGCACAGATGAGGAAGCTGGTGCACCAAACACTGAGTCACACAGAGCACACAGCGAGGTTAAAGATGAGCCGCCGGAAATTCAGTGCCAGAGCCTCCAGGGTCTCGATCAGCCCAGTGCCCCGCCCTTGGAGAATACAGCTCCCCTCCAGCACCAAGGCAGCCCAAAGTAGAGGAAAACAGCGCATTTCCCACTCAGAACACGTCAGGTCACTATCAATTCCTCTAGTTCGGGCCGGCCCACCTGACCCACCGGCTGGGACGGTGCCCGCGACCGTCCGCCACCCGCCTGTCACCGCCCCGCGCCTCTGCCGGACGTCAGGGAAGGGCGGAGGGCCCAGGGGACACCCCCGTGGGACAGCATGGCCCGTGCCCGTGTCACCGCCGCTCAGCAGAGAGTCCGGACCGGACCCCACGAGAGAAACAAGGAAACAGACGACAGGGAGCAGAGGCGAGACGCTCAGAGACTTGAGGCTTGTGTTCTGGAAACGTCACTCTGGTCGTGGCGAGGGGGAGATGGAGGGGACAGGAGGGAGGCCCGGAGGGCGAGGCAGCCAGGGCGGCACGGCCCAGCCGGCAGGGAGTGACAGTCACCCACAAGAAACGGGGAAGTCGTTTGGGTGGGGGAGGGGTGGCGCCAGAAAGTGAAGCCCGGTCTGTTCCGGAAGTGCTGGGGTTACCGCGAGATGCTGGGGTTACCGCGAGATACCAAGAGGCGGATGGGGACCGTTGACTGGAGCTCTGGAATGGCCGGGGGCGGGTGGCAGGAGAGGCCAGCATTTCAGGGACAAGTAGGACCCACGGCATGCTGGGACGAGCCCCGGCCTGGGAGCCAGAGCCTCGGGTTCTGGCCACGGCTCTGCCGGTGACCCTGGGGGGCTGAGCATGTGGCCTGCCTTCTCGAAGGCGGGAACGGGGGCTAAGTGCCTGAAGGTCCCCTCGGAGTCCCGGGGAGCAGCCCCTCGCAGGGGCACGTGATCACTCATCCTACTTGTAATCCGATAACATCGGTATCTAGAAGCACTGGGCTTGGGCACATTTCTTTTGTACCCACAAAAGCGTGGCGGTGGTCTTAGGGTAACTGCTCGACAGAAAATGCAGCTGCAGAAAACCCTCATCCTATCTACTCAGATTGATTTTACTGGCTTTGCTCACTTTGCAGTGGAAGCTTTTCATTACAACCATCCCCCTCCCATACATTTGCATACGTTATAAGACTAATTTACACCAGTGGAGGCTCTGTTCAAAAATGGAAATGCGCCGGACACGAACATACGGAGAGGCTCCCTCGCCCGGTACCTGCTGGTATCCAGGACGCACAACTGAGCTGTTGGTGTTCTCCGTGTTCAGAGACACAGGGACAGACAGGTCCTCTTTTTAGCGACAACCATAAACTGCTGGGATTGCAGGAGTAATGATGTGGTTTGATGCTGGGCCAAAAGTCGCTGAGAATCCAAAGCCTGTGATCTGATCCGTAAGTCTGCTATTATTTCCCAGGATGCAGACCCATCTCTGCTTTGCTTCTCCTGCCCTCAGAGGGATGCTGATACTATGAATACGTAATGACTCACCCACACACAGAAGATGCTGCAGACAAATGCAGACCAGGGAAGGCTCGCTGGTTCTCACTGAAAACTGACGTCTGTCAGGAATGTAACCCGAGAACGAGGATTCTCTACCGACCAGACTGAGAGGGCGCCCGCTGCCCCCCTGCCCGACTTTACCGTTTGGACCACAGCCTTGGCTGCTACATCCACATGCAGCCTCTGGAAAGACCCAGAGAGCCTCGACTAGGGCACTGAGACCCTCTCTTCCTTGTTAGATGGCATCTGGGCCAGATACTGCAAGCGCTAATTCCTCCTACTCACTAACTTACCTAGCTGGTAGTTATTATTATTAGATATTTGAATTTGGTTAGTTTTCAGTCCATTATTCTTACAGACGCATACAGCAGAAACAGTCTATTACCTGAAGCACAAGAGGAATTAAATCAGGCCATGAGTGAGACCAAATGAAAATAAACGACCGAGGAACGTCTATTTCTCTACCATAATTAAAGAGTTTGGCCGACAAAATCCATCCTATTTCTAAGTAGGTAAAGCAGCAACGACTTTTAACAAAATGACGTTATTTTCAGAAACAGTAAATCCGATAGATTGGTTTCTTGAACAGTTATGAAAATTAACTGTAAATATAGGTTTAGTTATTAAAATAGTTTTCTCCACTCTATTCCCAATGTGATCTGTCTCTGTTTCAAAATAAGAGGAAACAGGGACTACCCTGGTGGTGCAGTGGTTAAGAATCTGCCTGCCAATGCAGGGGACACAGGTTCGAGCCCCGGTCTGGGAAGATCCCACATGCCATGGAGCAACTAAGCCCATGCACCACAACTACTGAGCCTGTGCTCTAGAGCCCGCGAGCCACAGCTACTGAAGCCCACGTGCCACAGCTACTGAGCCCATATGCCACAGCTACTGAGGCCTGCATGCCACAACTACTGAGCCCCATGTGCCACAGCTACTGAAGCCCACGTGCCACAACTACTGAAGCCCACGAGCCACAACTACTGAGCCCGTGCACCACCAACGAAGAGTAGCCCCCGCTTGCCGCAACTAAAGAAAGCCCGCGCATAGCAATGGAGACCCAATGCAGCCAAAAAAAAAAAAAAAGAGGAAATAAATAAAACGTGCACTTGGTTTTTGCCAGAGACCAAGTGCCATTCCCGGCGGTGGGTGGGCCAGGGCCAAGAAGGAAGGGGTGGGACAGAGGCGGGAGGCCACCATGGGTGGGGCGGGCACAGCCAGCTGGCAGGGCTGCCCGAGGCTCGGCAGACAGCCGCCAACTTGTTAAGGGCACTAGGCCAACCCTTGTGTCACAGATGAGGAGAGAACCAGAAGGGCCAGGTGACTTTTTGTGTTCCCACCTGCTGCCAAACCAAGCCCCTCAAAACTAAGTAACTTAAAGCAGAAAGCTCAGAGGGTCAAGAATCTGGCTGGATCCGGCCCACGGTCTCTCGTGAGCCCACGAGTCAGCAGGGGTCACCGCCACGTGAAGGTCCCATGGGGCCCAGGGATGCTTCCAGGACGGGTCCCTCCAGGGCTGCTGAATGGAGGCCCAGTTCTTCACCAAGGACTCACCCACAGCCACTGGCCTCCCCCAGTAAGTGACCTGGGAGGGGAAGAGGGGCAGGGGAGGCGGAGTCGAGGGAGAGAGAGGAGGACCCCAGGCCCGGTTCTGGAAACCACACGCGGTCGCAGCTCCGCGTCATCCATGAGAGGTGCGTCACCAGTCCAATCCAGCCCGCACCCAAGAGGAGGGGCCTAGACCCCCTCACGAGAAGAGGTGCACAGACTCTAAAACCACCACGTTCACCGACGCCGTTAAGACTTGACAGCGGCAGCGATGAGGCCAAAGTATCCGGCAGGCAGACAGAACGTCACTGTACCCCGACGGCGATTCGTGTGTGCACGTCTGTGCAGTAAAAATGTCATTCCACCTTACGCTGCCCTCTTACCCGCTGCCAGATATAAAGACTATTCCCGCCTACGGTAATGTGTTTGAATTACGAACCACCACCAAGAGTATACAGCTAAACCATCAAAGGCTGCCTTAAGTTTAAATGCCTAACGCTTTATTTGTTAGCAAAGGTAAAAACATCGCTGGGGAGGAAAAAAGAAAACAGGTTGCTTTCACTCTCCGCTTATGGAAATACATTTTGTCACCATCACATTCCTTCAGCTGACTAGAACGTATGCTCAGAGGCAGATCAAGTTATCAAAAATACCATCTGGGGGCTTCCCTGGTGGCGCAGTGGTTGAGAGTCCGCCTGCCGATGCAGGGGACGTGGGTTCGTGCCCCGGTCCAGGAGGATCCCACATGCCGTGGAGCGGCTGGGCCCGTGAGCCATGGCCGCTGAGCCTGCACGTCCGGAGCCTGTCCTCCGCGATGGGAGAGGCCACAACAGCGAGAGGCCCGCGTACCGCAAAAAAAAAAAAAAAAAAAAAAAAAAAAAAAGACCCGCTGGAACGGTGACTTGCTGTAAGAGGAAGAATGTCCTCTTCCCTGCTGGTCGTCACTGGAAGAGGAAGGGGTAGTGCTGGGCCCAGGCACCCCACCGCTTCTCAACACTGTGTGGGTGGCAGTGAGTCCTGGCCGAGCCCATCCTGTCTCATCACTTCGGGCAGAGCTTGCAGAACAGGCTGCAGGGGCAGGAACAGCGCAGGTGAGCTTCCAACAGCAAGCTCCTGCCAGAGTCCCAACCCTGACTCAGGCGACAGTCAACGGGCTGGGGGTTAAAGAACCAGGGCCTGCGCGACGGCCAGTCTCTGCGAGGCCTGGTCCTGCCCCCGCCGGCTTTATCCCAGCCTCCGGGCATGGGGTCCAGCTGTGGGTGTTTTCTGGAAGCTTCCCAGGCAGCTCTAACACACAGAGTTGAGAACCACTGGCTTCACTGATGTACTTAAAAGCTTCCCCGCTCCTCATTCCAACTTGGCCCATGAAACTCAACATTGCTAAAATGGGAGGGGGTGAGTTTCCCCTGTGGGTTCAGAGCCGCAGACAGCTTCGTACAGAGTCACGTGCTCACAAATAAGACATGTGTTACAACAAAGGTCATCGCCTCGTTGAGTTTACTGGGTACCCTCAGAGAAAAGCAGGCTGTGAGAGACAGGGTGGGACCGCTCCATACGGGAGAGCTGCAACAACACCGCTACTGATCCCTTGCTATTTAACTTCTCTAACAAGCAGAGGGCCTACTGCACCAGCCTGCACACTCACTCCACACGTGGTCTGCCAACTGCCTGAATTTAGTGAAAATCTTCCCACTTGAATCCCTGAGGCCATACAGATGAATGTCCATCAGTGATGCACTCCTCAACCCAGAAGCCTGGCACCTGAAGCACGGGAGGTGAGGGCTGGAAATGTCAGTCCCGGCCCATCTCTATCACCTGGGCCTGCCCAGGGTGGCTCTCTGGGACTCAGTTTCCCAATGTGTAAAATGGAAATTCAAAGACACCTCTATCCCACCCCCTGAAATGATGTACCTGGCAGGGTCCCCTTGAACTGCAAGGCCTTATATTAGTTAGACACTGAGTCCCATCACTGAGAACATTTAACCTGCCTTCTTCCATTTAGAAGGCCCAGTCTTTACCCCTCTTTTAATTTCCTGTTCCGACTTCTAAACTTCCTCCTTTCCGCCCCATAATTAGCTCATTCTTGGACTTGTTAAAATGGATGCATTTGTTATCTCTGTGGTCTATCCTCCCCAAACCCACAACTCCAGTCTAATCATGAGAAAAACATCAGACAAACCCCAGATGAGGGATATTCTACAAAATCCCTGACCAGGCCTCCTCAGAACTGTCAAGGTCATCAAAACAAGGAAGGCAGGAAACTGTCACAGCCCAGAGGAGCCTGAAGAGATATGATAACTAAATGAAATGTGGTACCTGGACAGGCTGTTGGAACAGAAAAAGGACAGTAGGGAGAAACTCAGAAAATCAGAATAAAGTAGGAACTGTAGTTAATAATAACATTATCAACATTGGTTATTTAATAATAACAAAACTGGTTACGGGGTGCACAGGAACGCTGCACTATGTTCCCATTTTTTCTGTAAATCTAAAACAGCTCTAAAAATAAAGTGTGCCCATAGATCTTATTTATGTAAAAGGAAAATAATATTGAACACTCCTGAGCCAGCACCTTCCAACCATGTATTTCCAGGGTGTCTCCATTTTTAATGGCAATGTTAAGCCCTCTCCCTTCAAGGAACTAAGGTGTGAGTCATCATTTCCTGATTTTAAAGCCAATTATACAATGAGACACACACCCAGGGGCAATCTATTTCACGCCACAATCCCCTTGCAAGAGCAATCCATCAATGTTAACCCCTGTGTGGACTGTAGGGCAGCAGGTGGCCCTGCGGGGTGGGCAGGTGGGGAGCTATTAACATTCCTTATTCCTTGCAAGAGTTTACAATGCAAGACTGCTCCCGGGTCCCAGAGCAGATGAGGAAGGAGAGCCCAGAGCGGAGCTAAGCGCCTGACATTTACGGCCTCCTCCTTTATCACGTGCTCTCATTCCACCTCTTTCTTCCTGTAAACAGAGAAACGGCTTCTCCTGTTAGGAGTCTTGGACAAAGCCCTTCTTAACTGCTGCGCCTCTTGTTCTGGGATTCTCAACATTAGCTGAAGCAGGTTCTCTTACTTTAGGCAAATGACGAATTTCAGCAAACTTGACTAGAAAATGTCTTTTTACACACACAAAAAAACCCCAACGTATTTTAGAAAATTATTTCCCCCATGACTTATGTAAAAGTCAATGTTTTTTAATACTGAAAAACAGTAATTCCCAGTAGATGAGGAAAAAAGTGGCAAGAGAGAGGTTAGCATGTAGCCGCCAGGCCAGGCGCTGAGCAGAGCTGCACGGAGAGGCAAGCGCATCCTCCGCGGCCCTGCACCACCACGCCCTCCCTTCCACCTCCAGAGGCCACGCCCACGCCACCCCCCTCCCCGCGTTCTCATCTCCCCCAGGACCCCCTCCACGCCTGGCCTGACGGCGTCGATGCTCTGGCAAAGCTGCTTGCCCACTTGCTTGGGCTCCCAGGTGTAGGCGGGCTCGCGAACCGGCTGCAATGCCGCCCTGTCACCAGTAGGTGCCGCCGGCTCGCACTACGTCCCCGCCACCGGGGCCTCGGGTCCTCATCCCACAGGTGGCTGCCCTGCTCAGCTCCGTCAACACCTGAGTCAGAGCCGGCCCCGGGGAGCCATGGGTGAGCCGAGGCCCTCCGTGGGCACCAGATCTTGAGTCTTCCGAAGAGCGTCTCCAGGGGAAAAGTGGGTCCTAGAATGAGATGCGAAGGCTCCAAGGGAGCCCAGGGTTACAAATGAAAAGGAAAATTTGTAACTGCTTTTCCCCTTCTCTAATTGCAAATCCTCAGAGAATCATAAATTCCTAGCAGTGTGGCCCAGGAACAGCTGACCAAGCATGAGCGGGAGGGCCTGTCACCCACTGACACCCAACGCACGGGAGCAGGTAACCGTCCACCACGGTGCAGGCAGCCGGTCCTCGGGGTAAGAGTCTCCGTTCAGGGAGAACGTGGATGTCGATCCACCTCTCTTTTGAGACAACCAGAATCAGAGAGACCTGGCCTCGGGAAAAGGGAAGACGTGGTACAGCAGGGGAGGGAGGCAGAGGGCCCAGCCCACACCCACGGCCACCGCCAAGGCCAGGCAAGGCCGGGCAGCCTGAAGGCGGAAGGAGGAGGTGTTCGAAGAATACGTGCTAATTCACGTCAAGGTCAGCAGGTAAAATGAAGGTGACCACGTGGATTTTTTAAAAGGGAACTAGTGAATGTGCCTGGAGTACCAGAAACACCACGTAGGAGGTATATCTCGAAAGATGCATGTGTCACGGCAACCAAGGAAATAAACTCGTGAGCATCTCAGTGAGACGGTAGGGAGAGATTTTCTGAAGTTTCTAGCACATGAGTAACAGTCAATGGGAACTGTTCAGCATTTTTATTAATTTAAAATGTACATGTTCTCATCAACATTCTCTTGATTTAGAGTTCAACGGCTACTTGCCAGGTGACTATTACCCACACACTCCAGAAGCACTGTCCTGAATCTATTTCTCTCATAAGGTCTTTAATAATTACAAATTCCTCTTTCACGACGGATCTGTGCCAAGTGAACACTCATGCATCCTCAGCCCATGTCACAGAGAAGTGACACCTGGGAAAGGGAGTTGATGCGGTACCACCGGAGCCTGGACTCCACTTGAACCTGTTCCAAGATGCTGGGTTTTCCACAGTGCCAAGCTCTTTCCCCCCAAGGTTGTTTATATCAGATTAGAGAAGCCAGGTGGACCATTCACATTCAGCCCCTAACGTGAGCGACCAGCCCCTAATGCGAGCGGGACTCTGTGTGGAGAGACCTGCTCCCATGAGCAGGAAAGTCAGCCCTGCTGGGCACTGGCCGCCAGCAGGTTCCAGGGGTGCTGTTTGCACAGAAGCCCCTCCCTCTTGTGTTCTGCCCTGGGACAAGGTGCACGGTCCCAGTCAGGGACAGGCTGCTCGATTCTTTACCTCTGGCACACTTATTTACATGTCCATTCTCTGCCCAGGGCATTTTCCACACGATTCCAGTATGTGCTATTACAACATGGGCTACAGATGTCTCACTATCTTATTTAAAAGCAAAAGGATATGAAGGGTAAGCTGGGACGAAGTGAGAGAGTGGCATGGACATATATACACTACCAAATGTAAAACAGATAGCTAGTGGGAAGCAGCCACATGGCACAGGGAGATCAGCTCTGTGCTTTGTGACCACCTAGAGGGGTGGGGTAGGGAGGGTGGGAAGGAGACGCAAGAAGGAGGGGATATGGGGATATATGTATGCATATAGCTGATGCACTTTGTTATACAGCAGAAACTAACACACCAATTGTAAAGCAATTATACTCCAATTAAGATGTTTTTTTAAAAAAAGCAAAAGGATAGAGTATAAATTAGTTGAACTTGACTGGAAAGCAATCAGACACCACATACCAAGAACTAGAAAGACACGTAAGCTTTAAGCTGAGAAATCTCATTTCTGTGAATTTATCCTCATGAACTAACCCAAAATAAGGAACAAATTTTATGCATGGATGTTGCAGCATTGTTTATAAAAGAAAAAAAGAAACTTAAAACATTCACCAATAGGAGGTGAGTCAAATTATGGTACAGCCCCTCAAAAGAATATTATGCAACCATTAAGAATTATAAAGACCACACAGCCATGTGCAAAATGCATATAATACATTAAATGGAAAAGCAGGAGACAAAATTTTATGTACACAATGAAACAAACTATTTTAAAAAAAGGTTATCCATATAGATTAGCCTGGAATGAAATGCACTAAAATAAAAATGGTTGTGTTCAGAGTGGAGAATGATGAATGTTGTCTTCCACTTCTCAAACTTTCCGTCATATTTTTAAATTACCTTCATGAATAATAAATTTTAACACAGGCGTGTTTAGGTTGGAATTTCAAACCTACACACTATTTCATATCATTAAGGCATCAGGCTCACATCTGACCTGAGGCTACAAAAGCTGCCCAAGGTCTAGAAACAGGTGTGAGCCTGGCCCTGCTTTTAAGGTGTGAGGTCAAGTCACTGTTCTAGAACCCACGGAGGTCTCCCCTGCCCTGGAATTGGAGACGGGCCCAGAGAGGGCTGCTGTCCAGGCAGGGACTGCCGGACTCTGCCCCGACAGGCCTGTTGAGGGGCCCAGCTCTCTGTGTCCAGCCCTTTCCCTACTGAGCACTGTTTTCCAAGAAACTGGCCAACAAAAGACCGAACTGATCTTGTGTGCTTGTGGCCATGGCTGGCACTGACCTATTAAACTAAGGGGCAGCTAGACCTTCCCACAAGTTCCCTGGTGACTCCGTGCAGAGACCAAAGCCCATTGTTCTACCAGGCCCGTCCCTTACTCGACAAGAGAACGCGGGGGGGTGGAAATCACAATGACAGTGACGCCGTCTCCACAGAACTGATGTTCACTGAGCACTCCCTGTGAGCGGGGGCCCTAGAGCAGCTGCGTGCACATGTTTCAGTCACTCTTCACGGCATCCTTGAGGGGCAGTATTAATGTCTCCATTTAAAAGACGAGAAAATTGAGAACCAAAGAGACTGAATCAAGAGCACATAACCAACAGGCAGTGAGGGCAACAGGGTCACACCCCGGTCTGACGGGCCCAGGGTCCATGCTCCGTCCACAAGGCCAGGCCAGCTCTGGGCGGACTGATGGCCCCCAGAAGTTAGAATAAGTAAGCCCAGCTCCGCTGCCTGACGTGCCCGGCTGGTCAGACAGTAAATGGGGGCAGCCTACCCTCCCTCTTCCCTTATTCAACTTCAGAAAATTATCATCTTATACTAATATTTGTCTTTCCAAGGTTACTTTTCCTGCCCACACACTTTATCTTGTTTAATCACAAGGAGAAATGGGGTGAAGGTGATTTGCTGCATGGAACTCAGGGTTCCCAGACCAATTCCGATTCCTGCGCTGGAGCTCACAGCAGTAGGAATCATGACTGCCACCCATGGTGATGCTGCAAGAATTAAGTGAGAAACGGTGTGAGGAGGCTGCCAGCCGAGTCTGGCACATAGTAGGTTCTCAATAAAAGTAAGCCATGTCCCACACCACGGCCTTGGAAGGTTAAGGCACTCCACTTTAGGGCAGAGCAAAGTAAACCACAAAACAATCACCCTAATTACTCAAGATCCCACAGTTACAAAGAGCAGTCGTGAGACTTCTATCCACTGCAGACCTAGAGTCTGTAAAATTCAGGAATCACCACCAAGATACGCCAACCCCACGGAGTTTGTTCTAAGCAGTGCTCGCCTCTCGCTGCTGATGCGTGTTCAAGTCTGGGAATTGAGCAACCTCTTCTGACATAGGTATTTTTAAATGTTGAGTTTCAAAGAGCCAGTTTACCTGTTAATTTACTCTCTGCAGCCCAAAGACTCAGGTGTCCATTGGCTTTGAAACTAGAAAGAACGAGATTCAAATCTGGGTTCCAGAAATTTATAAATTATCAGTCTTTCGAATTCTCAGTAGCATTATCCAGAATGCTAGATTTTGAGAGGATTAAAGCAAGTAAACGTGAAATACTTTGAACACAGTAGACGTTAACACCTTGAGGATGTGCTGGACCAGACGAATTAAGCGCCGGGAAGAACTCATTAGAAAGCTGGTGGGCCTCGCATGGGTGTGAAACCGCCGAGTTTACTTGAGTCAAATCAAGCAGAACGTGCAAACCCACTCTCATTCATGTGCACCCAGGTCTACGCAACAGCACATAATCCTGAATCACACCAGCAAAAGCCCATGAACTGGGAGTGCCAGTACTTGTTTTCAGAGAAATTCTGCTAGTGAGCCTCACCAAAAGGGACTGGGTAGCTTAGACCAAAAGAGCTAAACAGAAACACAAAGGAAATGGAACATCAAGATGGAGGGAATGAGGCAGCAAATTTGAATTCTCACTCTGAGCCTCCCAGACAGAAGTAAAAGAAGCAACAGGAACAGGAATTAAGATGTAATGAGAACCAGTCAAGGGCAAGGAATCTGCCCAAGGTGAACAACAGGACATGATCAGGCAAGAACCCAATTCAGACCAGACATTCTCATCTCATGTGAAGGGCTAAGTACCTTAACACACACTGGATTTCAGGTGGAAAATCCTAAAATCTGCCATGAACGAAATGGATTTGGAATCACGGGTGGCGGTGGAGGAAAGAGGCCGCATTTCCTTTCTTTTTTCTAACATAAATTTATTTATTTATTTTTGGCTGCGTTGGGTCTTTGTTGCTGCACGCGCTTTCTCTAGCTGCGGCGAGCGGGGGCTACTCTTCGTTGCGGTGCGCGGGCTTCTCATTGCGGTGGCTTCTCTTGTTGCGCAGCACAGGCTCTAGGCGCGCGGGCTTCAGCAGTTGTGGCACGCGGGCTCAGTAGTTGTGGCTCGCGGGCTCTAGAGCGCAGGCTCAGGAGCTGTGGCACGTGGGCTTAGTTGCTCCGTGGCATGTGGGATCCTCTCGGACCAGGGCTCGAACCCGTGTCCCCTGCATTGGCAGGCGATTCTTATCCACTGCGCCACCAGGGGAGTCCTGAGGCCTCATTTCTTCGCTGCTCCCCCGGCCCAAGGAGCTGTAGTGCCCGGCCCCAAGCCACCTGGACCCCGGGCTGGGTCCTGTGACTTGCTGTAGCCGACTGTGTGTCAGCAGCCGGGAAGCAAGGAGGGGCTCGCCAGCCCCTCAGAACACGGCCCTGTGGTCCCCACACGTAAGAAAGCCGGCTGAGGACCCTGGAGAGCCTAGGCGCCCCAGACAACAGCCAGCAAGGACGCGCGGGTGAGGCCGTCTTCGACCAGCCGGACAACTCAGCTGTCACTTGACCGCAGGGACGCACGTGAGCCTCGGGGAGCCCCAGCAAGGAACTGTCTGGCAACCTACAGGACTGTGGGAAGTCATACACCAGCCCTGCTTCAGGAGGGTGGGCTGGGCAGCCGCAGGTAAGGGTGACAAGGATGCAGGACGAGCCCAAGCAGGAAATCCCCAACAACGGCTCCACGGCATCAGGAAGCCACTTTGGTGTGGCTGCTGCCCACAGACAGCCTGGGCGTAGACATGCCAGGGCCGTTCAGGCAAAGGATTCTGTGTGGACCCAAACCAGTGCCAAACACACAGCTTGAGCAACAGCCTGCGTTCTGAGTATTATACCCCCCTTGGAAAGTATGAAAAAGCATCTGAGGGAGCCAGTGCATCAGCAGGGCTTAAAAAAAAAAAGAGAGACAGAGAGCTTTTGAGTTTTAGAAGCCATCTCTGATATAACCAATTCATTCATTTAACAGATATTTTCTTGAATGTTTACCATAGGCCAGGTCCTCTCCTAGGAGGCAGAGATGAAGAGGTAATTGTACATGGTCAGGCCCTGCCCTCAAGAGTATCCGACGCCTGGTGTGTGATCCTGGGGACATCTGTGCCTTCCCCGGGGACAGCAGCTAATGGTCACTGCACAGGATCTCTGCAGGCTCTTTGGAGTGTCTGACACATACTACGCGGTCAATAACACTAGTATTGATGCTAATGCTGCCAATGACACGTGCTACGTGTTCAGTAACACTAGCTTTGATACTAATGATATCACCGTTATAAGCATCAAGTAAAATCTTGATGCTAACGGTGGTATCATTGCGCTGTGACACGGAGATGGGCTGCAGAAGTTGCAGGAGGGGAGGACATGAGGAGGGGCTGTTAGCAGATGGCAGATGGGTCCTCCTGGGGAAAAAGAGAGGAAGGTCTGCTGAGGGCGCAAAGACTTAGGACGCTAGCCCAGGAGTCAGAGAGAGAGCAGCCGAGGCCAGAGGTGGCCAGCCTGGAAGGGGGAGGTTTCCCTCCGTGCTGACCAGTGCACGGCCGGCCCTGCTCCACGACAGGCAGCCTTCACCCCGCACAGGCCTCACCTCGGGTCAGTGGTGCCGCCTGCCTGGGCAGGACCAAGAGGGCCCTTAGCGACCTGGCACCCTGAGGCCAGAGCACACCCCAGGGTCCCCGAGGACTCCGCGTGTGGTCCTGTGCAGCACGCAGCCCTAGGGCCGAACGCGAGCAAAGAACCCTCCCTCCCCCGAAGAGAAAAGTCGGGCACATCTGGTCCCAAACCAGACTAGTTTTCAGTGTCTTCTTCAGACCGGGGACAAAATGCAAAGCAGGGATCCAGATAAAGGAGTAGAGTTGGGTGAAATTCTCTGGCTGACCCCGGGCCTCGCACTGAGGGTCCGGAGACCCTGCTGAGAAACTGAAGGGAGCACTAAACACGCTGGCAGAAAAGCAACAGAGGGACTTGGTGTCATGGGCAAGTTTAAGACGTCACGTGACAGTACACGTTTCTGTGGAGGAAGGAGCAGCTAGTGAGAGAGAAGAAAGTTCCCGAGGCAAACAAAACAGCACGTCCACAGCGGCCAAGTGCAGGATGGAGGGTGCCCTTTCCAGGGCTGGGCAACCGCAGAGCAGAGTTGACAGACTGTGGGTCAGAGGGTGTTTTGTGCAAACCTGTCACCTGCTGCTTTTCCTCCTCGCCACCTCTAAAAGCGGTGCCGGCAGCCTCGCCAGACACATGGAAGCTGCCCCTTCACCCACTTCAAACGTCCTTTGTCAGTAAACAAATCCCCGCCCGGCTGTGGAGAGCTGGACGGCGAGGGGCTGGGGCGCTGCTCAGAAACACTCTGGCGCCAGAGACTCACAGCTCTCTGCGGACGGACGAGCCCTCCAGGCAGCATTCATCCAACTAACTCGGAGGCTAATGGTCCAGAATCTGCATCCACGACTGGGGCGGAAAACGCAAGGGCTCCAGAGGGAGAGAAAAGCACAGGCCCCTCGAGTCTGTCGGTTTGCGACCTGATGTGACTTACACGGAGGGAGGAATGACAGGAACCCCCACGGGAGGCCCGGCTGCCCGTCTAATGAGGAGCTCGGGCTCTGCGGCTCGAGCCGACCCCTTCTGCTCTTTGGCCAAGAGGGGGGTCCCTGGCGCACATCATCTTGCAGACCATCCGCTGGCCCAGCGTCCAGCAGTGTCCTGGGAGGCCTGGCTTTCACTCCTGTTTCTGGCGGTTTTTCCAAAACGTAAGTTGGTGACTTCACGGCTTAGTTTCCCCGTCTAAGGAAGGGAGTCCACGTTAGCGACAGCCTCGAGCCTCCCTACGGTCCTCTGCTAGACGCACTGTGTTCAGGCCTCACCCACGTGCTGGAGAAACACACCAGCCCCTGATCTAGCCCTTATCCGTCCTTGCACAACACAAAATGCCACCCTCACCCTGCCACCCACTGCCCGGGCAGTGCTGAGGGCTCACCGTGTTACGTCCCATCAGGTAGCGCTGCTCCTTCGCTGCCCCTGCAGCCAGACCCCAACTCCACCCCACCCACCTGAGCTTATTTCTCACGGAGCCCTCAGTAAGAGGGGCCAGTTCCCGCAGGTTCCCCGGACACACCGAGATCGTTCTCACTTCCTTGCCTAGGCTCGAGATTTTCTTTTTCATTTTTAGAGTAAGGTATAAATTACAGTGAAATTCACCCTCGTGTACAACTCTGAGTTCTGACAATTGTTCACAAGCAAGATACAGAGCCGTTCACCACCCAGAAGAAGTCCCCGTGCACCTTCACCCCACCCCAGGCAAGCCCAATCTGTGTCAACTCTGGAGCGCTGCCTTTTCTAGAATGTCATAGGGACGGAATCAGGCCGCATGTGACCTTTGACCCCGGCTTCCTCGGCTCGCGCAACAACCCGGGATCCACCGCGTGTGCTGCTCCCTCGTGCTGTGAGGCCGTCTCCACCGCCAGCCGCTGCGTCCCATGTACAGGAGCCCACGGCTGTGTCATCCACTCCCCGGAGGGCCAGTTAAGGAGTTTCCAGTTTGGGGCAAATGTAAATAAAGTCTTGTGAATTCTGGGAGCACATACATTTCTATTTCCCTCAGATAGATATCTAAGTGGGGTTGCCACATGGCCCGGGAGCATGTGTTTAACTTCATAAGCACTGCCAAACTGTCCTCGAAACCACCTATGCCGCCTTGCACTCCCACAGCAGGTCATGACAGCTCTGTCCTCACCATACGTGCCATTACCATTTTGGTGTTTTATTAAGCCATCCTAAGAGGTGTATGTGACACAACGCAGTTTTCTTGTTTGCTGCAATTATGCTCAGTACACACCAAGTACCATGTTAATGGCTCACACATATCTCAATTAATGCTCATTTTAACTCTATACAGTTAAGTGCTTTCCAATGACAACGCTGAGGTGACTTACCCCTGATCCAGGGTCAAATGACTGCAAAATCCACGGTCTCCAGGGAGATCTCTCCCAGGACGAACTTATTTATTCCTTCAGGGAGTATCCGCGCTCTTTCGTGCTCTGGCTAATACTCTACCTCCTGTGTGATAGTTTCTCCAAATCATAACGTAATACATCCCAGTCTGCCGTTTACTGCACTTAATCAATTCCCTAAATTGCTTCACTGATCTCTAGATAGAGAACCAAAGTATTCTCAAAATAACTCATGCTTCTGGTCTCCCAAGCAAGATGCTTCTTCTTGGGGCCAGAGCACCTGTCTCCGCACCACTACCTTTCCATCTTGTGCACTTCAGGGACTGAGAGAAATGCATCAGAATATGGAGAAAGTGTGTGGAGACCAAGGGCAGAGGTGTGCTCTAAACAGCGGGCGCTGCCCACCTGCGCGCCACGGCCCCAGGGTCCCACAACTTGCGGGTCGCATCTGCCCTGCCAGGGGCGTCAGACGGTTAGGGCAGGTGAGTTGCAGAAAATGTGGTAGGTTTGGGGTCAAGGTAAAGCCCCCCCACACACACCCCGGAAAACACCATAAACTGATCCACGACAAATGGTAATAAAATACCCAGTGTCTACAGTGCAGGGTAAAACAGCTGTTGACATCACGAGGGAAGAATCACTGTTTTAGAAACAAACATTAAAGGCAAAAGAAACACAAGACGGAGGCTCTTGGAGTTAATTAACCAATTAACATCCTCCCAAGGACAAGCAGACACCCCAGGATGATGATGGAAACCAGGGCTAAAGCCAGAAACGGTCCTGACAACACAGCTGGCCTCAGCCCTGTGCCTGGAAGGTGATGGAAAGCAGCCCCACCGGAAGCCCCGTGGTGCACGCACGCAGAGATCCCTCACGTGCTGTCCCCACGAGGTCACCCCTCCCCTCGGGATGCAGGGCCAGGGCTTTGCTCCACACCCACCTCTCTAGACTCTGCCCCTCCCCTCTCCCAAGCCAGGCCCCAGGGCGTCACCTCTCCAAGGCCAGGCCTACTTGCGGTTCAAAGCAGTGACCCCAAACACATTCCCTCACAGCTGAAAGAAACAAGAGCCTTATCCTCTCTGTCTATCACCCACAGAAGCCCCCGGCACCCTTCCCTCCACCCTCCTCTCCTGCCCCACAGGGACCCACGTTCCACAGGTGCCACGGCGGTCTCCCTCACACCACCCCACGGGCCAGTGCACCCCAGTTCCCAGCGTGGACTCGATGCTTTTCCCCGGCCTGACTCAACGGTTCCCTCTCTCTCTTGTCTCGCGAGCCACTGTGGAGCCAGGCCCCTGGAAGAAACTCTCTCAGCCCTGCTCAGGATCCCGCAAGCAAGCAAGCATCCGCACGCTGAGGCTTCATTGCTCTGCAACCCCCGCGGCCTTCCCTGGACCCGGCCGCCCATCTCATTGCCCTCCTCTGCTCAGTCCTGAGCTCCTTTACTTGGCTGTTCACTTGGGAATCCCGCTCTGGGCTTATGAGCACGTGATCTCAGGAACGGTCTTCGGATTACACGTGCTGCAGCCCCCCCACAGCCTGGCTCTGCCTGTGGGGCTGTGTTGAGGGTCCCGCACCGCCGCCACCGGCCCCTGGGACGCGACCCTGTTTGGCCGTCAACCCCTCCACCCGTACTCCCCGTCCTAACGTTCGGGGGGAAGGGGACTGAATGACCTCTCCCAAGGCATCCCAACTACTGACCTGTTTCTGAAGGTCCTGGAATAAGCTAAAATTTTATCTTAGATTTCTGAGTTAACGGCTGTTCTAAAAAAGCTCCTGCCCAGCCGCAGCACTGCCCGGGAATCAGAGGGGAGGTGTGAGTGGGACAGTGGGTGGAGGAGGCTGCTCTCTGGAGGCCAGAGGCGGCAGGAGAGGCCAGGAGAGCCCAGCTCGGCACCGGGGCTTCCACGAGCCTCAGGCAGAGCCCGGGCTGAGGGCATGGGGGCGGGGGACACTGCCCTCTGCTGCAGTGTGGTGATGCTCTCAGACAGGAGGGAACCCACGCATCTGGGGACATACTTCTAGAGAAAACTGTATGGAGGACGGCCGGAGGCGGTACACTGAAGCTGAAGTACGTGCTGAGAACCGAGCAGAGGACCAGCCCCATCTGCGAGGGCCCTGATATGGAAAGCAAAGCCCCAAACCAAGGCCCCACCTGGCAAAGACCCTGCGAGGTCACAGAAATCTTTTAAGCACTAGCGGTTGAATACCGTAACTGCCAGAGGTCTTGATGGTAAAACCTTCCATAAAGCTGATTTATGATAAACTGACAAACACTACCTGAATGTGTTTGCTGGGGCCGCCAAAACAGAGTAGCACACCACAGACTGGGGGGCTTAAAAACAGAAGTTTACTGTCTCAATTCTGGAGACGAGAAGTCCGAAGTCAAGGTGTGGGCAGCGCCCGCTCCCCCTGCAGGCGCGAGGAGAGCATCTGCTCTGGGCCTCACTCCCTGACTAGCCAATGGCCGTCTTCTCCCAGTGTCTTCATATCGACTTCCCTCTGTGTGTCTGTATCTGTGTCCAAATGTCCCCTTTTTATAAGGACACCAGTCCTAATGGAGCAGGGCCCTCCCTAATGACCTCACTGTGACTTGATTATCTCTGTAAAGACCTTTCCTCCAAATAAGGTCCCATTCTGAGGTCCTGGGGCTAGGACTCCGTATCTTTGTGATTTGGGCGAACACAGATAATAATACTTTCTCTCGCTGACCTGGGCTATTTGTTCACGGACCATCTGACTCAAGACTGTTCCTTAGGACTTTCCTGGTGGCACGGTGGTTAAGAATCCGCCTGCCAGTGCAGGGGACACGGGTTTGAGCCCTGGTCTGGGAGGATCGCACATGCTGCGGAGCAGCTAAGCCCACATTAACACAACTACTGAAGCCCGCGCACCTAGCAACAAGAGAAGCCGCCGCAATGAGAAGCCCGTGCACCACAAAGAAGAGCAGCCCCCGCTCGCCGCAACTAGAGAAAGCCCGTGCGCAGCAATGAAGACCCAACACAGCCTAAAATAAACAAGTAAATAAACAAATAAATAAACACTGTTCCTTAAAAAGGTGGGTGACTCGGGCTCTGAATCTCCTAGGGAAGCTGGAGCGGCCAGTGTGCTAACGGGCCGAGGTCCTTCTCTATTAAGAAAGTGTCCCACCTGGAAAAAAACATCATCACCCGCCATGCGACTCGGGCTGCAGCTTGCCTTCAAGCACAGGGTGCGCGGCTGCGTGATTTCTGACGAGACTGGACATTCAAAAATTTAAAACGTACAAAATACACATTCTCGTTGCACAACAGGGATAAGTTTTCGGGAAGCAGCTCAACAGACACTCTGATTATGCAAGCTCTTTTCAAAAAGCTGCGAGCCTCCAAGAAGCTAATCTGACAGAGACTTATTATTCTCTCCAAATAATGGGTGAAAAAAGAAACCATTTCTGAGTCTTTGTAAGACAGACACCCAGGCAGACAGGCCCACACAATCAATCTGCATAAAAGTTGGTAAGAGGGCCAGGGCACCAGTAGCTTTTATTAATGTATCAATTCCACCAGCCCCCCCTCCCATGAAGGAAAGCGACTGAATGATAATGAATGGAATGATAAGGGGTCCTGGCTGGAGCCCCCAGGCCCTCTGGCCCCCTGCTGCTGCCGGCCTGCCAGGAGGGCCGGGCTGCAGGACAAAGGCTGTAATCCATCTCAGCAGAGCGGGGAGCAGGCCGCCCGGGAGACGGCTGAGCTCACTGTGTCTGACAAAAGAAAGTTCACAACCGAGACCTTGGGGCTGGAATTATGAAAAGACAGCAGGGCTGGGGGCTGGGAGGGCGCCACGGGGGGCTGATGATTGGTGAATTAGAAGGCGTCCTCAGACAAAACTGGATGTTCTCTACAAATTATTTTTTGAAAGGACTGGGTAAATTAACACCAAGGTCATTGTAATGCTTATTTCTATGTAGAAAGTATTATGGGGTTTTTTTCCCTCTCTTTCCCTAACAAAGAGAATTAAAGTGTACTGGCCGAGATTTTAAAAAAGACAGACGGAAAAAATCTCTAAAATGTTTAAGGGTGAGCCCTCATAAATGACTGTTTCAGAGTATCTGTCAAATCTGACTACAGAAATACTCCTGTATGGAAGAAAAACAGAATGGACCACCAGTGAATATCTGCAGTCCCAGGCATGGCACCAGGCATATTTGGTTTCATTAGCTCATTTAATTTTATCTCATTTAAATAGATTTAAAAGGACTGAATGCATTTAGTCAAGTATTAAGTTTTACTCACAGCGGCGGACAAAAGACCCTAAGGCACAGGAAGATGGGAGTGATTTTCCAGAAGCCAGAGCCAGGAAGAAGGCAACAGAACAGGTAACAGGGAAGGAAGCCGGAGCCTGAGAACGTAAGGAAGGTGGCAAGTCCCCCTCCTGCCAGTGCTGGGGACCAGGAGACGTGGGGGGACAGGTGGGCAGTAGACAGACCCTGCCCCGTGAAGACAGGTGGATCTCGGGGGGTGGACCGAGGCTGGGGGGGAGTAGGACACTTGTCATACACAGAAACAAGAGGATGAGCTGGCTCCCTCACGGTCTCTCCTGGCTACGCACCAGCAGCCCAGCAGCTGTCAAACTTTTCCGTCAAAACGCACAGTAAGAGATAAATCTGACGTAGAGAAACAGCACACAATTTATATAATAAATAGATATTATAGATACATACATATATACCCACACATATGCACATACAAATACGTAACAAGCTTCATAAAATACTACCTACGTTTACACTGTGCGACGTGCTAGTATTTTCTCTCTTCTCTATTTTTTTCTTTTAAATACTCCTAAGTCAGCTTCATGATCTACTTAGTGGGTTGAGACTTACAATTTGAGGCTTGCCCTCGTCTTTGGAAAAGTCATGTTCAAGATTCTAGCCTGTCCACTTACACCATGAGTCCACGCCCGAGGCAAGGAGGTAGAAGAAGCCATTGGTCTGAGCCCCTGTTGAACCTCCTTCTTGTTCCCCGTAGCTGAGATCCCGGATGAGCTCCAGGAGCCTTCGGGCCCATCCTCAGGCCTGCCTGCTAGAAGCCCTGCCAAGCAGGGAGGATGCCCCAGGGAGGGTAAGTCTGAGCTAATTAGAGAACAGGAAGTCCACCACCCGGGGGGACTTCGCATTATCTCTTCTGTAGCACCCTGTGCTCTGAAGGCAGTTTACGTTTCTGGCCGGGCCATCACCCCTGGCTTCCTGGGGGCACCTAGATGGAGGATCAGACCCGTTATCACCTTTACTCTCACCCCGGCCTGGATCCAAACGTGCAGCCCTGTGTTTGAATGGAAACGGCAGTCAGAGCAAGAGACGCACGACTGGGGTTCTACTGGGACACCCCAGTGCTCGTCCCCGCAGGGGGACATCCTGGAGGCCCTGTGAGTTGCAGGGGACGGAGGAGCAGAGAGGAAAGAGAGGAGGCCCTGGAGATCACCACCAGTAACGGGAAAAGCTACGTGGGACTCCACGTAGATCTTTGACTTTAACCTTTGCTTTTCGTTGCTTTTGTTATTATAATCATACATAATGGCCTGCCTCAGGGAACCCTGCTCCTCTGCTGTTCAGCTTACAGGGAGATCATCTGACCCTGTCCACCTGTGGATGTCTGCAAGAAAGAGGAAGAGAAGACATCCCCTCACGGAGGCTGGTCGTTCCAGGAGATGTGTGCTTTTGTTTTTTTGGTTTTTTTGCGGTACGCGGGCCTCTCACTGTTGTGGCCTCTCCCCTTGCGGAGCACAGGCTCCGGACGCGCAGGCTCAGCGGCCATGGCTCATGGGCCCAGCCCTCCGCGGCACGTGGGATCCTCCCGGACCGGGGCACGAACCCGTGTCCCCCGCATCAGCAGGCGGACTCGCAACCACGGCGCCACCAGGGAAGCCCCCAGGAGACGTTTTGCAAGACAAATGGCCCTTTTACTTTACTCCCTCACCGCCTCTCCCTCTCTGATGCTATTCAAGAAACTGGCATCCAGACCCAAGTAAGATGGTTTTCCGGAGACACTCGTGTGCCATCTTCTCGGTCGGCCGGCTGTCCGAATAAAGTCGTCTTCCCTGCCTCAGCACCTCGTCTCCCGATTCGCTGGCTTGTCGTGCGGCGAGCAGAGCAAGCTTGGACTCAGCAACACAGCCGCCCTGTGATCATTATGCTGACAAAGAACAAAGTCCAGTCCACAAGGCCACACAAAATCCTGAATATATTTCGGCAAGAGAAAGAATACACCGCTCCAGAGAGCAACTTGGGTAGTGCAGCTTAAGTGCAGAAAAGCCGAGTGGACACACACAAAAGCACACCTGCACTCCCGCTGCATCCAGCCTGGTCCTCCCAGCCTGGTCCTCCCGAGTTGCAATCAGCGGCCCTACCTGGGGGCTCTGTGAGTTGCTTTGAGGCCACAAGGACAGATTCCCCAGGGAAGGAAGAGCAAAGGTGGACTCCTCTGTGCCCAGAGGACAGCAGGCTTCCATCCAGAGCCACACAGTCAGAAATGAGCTGCAGAACCCCAGCTCAGAAGGCTGACTGCCTGGACGGCTGCTCCTGTGCCCCGTGCCACCTCGAAAGGGTGAGGGGAGGGCTGGATGTCCCCAAACCTCCTCTGGTGGGCGGCCAGACTCCGCAGCCCCTCTACAGAGGCGCACTGGACAGAACGGTAAGTGGAGCGCAAAGTCTCCAAACAAGACAAAAGCAAAAAAGCCCCAGAAGAACTCTGAAAAGGGAAACGGGAACTCTGTAAGAAAGGCTCATGCCATAGAAGGGATGAGACTTTACTTTCAGAATAAAATAAGACGCCATGTCCCCTCCCAGTGCCCAGTTCAAACTCCAGTGCAGACATGCATTTTTCTGAGAAGGCTGTGGACAAAAACAAAGCATAAGGACAGAGGAAACTGAAGTTGTTTTAGTATATCTTCTTAAAAGTGGCTTTCAGAAATAGGTTCAAAAGTTTCAAAAAAGGACTTTCGTTTGTTTTGTCCAAACGTGAGTTTCTGGGAGATGCATGAAATACTGCCTGCGAAGTCTCTCCTGGGTGTCCTATCTCCGGCCTCCTTGGTGAGAACAAGAGGAAAGAGAAACGGAGGCAAACAGAGGTGGGCCGCCAGCCCGGCAGCACAGGAGTCACCAAATGGGCTGACGTTCCCTGCTCCAAAGCCCTGGGAGGGGGCGCAGCCCCGCAGGGCTCTGAGCCTGGCAGCCATCCTCACCCTGGGGGCTGTCACACCGTGCAGCTGTCACTCTACATGGTGGCATAACTAGGGAAGACACCGGCGTGATATGAAGTGTTTCTAAGGAATAAATCGAGGGTGGGAGGCCTGAATCGGCACCCTGCACGTCAGGATCGATTGCTCCGAAGCCTCCAGAGAAGTTCTGCGAAGCTAGTCCTGCGATCTGCCCGGGGCCGCTGCCCAGCCCCAGTGAGGAAGTCCTCTGGAGGGGGCCCGACTGGAGGCGGTATCCTGGGGGCTCCATCCCACTGCGCTGTTCTAGGCGTGAAGGGTGCTTGGCTGCAATTTCCCACCCTAGCCATGGAATTATTCAATGAATCTGTTTATATTTACACAGCTGAGACATAAAACAACAAAACCAAAACAAAGCCTGCCACCTGCCTCATTAAGCCGACCTAAGCAGCACACTGTGCAGGATACACACACACACACACACACACACACACAAGTGGTTTTCTCACTCCTCTTAATACAAACAAGGGTCCTCGAACCTTCTGCTGACTCCCGCACACCAAAGGAGTCCAGTCCAGCATGGCCCACCCAGGACCACTGGGAGGAGGGGGAACCTCCCTCCCCCAGACCCAGACCCAAGCGTCACCCAGTAACTACACACACTGCAGACAGCTGATGGAATAGCACCCTGTGAGCTGGCGACTAGGCAGCCACCACGACCAAGGCTCCTACACCCTAGGTGGTCCCGCACTGCCTCTCCCAGGAGAGAGGAGGTCCAGTCAAAGAGCAGCAGCAGGGATCCCCTGGTGGCGCAGTGGTTAGGAATCTGCCTGCCATTGCAGGGGACACGGGCTCGATCCTTGGTCTGGGAAGATCCCACATGCCGCGGAGCAACTAAGCCCTCAAGCCACAACTACTGAGCCCGCGTGCCTAGAGCCCGTGCTCTGCAAAGGAGAAGCCACCGCAGTGAGAAGCCCACACAGTGCCACGAAGAGCAGGCCCCGCTCGCCGCAACTAGAGAAAGCCCGTGCCCAGCAACGAAGACCCAATGCAGCCAAAAACAAATTAATTAATTTTTTTTAAAAAAGAGCAGCAGCGGCGTTTGCGGCCAGGCAGCTGAGAATCAGACAGGAGAGCCTGTAAGAGGCTGAGCACCAAGCGCTGGCTTGGAGGGAGGGGGGCATCTTTAGGACGAGGCCTCCGGCTGCCTCCCGCAGCAAGGAGGGTGGGGATGGAGGGAGCACAAGCCTGCTAGACAAGGGCTGGTCCAGTCCTGTGGGGCTGGAGGACCCACTACCCGGCTCATAGACTCCGAGGACTCCACCGCCACAGAGACTGTGCTGAAACATCCGGAGCTGAAGGAGGCCCCTGCAGCGTCCAGGAGAAAGGCCCCCGCCAGCACTCGGCCCCCGCGGAGCACACGCACACGAGCTTCCCGGGTGACCTCGCTCCTCGCGGGTGGCCTTCAAGCCATCCATCACCCACCTCTCGGTCAGACGGCGCCTCTGTCTTTTCAGACTTGAAGCCGAAAAATGGGGAAGGAGGCCTGTGTCCGCTGGGCCGGGCACACCAGCCAGGTGTGCAAGAGGTCGCACCTCTGTTTATTACTGTCAACACCCGGGGGTCAGCAAGTGGGGACAGTTTCAGGAACAAAAAGGGATGACGCGGGGTGGGGTGGGGGGCAGTGTTTGCCGTGAAGACCTGGGCTGCAGGTTCGCTCCTGAGAACCTGTAGGGCAGCCTCGGTGAGGGGAACTGGCACCTCGGAACCCTACTTACTGCCAGCCCCCGATGGCACGCCCACCCACCAGGTGAGGCTGAGGCATCTCCTGTGAGAACAGAAGCCCACCACGGAAGGGAGGACCATGGCAGGGCAGGGGGGAAGGCAGCCTCAACCCTAGAAAAGGAGTGGGTGAGCTCACAGGCCAGCAAGTCCCATCTCCGATTTTAAAAGGGAAGGGGGAGGGGGAGGGGAGTGGTTAGGGGAGGGGAAGAAGTCTGGCAGGGCCAGGGAAGGAGACGCACGCACACACGGCAGGATAAGTCCTGGGGCTCCTCTCCTCCCTCCCAATGAGACGCACTCAGATCAGGGGCTGTCCCTGCATGACGAGCTCTCCAGTAATTTCCACCAGGAATCAAGGACCCGCAAAGCGGGCACACAGGCAAAACCACACCTTCACCTTGAAGTCGGTAGCTGTGAAATGTGTTCACCATAATGAATGTTTTTAATAAAATGAGATCGTTAAACTCGTGGTCAGTTAAACTAGGAAACGAGACGCCAGAGGAAAGGGGTTTGGGGGTGTTCGTTTCAAGTGCTGTATTTATCATCCAGGGGCGACATCCAGGAAGGGGCACAAAAGCAATTCCTCCAAACTGAGGACGGTGTCAAATCTCAGCACATCCCGTGGGATGATCCTGTTGCCCCGCCCCACCCCGCGGCTCTGTGACGCCCCCACCCAGCCCCAGCCCCCATGCCACACCACCCGTCCGCGGCTGATTCTCACGGCCACACTGAAGGCCCATCTGTCCTCTCACCTGGACGCTGTGAGACCCTCCCAGTGGCTCACCTGCCCCCAGGCCGGCTTCCCTGATGCCCTCCCCTCCAGTGCTGCCGGGGGAAGACTGCAGAGCGCCATCCACACCCAGGGCCCGGCACGATGCTCACTTCCACCTTCTCGCCAGTGCCGTTTCCAAGGACCCCGCTCCGCAGCATGTGAGCGGCGTGCCAAGTGACTCCCTCCCCGCCGGCCCCTGCCCCTCTGCCCCTCTCGCGGCGTGGGCCAGCCCTCTGGCTTAGCCCTGATCCCAGTGCGCTGTCATCCCTCGCTTTCTTGCCTTTCCCCTGAGAAGGTCAGCCCCCGACAGCAGGCGGGCTCCCCGTGGCAGCGTGCGGGGCACGCAGAGCAGAGCCGCCGCGGCAAAGGTGCCCACGGGTACCTCCGGGGCGGCCTTCCTCTTCCCGGGACCGCCCGCTTCCCTGCAGCCTCGTGGGAAGGGAGGGGCCCTGGCCTCAATTCACACTTAAACGGAAAAGTTTTCTCAAAGGAAGTAGAGAGTCAGAAATATGATTTAGCTACTACTTATTACCAAAAGGTACTGGAGAAGGAGGGGTGATGCACAAGGCCCTGGGCTGGCACGAGCCGGTGCTCAGGACGGGGGTGGGGACTTGGGACCCCCAGTCCCGCCCCTTGGACGGTGGGGCGGCTCCCCACGAGGTGCACGGAAGGGGAGTCACCAGCCGGCCTACAGTTCTCCAGCGTCTCGCGTCCCAGTCCAGACAGCAGAAGCATAACCACTGTCCTCCTTCAGAACCCAGGAGGAGGAAGGGGAAAAGTGCTTACTTTAGCCAGGCCAAACCCACAGGCCTCCACAGTTCAGGGCGCAGCAAAGGAGGAGAAAGGACCCAGCAGAGGTCAGGCCGGCAACAAAGCTGCCCAGGCCCCACGGCCCCGGGAACGCGGCCTGAGGCAGCAGGACAGGAGGCTGCTGCTGACTCTCTTCTCAGCTCATTCCCAGACCCTGGGGGAGCCACCTCCCCGCAGAGATTCTGGAAAACACACCCTGCCCAGAGGGGTGGGCGGTACGGGTCGCTTTCCCTGTGAGTAATTAAGTTCCTTAGGTAGACCTTGTTTCAAAGGTGACCTTTCCACGTCCAGACGGAATCACTGGCCGGGGGACAACATCTGACGCTCTGTGGGGCTTCCACCCACTCCCCCCCACCCCCACCCCCACCCCCACCCCCGCCAGCACCACGCAGCAAAGTCCCGCTAGCTGTCAATCAGAATCCACCGGCCAGTGCCCCAGCCCTAACCCTGCAATGGAACAGGTGGGTCTGAGGACCACCAGCTTGGCTGCATCTTCTCACCCAGCACCAGAGCGTTCTAAGCACAAAATATAACCGGAGCTGGAGACTGGCTTCGAACACCAGACACGCGGGGAACCACAGGGTGCAGAAGAAAAGACCAGATTTCCAGGACAAAGCACCTTGGCAGCCCTGGGCTAGACCCAGACTCCAAGCTTTGGGTGCCCAGCGGGAGCTTCAAATGCAGATTTCTGGGCCCACTCCCAGGGACTGTGATCCCCAGGGCCTGGACCGGAATCCACCTGTCCTCAGGCAACACGGGTGAGGGGCGGGGCACACTCTGAGAAGCGGTGGTCCCAGGACAATCCTGGTACCAAGGGGAAGAACAAGGATGATGATGAGTGAGGGTCTGGCCATCACACAACAGCCGCCCTGGCTCTGGGGTGCCGCCAGGGCTGCTGCGGGGACCTCGGCCCCTCCTCTCCTTGGTTCCATAGGTTACTGAGCAAGGAGCCCAATGTCACTCCGAGACCTCTCCCAAAGGCCCGAGGGCAGGTGTTTGAAGGTCGCAGAAGATTAACTCAGAGTCACATCATCCCCTCAATAAGTCTGGAAGCCACCATTTCAGAAACGCTCACCATACCCCCTGCACCAAACCAGCCACCTCCTCTCGTAAGTTTCCTGTACCTCATAAATAGAGCTTCTGGCCTCTCACTAGTCCTCCTCCTGTACTTCTGGCCCCATGAGAATTCAGACACAGGTTAATGATGCAGTAAGCATCACAAGAAGAAAAACAATGCCTGGGACCTGCTTGCAAGTACAGTGGCCGAAGGGGGAAGAAAAGCATATACATGAAAATACAATCCAAGCACAGCAAAATCCTGACGGCTGCCGAAGCGGGGTGGTGGCTCCACAGGAGTTCACAGCATCAATTTCTCTGGATTTTCCACAATAAAAATATTTTAAAGAAAAAATGCTAGGAGTCTATAAAAATATTTTTTAAAATGCTAGAAGTCTGCAACCATAATTATAATGCCAGGCAGGGGATGGAGGCCACTGGATCTGTGGTCACTTGGTTACAGACAAGCGACCCCCACCGTCCTGGCCTCCAGCCACCGTCCCTGTGTAATTAACAACCCATGGCCTCCACGCTCAGAAGAAGCACCTGGTCGGACACTGAACACGGGGAACAACGGGGTCATCTCTGAAATGTGGCCCCAAAGCAGCACAGTAACGTCTACCCCCCACCCGCCCCCCGACATGCTGTACATAGTGATCCAGGTCAAAGTGCCGGCCAGGTCTTCCCTCACACACCTCCGCCCGCCGGCGGCTTTACGCTGCAAGGCATTCACTCACGGGTGGTGCTTTTGTAAGTCAAGTACATTTCAGCAGCTTTCGGGGCATTCAGATTTCTGGACGTTTTAAAAAGCACCACCTCTGTTGGAAAGGGTGCTGTTTTTATTTTAATATGATTAAGATTTAAAGGTTAGCAATTAAAGCCACTAGAAATAAAACTCTTGGAATCTGACAAATGCCCAAATGACCGGAGGGACAGCACCAGGGAGAAACAAAACGAGCGGTTTACTGTCGAGCTCAGCGCCAGTCAAACGCGCCTGAAGAAACATCCGTGAACAGCTGTCGCAGCTGGAAAGTCCGGGCGTCTCACGGACATCCCCTATGCGGTGTCACAGATAAAGGCAGGCGTGACACCCTCTGAATGATGAGAGCGCAGCAGAGGCCTGGGGGAACCAGCGCTGCAGTCACACAAGTGGCAGGGAGGCTGGAGGAAACAGCAGGGCCCGCTGCCGGCTGCCTTCCTTCGTGGGCCCCTCTGCATCTGTCACACCCTCTATACAACGGCAGTGGCAGTGGCACTCACAGGGCACCAGCTGGCCCCGAGTGGTGCCTTTGGGGCAGGAGGGTCACCCCAAGGGCGGGAGCTGCCCACACCCACATATCCGGAACCCCGGCTCTGTGCACTTCACCCCTGGGTAGGGCGCCCCTGAATCCCTCGCCAGGAGCTAACTATGCATCACAGAGCCTGCCGGGTTTGTGCTTTCAGGGGCGGAAACCAAAAGCAGGGAAGTGGGGACCCTGCCCAGGTCACCAGGCCCCCGGGCAATGAGGCAGAGTGGCCTGGCCCCCCGATTCCCGGCGTCTACCGCTCAGAGACCCCTGGAGGTCCTGCCTCCAAGACCGGGCTCCTGGATACTGGGGCCACCAGCACACAGGCAGCCCTGCAGCCCACGCCTCCCACGTGGCCGGGCAGCTCCCGCCCGGGAGCACATCTCCTCCCGGGGGTTTACCCAGGCCGACCCCACTGTGCACATTGAAAGGATAACTGATAAGTGAGTATTCAGGAGAACCAGCATAGGAAGGCCCCCAGGTAAGGCGGGGGGGAACAGAAGTCGCAACTCGCTGTCCTGTAAGCAGCCAGAGAGCATTCAGCAAATAAGCGAATGTATTTATTAAGGAAGTGAACAGAACAGGCAACGCTCTGCTTATAAAGTTAAATTCCAGACGTCCAGGCTCAGCAGAAGCCAGACCTACCTTTACCCACAGCGGAGTCCCTGCTTAAATGGTGCTCCCCCCGTGCACGGTAGGTGCTTCAGCTAAACCAGCTGAGGTGGGCCTCAACAGCCCCGCAGGCGGGGACTGCTTTAGTCCCACTCACACAGGTGGAACAGAGGCCCAGAGAGGTTAAGCCACCTGCCCAAGGGTGGAATGTAAACTCAGCCTCTGGCTCCAGACCCCAGCCTTGACCCCTGACCACGCGTCTGCCCCCAACCCCCAGGACTGCTGGGGTGGGTAAGTGTTGCTTTAAGAAACACCTGGAGTTTCTGCAGGTGTGGAAAGGAGACTGGCCGGGAGAGCACCATCCCACCCCCCAAAGCCTGGCAGATGGGGCTCCCCGGCCACAGGCCCCACCTGTCTGCAGTCTCCCCCTCACAAAGGCCTCTGTCTCCTCCAGCTCTGGCCTCCACTGGGCTTCCTGGTCCTGAAACACAGCCCTGTCTCTTGCTAAGCAGTGCATGGCTTTTCTGGATGGACTGACGGACAGCAAGACCAAGTACGATGATTCTCCAAGTTCCAAACAACCAACTCACGGAAAAGTGAGAGCCCTTTACGGACCCTCTGAAATCACCTGCCTCCACCTACCAGCAGGACGCAGCCCCGGGGGGACAGCAGCGCGGCCACAAGGGAGGGCACGTGGGGTGCAGTCAGGGTCTCTCCTCGGTGCCCCTGTCCACAAGCTGAAACTCAACCACAAACTGCTCGGCCAGGCTTTGGAGTGTTTACTAGGCTCTGAGCGCTTTACATCTGTTAACTCATTTCTTTCAACAATCCAAGGTCAAAAAACAAAGTAAGCCTACGAACCACCCCCCCCCCGCCCCAGAAAATAGCAAGTGTTGGCGAAGACGTGGAGAAACTGGAACACCAGTGCACGGTTGGTGGGAATGTAACATATGGCGCAGCCGCTGTAGAAAGCGGTGTGGAGGTTCCTCAAAAAGTTAAAAGCAGAACTACCTTACGCTCCAGCAATTCCACTCCTCTGAGTATATACCCAAAAGAAGTGAAAGCAGCTCAAGTTCACAGCAGCATTATTCACAGTACCCTAAAGGCAGACACAACACAAGTGTCCTCTGATTGGAGGAATGAACAAACCAAATGTGCTATATCCATACAATGGAATGTTATTCAGCTTTGAAAAGACAGGAAATTCCGGAGCCTGCTACAACATGGGTGAATCTTGAGGAGGTTATGCTCCGCGAAACAAGCCAGTCACAGAAGGACCAATACCGTTACCAAAGTGGTCAAATTCACAGACAGAAAGTAGCCAAGACTGGGGGGGGGCGGGGGACGGGATGACAAAATGAGGAGTTCATGTTCAATGGGGACAGAGTTATAATTCGGGAAGATGAAAAAATTCTGGAGGTGGGGGACTTGCCTGGCGGTCCAGTGGTTAAGACTTCACCTTCCAATGCAGGGGGTGCAGGTTTGACCCAGAGCTGGAGGCTATCCTAAATGATGGGTAAGTTCTCTCCTTTTAGCTGTATGGTTAAGACTCCATGGCACTCTGTTTCCAAAACATATCAGCTCCTACTCTTCTCCTGTACCGGGACGTAATTCACCCCCCCACACCCCCCCGCCACTAAAAGACAGAATGTTGTTAAGAATCTTTATGTATGTACATAGCTATCTGCACTCTTGCTTAGTTTGTAGTTTGTTCCAAAACGTACACGTTTGCAAGGAATGTTGAAATTTTTCCATGATGACACAAAACCAGAGAAACAAGTATACAGCTCTTTCAGACCCCAGGAAAGCCGAAGTCTTCATTTTTCTTCCCTTCAACACCACCATTTGGTAATCAGACAGGAGATCCTCTGAATAAATTTAAATACTGTATAAGTGGGTTTATAAAGGCACATACCTCGGAGAGCCACCTTACTGTACGTTACGCTAAATGACTTAGACAATTCATTTACCACTGAGGCGCACACAGCCTCTCCCAGAGGAACAGGGGAAGGGGGGCTTAGGGGAGGTTCGTAAACAAGATGGTATCTATACACCCGATGCAGAAAGAATTAGGATAGGAGGGGGAAGGATGAAACCATACTACATTTGCAAAAAAGCCTCCAGCAGTGGGAGGGAGCCAGCCCGGGAAATGCAGCCTGAAGAAATGACAAGTTTCCCCAGCACTTACAATCCTGAATTTCTATAGCAACAGGCAGTGGGCTTCAAAGGGACGTCACAAGCCACTGTGTTTCCACCCCCCTTGGGCACCCAGAGGACGAGGCGTGTCCACTCGGGCACTGCCGGACACAGACCGTGGTGGAAAGGACAGGAACTCGGCCCAGGTGGCAGAGCCAGGAAGCGGCAGGGGTAGAAACCAAACACAAGTCCTCAGCCAAACCTCCCTGGCAGGGACAGTGGGCTAGTACATGAATCTCCTCCGTGCGCAGAATACTGTACACCACCCTCCCCTCGTGGGGCGGGGGGTGGGGGGGGGTGGGGAGCCCTGCTCGAGGCGGGGGGAGCAGGCGTCTCTGTGCAGCCCATACAGCTGGGGGTGGCGGCAGGGGCAGCAGACGCAGATGAATGCACCCCTCATCATCAGAAAGACACACAGACAGGAAAAAGCGCTCGGGCTTCAATGCTAAATCACGATTCTTCAGAGGCAGCAACGATACCTCAGCGCCCTCACCTAAATTTCCTTGTTTAAATATACAGAGACGGGGGCGAACTACCCACTTCACACAGTGAGGAACGGGGTCGGGGAAGTGGGGTGACGGCGGTGGTCCACAGTAAAGAGCAGCTAGAAAAGGCCCGAGGCTCCTGGTTGGTCCCATCAGGCCACGGTCCCTTGGAGGGCGGATACCGGGGGTCACTGCCGACAGCTGGCCACACCATGGACGGGGGGCTGCAACCAGAGGACATGGAAAGGTGTCAGCAGTGACGGGCCAGGGCTTTCGATCAAGCGTCACTCAACGAAGTCCAAGGAGAAGGAGGTAAAAGGGATGAGGAGTCTGGTAAAACAAATCACAACTAAAATAACAGGGGAAAACGGCAGTGACGTTGAAAGACTTGAAGGAGATCTTCATTTCCGTAAAGTCAATAGAAGTCAAAGGAGAAGGTGTCTCAATTTTCATTCATGAAAGAAAATAAAAGCTGAACCCTATACAACATCAACCCCGAGGCAATCTTATTTTATCACCAGTTTCTCCCTCCTTTCAGTGCGTTTAGTCAACTGGGTTGCAATCCAAGCTGGACAGCTCGAGCAAGGCCGGAAGATACCCTCGGCCGTGTCAGGACACGGGGGTCTGCAGCAGTGGGTTCCTGACACTCGAGCCAGGGGGGGGCCCCAGAGCCAGGAGAATTTAACTAGAGAGCAAAGGTCTTTCTGCAAATAATTAATTCACATCCACCCCTCAGCCTTGGGAGAGACAGTGGTTCTTTCCTGGTTGCTGGAACAGCTGCTGCGGGCTAGCCAGCTGAGTGCAGGCAGCCCCTCGGGCGGTAGCAGGTGAGGAGATGCAAGACCCTCTCCCGGGCCTCGGCACCTGGCCAAGTGCACCTTCTGGGTAACAGCGCAGGGTGACATCCGCCTGAGCACGGGGTGACTCGGAATTGGATGCAGCTCCCAGCGAAATCCTCCTGTTGCACCGGCCAGCCCTGCACAGCAGGGAGGGACCAGCTACCCGGCTCAGGGGTGGGCCCGGAGCAGCCAGACAGACAGCGGGCGACTCATCTGCACAAGCATCCTGCCTCCCTGCTCCCACTCCTGGCCAGGAGCTCTGCCCCAGGAGAGGGGTGTGAAGCAGAAGCCCCTGGGGCAGGACCAGCCCTCTGCCTGGAGAAAAGAGTCTCCTAACACAGGAATGAGCCAGAGGCAGGGGAAGGTGGGGAGGAGCCAGCTGAGCAGTAGGAAAAGCTCTTGGTCTCGGGGTGATTTCCACTCGCTCTTGCAGGGTGACACTGGGCCAGACGCTGACATCCTGGTTTCCTGTAAAGGGCACTGGTCCGCTCCAAGTCCTGGGAGGCTCCAAACCAGCGGAGCTCTGAAGAGTCTAAGGATGGCATCAGAGCAGACTCGGCCCATCATCTCCGCGGGGCGCTGGTGCCCAGGTCTCCAGGAGGAGCAGGACCCCCGAGTCCGTGATGGACGCCCCCGTCTTCGGGGTGAACGTACCCTCCCAGGTAGAGGAGGCCGTGGCCTGGGCCAGGTGGCGGTCGGGAGGCCACACCGCCTGCTAGAAACCACAGCGGGCAGGGAACCCGGGACACACAGGCCTTAGGGACGCAGCGCGCCTGAAATGCTGGGTTAAATGCAAAGCGTACAACCCAACACCTAATCAACAAGGTACAGATCCCACCTCCCTCAGAGCTCGACGGCGGGGTCATCTGCAGACAGGGGGCGACCAGACATGCCTGGACAGTAAGACAAGGAGCGAACGGATCAGGCGTGTTCTGATCCGGTGCTAAAAATAAGTACGGGCTCAACAGCAGTTACGAGAGTGGGACTTACATCCCCTGCTCTCCGCTGTGTGGCCCCCAACTGCCAAGACAGGTGAGAAGGAAAGTGATGCTTATGCAGTGTCTCCTGAATGCCCAGGGTTTTACACACTTCAGCTCACTCCATTCTCCTGACAAGGTTCCTGAGTAAATCTTTCTATCCTCATTTTACAAAAGAGAAAACTAAGGGTCAGAAAGATGGCATTTGTCTCAGATCCCTCAAGCAACAAATGACAGAGACAGATTTCACACATTCTCAGCCAAGCCCAGCAGGCTCAAAAGGACCCTCCGTCCCAGTCCCCCACCCCCATCCTGCAGGGGGCAGGATGAAGGGCGGGTCACCATCACCGGCTCATTAAGAAATGTCACCTTCCCGACACCTCCCTCCATCCCTCCACGGGGAAGGCAGGTATGAGGGCTGGCATCTGTGGCCTGACAATTCAGAGGAAGAAAGGGGGAAGGCACCTGGGCTCAATTCAGAGTTTCTCTGTCAGCACAATGGAAGTGAGGTGAAGAAATCCGGAGAACAGTTTCTCCTCTCAAACAAGCATCACCAAGTAGAATCGCAAAGAGCAAGATCAAGCCTCAGGGATCGGTGCAAAAGGAAGATTCTGTAAGTATGGGTTTATGGGTGACTGTCCTCTGCAATTCTTACGTGAGTATCCAGACCCACACCTGCGGCCAGGACAGGGTCTCCACTGCAGCTCACTCCTCAGGAGTCTCAGGGCCACACACCAAGTGTCACCTGCTCCTGGGTGCAGGACTGTTCCCATCTCAACAGCTCTGCAATGAACATGAGTCTGAACGCTGCGGGTCGGACACTGTGTCCCGGTCTATTTCTTAGAGATAATAGAATGAGGGTGTAGCTTACAATCCCTCACACCTAAGATTGAATTTATGTGTTATAATGCTTTGAAATTATAGAACATTTCATTATTTAACATTTAGATGATTCAAAATCCTCTCAAATACTCTGTCTCATTGGAGCTTCACCAGAGGTGAGTCAAAGAGGTTTTTTTAATTCCCACTGTTCTTGAATAAAAGTGGAGAAACAGAGGCAGGCTGCTCGGGAATTTTTTTTTTTTTTTTTTTGCGGTTACGCGGGGCCTCTCACTGCTGCGGCCTCTCCCATTGCGGAGCACAGGCTCCGGACGCGCAGGCTCAGCGGCCACGGCTCACGGGCCCAGCCGCTCCGCGGCACGTGGGATCTTCCCGGACCGGGGCACAAACCCGTGTCCCCTTCATTGGCAGGCGGACTCTCAACCACTGCGCCACCAGGGAAGCCCGGGAATTTTTTTCAACAAGTAACAGCACCAAGACTGGACTGAAATTTTCTGAGCTGGGCCCGTGGGGAGGAGCCTGGAAGTTGGGCGTAGATGCCGCAGGTAAAATGCAGGTGGACTGGCGGCTGCCTCACCCCCTCATCCCCGTGCCATGTGCCATCTGAAGATCAAAACCAAGAGACCCCCTTGGGCGCTGACCCGGGGGCCGGGGAGGGTGTGTACAGAGCCTCGCCGGTCTCCAAAGAGGCTGAGTCAAGGAAATCATCTCCCCACCAAGCCTGGGATGCCCTCCCAACCTGGCCCCAGCCCGGAAGGATGGGAGGACTGGGGAGGGAAGGTTGGAAATGGGCCATGCAACAGAGTGAATGGCTGTCGTGTGTGGACAACAAGGTAGCTACTGGGAGTGTGGCGGACTTAGAGCTCCCCTTCCCACAATATCCAACAAATTCAGGTGAATGAAGGGTTAAATATGGAAGGCAAGCAAACAAACCAAACACCAGAACACTGTGTAAGTAAATATTAGATATCTGATTTCTAGATGAGAAAGGAATTTCTGAGCTTAAAAGCAATGGAAGAAACCACGAATGAAAAGAATGAGAATTTAACTACACAAAGTTAGGTCTCCTGTTTAAAAAAAAAAGAAAAAGAAAAAAAAAAGGGGAAATATTAGCCCTTAGAAATAGACAAAGGGATCTAATTTGTAATATTTATTAAACAGCGAATACAAAATAGTGAGAAAAGCAGGCCATGAGATCAGTTAATACGTGTGGGAAGCTGTTCCATTCAACAGAATTAAATAATTGAAAATGGCAAATGTCAACTACCGCGTACACGATGATCAAAGACTTTATTTGCAAATGTTGACATTTATTGTGGCAAAGGTACAACAGAGTCTTCTGGTCCAAGGATCAACTGGTACAACCTTTCTGAAAAGGAGGTGACAACATCTACCTCGGAGAAGTTCAAACTCTCTGACCCTGTAACTCTACTCTTACGAATTATTCTAAGGGAACAGTGAAAAATGCAGCCAAGGTTTGTGTAAAAAGGTGTTCACTGTAAGTTAAATGACCGACAGAGAACTACCCAGGTAGACTGGGAGATACCCTCCCATCGTTAAAGCTTTTCAGATCAAGAAAGTTTACTTATGATGTACTGTTAAAATTTTCAAGGCAGGAAAATAACTGTAATGTTACTATCTCAAGGATATGAAGAAACAAAGAGAACAAAGCTTAGAAGGAGCCATGGCAGTGCTGCTTTTGAGGCATGGATTACGTGTTACTTCTTGCTGCTTGCTACGAGGCTCTTCCATATTTTTATAATTAAATGCATCAGTTCTATAACGGGGGTGCGGGTAAGGGACGGATAGCCTTATCTTCTCATCCAAGGCAAAGGGAGGCTGTCACAACAGACACTAGAATATTTTTAGTGGTATTCAGAAAGAAGAGGAACATCTAACATAGTAGCTCTTTATTTGGCAACAAACCGCTCAAAACATTTTTAATCACTGCTTTACAATTCTTTCAACCACTGGCTCTACCTGCTTCAAGAAACGCACAGACGTCCCTTTTCTTAATTTAAGTACCGCCATCCTCTCCTTCTTTTCCCCAAGTAAGTGCCAAGACACTCTGCGAGCCACCAGGATCACAGAGTCCCTTCCTTCAGGCGCCTTTTTTCACATTCACCAGCAAGACCCGGGCTTGCAGAGGAACCGGCGGCGGGGGGCGGGGCAAGCTGGCAGACAACTCCCCCGTCCCACGGCCACGCCGGGGGCCAGCTGGGGGGGGGGGGGGGCCTTCCCCGGGTTGCAGGAGCTTCGATGCCCGCCAGGCAGCCTGCCCCACTGCGCAGACCCCAGCATCAGCCGGACAGACGGCCACCTAGCCCCTCCAGGCGGAGGAGTCGGGATGTTCTTTCCCCAGAAGCCCCCCGGTTCGTGGGTTGGAGGTCCTGGCGTATCCCCATCTCTGTCCCCTTTGGGGCTACGAAACCGGATCAGAAGAGGGCTGGACCCGCACCTGGCGCGGCCAAGCCCCCGCTACCTCTGCGAGACTCAGGCTCCAGCTGTCCGCTCCCCGGAGGGACAGAGAGCAGTCAGCTGGGGGTGGGGCATGGGGCCAGCCCCTCTTGCTGCTCTGCCCCCACCCCCCCAACTCCCATCCTGAGCCGGTTTGCTGCTCCGCTGGTGGCCCACAAACTCATCAAAGTGGGTCAGCCATCCTCAGTCAAGCTCGACTGAACACACAGAGCTCAGACCTCCAAATCTGGCTAAGCGGAAATTCCAGACGGCCCGTCTGCAGAGGACCCTTGCGGCAGGCGGGCGGGAGTGCCCCACGCGGGAGGAGCGAGGCCCGGCGTGCTCCAGACACAGCGCCACGCGAGCCGGCTGCCTCCCCAGTGGACCCCGAACCTCCTGGCCTGTGTCCCCTGGGTACTCCTTGAGGCACCCCACCCAATCGTGGGCTCCACCCAAGGCATCCAGACCCCTTCCAGCCGGGCTCCCAGCACAGCGCATCCTTCTCCCGAGCCCATGCACGGTGGAAGCCAGAAACGGGCATTTAATGAGTGCTTCTCTGAGGCTACTTTATTTCCTTAACACGGAAGGCATGCGTGGCCTGTGCTCTGCGTGGATGGTCAACTGGCATACAAAGGGCCCTGGCCCCAGCTCAGAGGCTGCCAGGAGCACGCAGGCGGTAGGCAGTGGAGGGGGTGCTGAAAGAACTTCTCAAACCCTAAAATGTGAAGGAATTAGAGACATTCAGCTTTCAGAGGGAAGATCTGGGTGTCCGGAGAAGGTGGTGCTCTCCAGATATTCAGGAGATTTTCATGCACATTTTCATGGGCATTAGGACCAGAAAGTTCCACGGTGGCAGAGGTTGGCCAACCAGAAGCTTCGGAGACAAGAGAGGACCGTCTACTGAACCCTGCACTTTACAGCTCAGAAGACTGAAGTCACACAGACCTTTCCGCACAGCCGGGACGACACGGGACTGAGGTCCTGCCTGCTCAGAAGCTTCCAGCAGGAGGGTCCTCGGGGGGCCGAGGGGGAAACGCCTGCACTGCGCCCAGCTATGGGAGCTCGCAGAGCTAATGCTCTCATGCTGAATGACCAAAAGAGGGAGGAACTGGACACGCAGCCACTCCTGAAGGACACTTGGGCATACTGTCTCCTTGAAAGACTTAGGTGTGTGGACTTTGTTCCCAAATAGCAAATAGGCTATAGGACAGGAAAGAAAGCAAGTACTAAGAAATAGAAAAATTCACAGCGTATCTGTAGTCAGAATTTGGCTTTAAACCCTGGCAACATAATCTATTTTGAGCATGAAACAAGTTTGCTAATTCCCGATGAGCCAGATTAGAAACAGACTACAAACGAACAGCAAACTCATCACAAAACTACGAGTGCTCAAAATACACCCGTCACTTGACCCGTGTCCCGGGGCCCAGGAGAAAAGGTGCTGGTCCCCCAGAAAGTCTCCCCCACCCACCACTGACCCCATGGGCCCAGGACACCTGGGCTGAGCAGCCCTGAAAGGCATGGGGGGACAGGAGAACACAGATGCTCTGCCCCGTAGTTTGGGGCACCAGCCCCGATTTGGAAAGATGGGGGTTCGAGAAGGCTATCCCGAGCAGGGCCCCTTCAGGAGACAAGGTGAGCACACCAGTATAGGGCAGACGGGGTTCCAGAGAAGGGGACGCTGGAACTTGAGCACGGAAGGGTCTGGGAGAAGGAGGCTTCCTAGCCAAAGCTCAGGTACTCGGACCACTCAGGGAGACACACCCGGAAAAGAGCAGAGTCCCACACGGATGTCCTGGCAGACGCCCTTCTCTGCCCCGAGACAGTTTCCGCTTTTCTCTCCTCCCCTCCCCCAAGAAGTGGCGGCTCTCTGGAGACAAACCGGAACCCAGTGGCTCCAACCCCAGGACATGAGAACCAACTGGGGGTTTTTATTCCACAGTTGGGAGCGCAGACGCCTGGGCTCCACGGCCCCAGCGGGGGGACGCTCTGGGCAGCACGGTGTCGACCCCCAGCGCCTGGGCCAGCGCCGAGTGCCCCCAACGCCGCCATCGCTGGGACCACCGAGGTCCTGCAGAGGCCCCGCTCGGGTTGCCGGGCACTTAGGAGTCTGGGCCCGTGATGAGTGGGGATGACATTCCTGCACCCACGGCCTAGAGGACACGGACACGACCCCCGCAGAGATGAGACATGCCGGAAAAGGGACAGGAAAACCGCCTCTGATGCCGAGGGTGGGTTCTACTTGTTCTCGCGCCCCGACCGCAGCCCGCAGAGGCCATCGGGGGCCAGGGACCCCGCAGGGGCACTGAGGTCACGGCACCGCTTTCGGGCCAGGAGCACGGGGACACCCTGTCTTCTCCCGCGAAGACGCGCTGTGTCACACACTGCGGAAGCAACGCTGTGGCCACGAGCGCGTCCAGCACGATGACCCCCTCCAGAGGCCCCGTGCCCCCCGCACCGGCTGGAGGGCACTGATGAGTGGATGGGGCAGGCAGGCGGCCAACGGCAAGGAGGGCACGCAGCGAGGGCGTTCTCTCGAAAACTTCATAATGAATCTGAAATCAAACACTAAGGCCTCCAAAGCAGGCGACCCGGAGAGCCCCCGAGGGGACCCAGGAGGGGTCAGCCTGTCACAGAGCGGGACTCAGCTGCAGCCTCTGCTCCAGGCCCTCTTCCCAGGGGTGCCCTGGCCCCTGGGCAGGTGCCGCCGGCCTGCAGGGGGAGCGTGCGTTTTCTGCATCTCGTTCAGGCCCTGCTGATGTGCGGAGGTCAGATCCTAAGAGGGGTGAGACACTCCCCGGCACGCCCACGACCAGCCACCAGGCACAGGAAGCCCCAGAAAGAGCAACGGGGCTGTTGAGTTTACAGAAGCGAAGGGCTGAGGTCTGGGGACAAACTCAGCCCCGCCTCTCCTCCCTCCTGACGCCGAGGGCCCGGCCGGCCCGGGCACTGTTCACCCCGTGCTGGACAGAGCCATACCCCGGAGTCCCTCTCCTGGCCTCTGGGGAGGACACCATGGAGGCCAGGTGCGCCCGTGAGCTGACAGGTTAGCCCGCCGGAGGGTGCGGACCCCAGGCTGCGGTTCTCACGCTTGCCCTCCGGCCCAGGAGCACCAACAGATTTCTTCCTGTTGTCGGGTGGATCGGGGGTCCTCTCCTCCTCACCCCAATCTTCTCACACATCAGCATCCATCAGTCCTCAACCGCAGCCCCTTTATAATCCAAGAGCCACACGGTTCCCTGGGCTGCAGGCTTCACGTCCCACACCTACTCACCTCCTCAGAGCGCCCCAGGGAGCTCCGAAGCCCGCAGGCTGACTCCCGTCCTGGACCACACACTTCACCAGGCCCCTCTGTGCACCTGGCAGAGCAGGGGGTACCTGCCTCCCCCATCTCTCCCTGACCGTGCCCCCGCTCTGGGCTCTGGACCACAAGCTCCGGGCACCCACCCCTGCCCAGGCACCTCGCCCTGTGAGGCGCCCCATCCCGGGGTCTCCCTTGGACTGCTCCATGAGCCAGGACTATCTCCCCCCCACCCACCGTCTGGGTAATGCCCCTCATCGGGGTCCCCTCTCCAAGAGGCTTCCCCATCTCCCTGCCTAGCAGTCCCTTAATGCACATGTGGCCTCCGCCAGCCTCCAGGCACTTGGAGAAGCCACCCCCTTTCCCCACTGTCTGGCAAGTTTGGGCCAAGGAAACACAGAATTGAGGAAAGACAGGAGAAGAAATCAGAACTCTGATGAAAATCCTTTCTAGAAGGGCTGGGCACGTGTGTTCCAGTTCTGAAGAAAAGATGATATGAAGCATGACAAGAGAGTTTAAAACGAACTTAGGTTGTCACGGAAATGGAAGACAGAATGTCACTGTTGGAAACTCAGAATTTTCAGTGCCTGAAGGCAGCGACCAACCCCCTCTAAATGCACAGCTCTCCTGTCACCGAAATTTACGACCTCTGATGAGAAACCCTCCTTCTCCTACTATACAACTTGGGATATTTTCAAAACTACTGACATTTCCATACGTGCGATATTACAAGATACAAAATTTAAGAGACAATCTAGGCTGAAAGGCTCACAAGCCAAACGCAGTAAGTCAACCTTTCATCTTTCATTATTTGATCTGCCTTTAATTTAAAACGCATGATGCTATCAAACTCCAGCCAGGCCTGGCGTGACACTCCTCAGGAAGAGGCCGAGGGGCACCCAGCAAACTGCAGAATCTGAAAAGCACAGGGACCTTTTACCAGATGTTCTTTCTTCCTCCACACCTCCTCCCCACCCTGTATAACATCCTTGGCCCCATTTCAGTTTGTTTGATTTGGGGAAAGGGAGCCAACACTGTAATTCTGCGACGATGGGTTATCACATCTTCAAACGTTTGGCCGTCTTCTCTTGCCGTCTACTGACTTTAAACCAGGCTTAAGACGTCTTCCCGTTTGACAAGAATAGAGAATAAGGACTTGGTGAAGATCAGGTTACATGATGAGTCAAGTTTTTCCAACTTCTTCAACAAACAAAGCAGAATCTGAAGGGAGGGGGTGCAGAAAAACTGGGATCTTCCAACACTCAGACCACTGACTGGAGTGCAGTAACCTGGATTTAATAACCACACAGGTGGGTTCTGGAGGGAAAGACCATATTCCCAGACCAAATGGACCCTAACCTGCCACGGGGGAACCTAGGCGGGGCCGTGAAAGCAGGTCTCGCCCTCTCCCATGACCCCCATTTTGGTTGCTGGATTCATGGGAAGGACTCCGACCAAAAGTAAGCAGAAGGTTTCAAGACCCTGGCCTTTGTTTCTCCGAGGACCTGAAAGAAGTCAGTGTGTTCAGGAATACTGCAAGCACCTTCCAATCTAACGAGAACTGCCACCTATCCGTGGGAAGCACCCAGAGACCTGAAATTAACCTCCTTTACGCTACGCCTCAGCTACTTCCGGACACAGTGCAAGCAGGGAGATTTTTCATGCCATGGGCAGATTTGGGGAGAATTCCTAATTATACTTTCTTTGCTCTTTAATAACGTTTAACAACACTAGTGACAAGGGGACATGCCAGTTTGTCACAGCCCAGTACAACCACAGCTTGGCTCAGAGGGGCTCTTCCGGTCAAGGGACAGCCCTTTCAGCAATGATCACCAACACAGCATCTCACTGCATCCTTCAGAGCTGGCATCATCCCCTCTCCCCACCTCCAAGTTTGCAGCAAAATTAAAGAGGAGATAATCAAATTGACTCCAAGGAAGTACCTATCAGTGTTTTGACTTAATTTAATTCCATCTAAGTCTACGCTGGGTAATACCGTTGACACTGTGCAGGTCTGATGACAACATCTTCCTTTCTTTTCAGATTTGAGCCGGGCACCTGGCTAGTTTAAGTGCTGCTGGAAGTCCGGAGGGCAGGGACCAGCATCTCAGCTCACCTACAAGCCGCCATCTGCATGTTTTAATTACACGGTGGGAACGGCGCTTTGGGGCCTCCAAAGTTCACCAAGTGAGAAGACTAAGAAACCAGCACTACGGTGTTCTCGCATGTTCAGAGCGCTTGCACAGCATGCTTTGGGGGTGTGGTTTCTATACCACATTTGCTAAGGTCATTTTCAAAACTGCAGATGCCGAGAAACAAACAAAAGTTAAGATCATGGGGCTAAAGGAGACAAAAGAAGGCAATTAAAACATTCTGTTCCCCACAATATAGGAGAAGGGTGAAGTACACTTGCTGACTTGTAACTATTATATATTTTCCCCCTTTCCATATCAGCAGAAAGCGAAAAAGCAAAAAAGACCTCCATAAAATGAAGTAAAGGTCTTCCCCAACATGGGCTTGGGCGGGACCATCCCAAATAGGTACAGAGTGAAAGACAAGATGGACAGTAGTGAGGGACCCAGCCCTCAGGAGCCGGAAAGGCTCAGGAGCCTGCACTTAACTCTGAGAGTCAGTACAGGTGGGCTGCTTTCAGATCCTGGAACTCGTATGCCGGCGGTGGAACCGAACAGTCCCGGCGTAGACCTCTGGCACGCCCATGATGGTGCCATGACTCAAAACATTTCGGGAACTCCTCTCAGAGATGGGGCCCCCAGAGCCCACAGCATAATTTTCATCCTTTAAGGCTTATTTGTTTTTCTGGAAACAGCTAATAACCGCTCAGAGCCAAGAGTCATGAAGAAGGTGGGTGACTCAGCTCAGTAATTTCTTTCTTGGTCAGAAACTCACAGTGGGCTGAAAACAACCAGTGCATGTTCTCAGACGGCTCGAAACCCAGCTGTGGTGGTGACGCCGAGAGCAGCCCTCCAACCTCGCTCTGTGCGGGGATACTGGGGGGGCGGGGGGGCTCCTCCCCAAGCAGGACGTGGGGAGGTCGCCCCTTCTCTGCACCCACGCATTCTGATGAGTCTGAAATCCAGCCCTCCGGTTTAGAGTCACCCGTGATGAATCACTACTGCACATCCTCAACACAAGGCAACCCCTAACGAGTTGTTATTAACAAGGGGACACCGAGTGCTTGAACCGCTCTTCAAGGTCAGGAACCACAATGCTGCAGAGACGCCAGCAGCACATGGGTGTGCACCAGCGCCCAGGAGCACGTGCAGACCTGGTGTGCGTTACGCACGGGGGCAGATATGTAATGCTGCACAGACTTAACAGCTAGCTCATCCCAAATCATCTTTAGTGGGTTTATCCTAAATATAGATAATAAATTCAATGTTAATAATAGCTGAGACCTTTAGAATCCTCTGGAGGAAACACACACAGCCCCACCTTTCACATCCCTCCACACTGACTGACTGGCTGTGGTTTTCTGGTTTCTCTACACCTGGAAGAAAAACTCTGCATTAAAAAGGTACAGCTAAGAAACATGAGATAAAGTGCAAACACTAATGCAGGACCTCCCCAGAACACCTGCTTCCCAACGTGAAACTGTGTGGGTTTCACCGAGAAGACGGGGCTGGGGAGAGACAGGGGAAGCGGTGGGGGGTCACTGATCTAGGAGCCTCAAGGCTTGGGATTCAGATTCTGTAAACCTGGATCTAACGGAGAGGGAGTTTTTTCAAGGTAAAGTTATGCCACTTTCTTCCCCAAGAAAAGAGGTCGCTGGGATCCAGCCAGCCGATCTTCCTTACGACGATGTCACAAGTCCCCCCAGCGTGGCCCTCTTCCCAGGGGACACATAGCACTCGTGGTTTTAAAGGTCAGGCCATCCATCTCCAAGAGGCTCAACAGGAAGAAAAGATCTCTGCCCAGAACTCAGGCGGACGCCGGCGCTCCCTGCAACAAACACGCAGCCTCGCAAGCCGCCTAACGGCGCACTTGCCTATAAGCCTCTCTTCCCCGCCCCCCGCCCCGAGGATTCTGGGACAGCGCTAAGCTCTCCTTGTCAGCGACGCAGCCAATCAGAAAACCGATGGACAAAAGGAAGGAGAGATCCGGAGAGTGGAACTCGGATTGTGGCAGAAGCAGCAGAATACGAGGGGGAATCGGGAAAATGAGGAGGAGAGGACAGGAAGCAGACAGAGTTGTCTGCTCGTGGGCAAAAACCCTGCCGGTGCTTCTTCCAGCGCTGGGTGCCTCCCTGGCCCGGGGCAGAGACAGCACTCCTCCAGGGGCCTCTGGGACCCCTCACGGCCTCGCACGAAGGACCACCGCCCCAGCAGGCAGGAGGCATGAGCCAGAGCGGGCGCCCAGGCGGACAGGGAAGTGGCTGCATCCCACGGGGACACTGGCTGCAGCTGCTGTAAGGTCGCCCCTACACAGCGACCGCCTGGCCAGCACAAGGCAGTGCCACGGAGAGGCACCTGCCACGCACCCATCCTAAGGGGGCTTCTGATGAATGTGCAGAAAGGTGAGACACGCTGTAAACCAAGGTTAATCAACATCTAGCCTGGCGCCTACATCAAGCTTTGCCGATGAGGCAACTCGGCCTGCCGAAAAGGAAGGAAATGACTGGAAATTGTATTTTAACCACAGGGCAGAAGCTGTGCTGGTACAGCCTCGCCATGTCTGGCCACGTTTGATGACCCGGGGCACGGCCGCTGGGAAGCAATACCCTGGAGCGTGTGTGTGTGGGGGGGAACCCTCTCTCCCAGGCAGCCTGGGGACGGGAGGAAGGTGAGTGCTGAGTCCTGTGGAGGGAAGCGCAGAGGGGAAGCTGAAGGGGCAGCTGTGTCCGGCTCTGCGCCACGAGGGCCTAAACGGTGTGTCCAGCTGGCCCGGTGACACCGGAGCGGAGAGGTGCACAGGCTCCATTTAACACAGAACACAGTGCTCTGCAGAGCAGAGACTCAGAGAGACACGGATGGGGCTCAGGCACCAGGAGGATTTGCAGCCTGGCAGCTCCAGACACACGCCCTCGGCAGGGTCCACGTCCTTCTCAGGAAAAGTCCTGGCCGGGCTGATACGGGCGCAGGCACTTGTCCACAAGGCGGCGTGAGACCCAGGCACCTCAAAGGCTGCTAGTGAGCAGCGCCCGGCACGCTGGATGGGACCGCGCGTGACAGCACTGACGCGCTGAGAACCCAAAGGCGGCCCAACCTGACACTGAGCCTGGACACGTACATCTCAGGAAAGGACCACGAGGATAAGAGATCATCACGTTATATGGCGGCAGTGCCCGCAGAAGTATCAGCCGGGGCACAGAGAGCGTCGGGGAGGAGTGCCCAGACACGGGCTGCAAACGCCACTCCCTAAAAGAGGCCGATTCCAGGTCTGGGGCAGGAAATACACCACGTGACCCTGGAAACCCTGACATACCAGACAGCAAGACACGAGAATCACAGCAAAAGGACCCAGGAGCCACCTAAAGACACTCCCACTGAGCAAAGCTGGGACAAGTTTAACGTGAACAAGAGTAGTAACAGCAATCAGCGGAAACACAAATGTTTCAATCCACGAGTTCATAAGGATACAAAACCCAACCAAACACACAGCCCTACTTGGTCACGATTGACTGGAAACTGATAAATAAGAGAGAAAGAACCCAGAAGTGTGTGGTCTTTCCCAGCCAGGCAGAACCCCAAGGTGAGCAGACAGTCGGACAAGACAAGAGCTGTCCTTTCCAGACGTCCTCTAACAAGGAAGTAAAGTGGCTAAAGAATGAGGTGCTGTAAACCAGGGAGCGGGGACGCAGGCACGGATGCCAACAGCCGTTCAACGTGAGACTCCAGCCTGAACAGCACAACCCCACACACGAGGGTGGCTAGCCCACCCTCCCAAAAGCAAAATAAAACCCAAACCTGAATCTCACCATACTTCAGGTCCAAGCTCCAATTTGCAGGACATAAAAGAGCACCAAGGAATTGGCTAAACTCTACCCTGGGAATGCGCCCTGCAAAACCCAGACCACGGGAAGCCCAGCCCCCTTAACAAATGCATCACAAAAACAAACCAACAAGCCCAAAACACACAACACAAGAGAGATAAAAGAGGCAACTGTGATGTAAAGAAACATACACGCTTCAATTGTAAAGGGTGACTCTATCCGAATTTTGAATTTCATTTTACTTATCTTTTTAATACAGCAGGTTATGACTTACCTATTTTACACATATCAGTGTATCCATGTCAGTCCCAATCTCCCAATTCATCACATCACCACCTCCACCCCCCGCCGCTTTCCCCCCTTGTTCTCTACATCTGTCTCTACTTCTGCCTTCCAAACTGGTTCATCTGTACCATTTTTCTAGATTCCACACATATGCATTAATACACAATACTTGTTTTTCTCTTTCTGACTTACTTCACTCTGTATGACAGTCTCTAGGTCCATCCATTTCTCTACAAATGACCCAATTTCGTTGCTTTTTATGGCTGAGTAATCTTCCATTGTACATATGAGCCACATCTTCTTTATCCACTCACCTGTCGATGGGCATTTAGGTTGCTTCCATGACTGGATTATTGTAAATAGTGCTGCAACGAATACTGGGGTGCATGTGTCTTTCTGACTTACGGTTTTCTCTGGGTATATGCCCAGTAATGGGATTGCTGGGTCATACTGTAATTCTATTTTTAGTTGTTTTTTTAAAAATTTATTTATTTTATTCATATTTATTTTCGGCTGTGTTGGGTGTTCGTCACCGTGCACAGGCTTTCTCTAGTTGCAGAGAGCGGGGGCTACTCTTCACTGCAATACGCGGGCTTCTCACTGCAGAGGCTTCTGTTGTTTTGGAGCTTGGGCTCTAGGCACGTGGGCTTCAGTAGTTGTGGCATGTGGGCTCAGCAGTTCTGGCTCGTGGGCTCTAGAGTGCAGGCTCAGTACTTGTGGTACATGGTACCACAAGTTGCTTAGTTGCTCCACGGCATGTGGGATCTTCTGGGACCGGGGCTCAAACCCGTGTCCCCTGCATTGGCAGGCAAATTCTTAACCACTGAGTCATGAGGGAAGCCCTATTTGTAGTTTTTTAAGGAACCTCCATACTGTTCTCCATAGTGGCTGTATCAGTTTATATTCCAACCAACAGTGCAAGAAGGTTCCCTTTTCTCCACATTCTCTCCACCATTTGTTGTTTATAGATTTTCTGATGATGCCCATTCTAACTGGTGTCAGATGATACCTCATGGTAGTTGTGATTTGCATTTCTCTAATAATTAGCGATGTTGAGCAGCTTTTCATGTGCCTCTTGGCCATCTGTATGTCTGCTTTGGAGAAATGTCTATTTAGGTGTTCTGCCCATTTTTTGATTGGGTTCTTTGCTTTTTAACTATGGAGCTGCATGAGCTGTTTATATATTTCAGAGATTAATTGTTCATCCATTGATTTGTTTGCAAATATTTTCTCCCATTCTGAGGATTATCTTTTCATCTTTTTTATAATTTCCTTTGCTGCGCAAAAGATTTTACTTTTCATTAGGTCCCATTTGTTTATTTTAGTTTTTATTTCCATTACTCTAGGAGGTGGGTCAAAAAAGATCGTGCAGTGATTTATGTGAAATAGTGTTCTTCCTATGATTTTCCTCTAAGAGTTTTACACTGTCCGGTCTTACATTTAGGTCTTTAATCCATTTTGAGTTTATTTTTGTGTATGGTGTTCGGGAGTGTTCTAATTTCATTCTTTTACATGTAGCTAGCTGTCTAGTTTTCCCAGAAACACTTATTGAAGAGACTGTCTTTTCTCCATTGTATATCCTTGCCTCCTTTGTCATAGGTTAGTTGACCACATGAGCATGGATTTATCTCTGGGCTTTCTATCCTGTTCCATTGATCTATATTACTGTTTTTGTGCCAGTACCATATTGTCTTGATTACCATAGCTTTATAGTATAGTATGAAGTCAGGGAGTCTGATTCCTCCAGCTCCGGTTTTTTATTTTTATTTTATTTTATTTTATTTTATTTTATTTTATTTTTTTTGGTGGTATGCGGGCCTCTCACTGTTGTGGCCTCTCCCTTTGCGGAGCACAGTATCCGGACGTGCAGGCTCGGCAGCCATGGCTCACGGGCCCAGCTGCTCCGCGGCATGTGGGATCTTCCCGGACCGGGGCACGAACCGGCGTCCCCTGCATCGGCAGGCGGATTCTCAACCACTGCGCCACCAGGGAAGCCCTCCAGCTCCGGTTTTTGCCCTCAAGAATGCTTTAGCTATTCGGGCTCTTCTGTGTCTCCATACAAACTTTAAGATTTTTAGTTCTAGTTCTGTCAAAAATACCATTAGTAATTTGATAGGGATTGCACTGAACCTGTAGATTGCTTTGGGTAGTATAGTCATTTTCACAATGTTGATTCTTCCAATCCAAGAACATGGTATAGCTCTCCACCTGTTTGTGTCATCTTTGATTTCTTTCATCAGTGTCTTATAGTTTTCTGAGTACAGGTCTTTTACCTCCTTAGGTAGGTTTATTCCTAGGTATTTTATTCTTTTTGTTGCAATGGTGAATGGGATCGTTTCCTTAATATCTCTTTCTGATCTTTCGTTGTCAGTGTATAGGAATGCAAGAGACTTCTGTGCATTAATTTTGAATCCTGCAACTTTACCAGATTCGTTGATGAGCTCTACTAGTTTTCTGGTGGCATCTTTAGGATTATCTACATATAGTATCATTTCATCTGCGAACAGTGACAGTTTTACTTCTTTTCCAATTTGGATTGCTTTTATTTTTTTTTCTTCTCTGACTGCTGTGGCTACGACTTCCAAAACTATGTTGAATAACAGTGACGAGAGTGGACATTCTTGTCTTGTTCCTGATCTTAGAGAAAATGCTTTCAGTTTTTCACCATTGAGAATGATGTTTGCTGTGGGTTTGTCGTATATGGCCTTTATTATGTTGAGGTAGGTTCCCTCTATGCCCACTTTCTGGAGTTTTTATCATAAATGGGTGTTGAATTTTGTCAAAAGCTTTCTCTGCATCTATTGAGAGGATCATATGGTTTTTCTCCTTCAGTTTGTTGATATGGTGTATCACATTGATTGATTTGCGTATATTGAAGAATCCTTGCATCCCTGGGATAAATCCCACTTGATCATAGTGTATGATCCTTTTAATGTGCTGTTGGATTCTTTTTGCTAATATTTTGTTGAGGATTTTTGCATATTCATCAGTGATACTGGTCTGTAATTTTCTTTTTTTGTAATATCTTTGTCTGGTTTTGGTATCAGGGTGATGGTGGACTCGCAGAATTAGTTTGGGAGTGTTCCTTCCTCTGCAATTGTTTGGAAGAGTTTGAGAAGGACGGGTGTTAGCTCTTCTCTAAATGTTTGATAGGATCCACCTGTGAAGCCAACTGGTCCTGGACTTTTGTTTGTTGGAAGAGTTTTAATCACAGTTTCAATTTCATTACTTGTGACTGGTCTGTTCATATTGTTTATTTCTTCCTGGTTCAGTGTTGGAAGGTTATACCTTTCTAAGAATTTGTCCATTTCTTCCAAGTTGTCCACTTTATTGGCCTAGAGTTGCTTGTAGTAGTCTCTTAGGATGCTTTGTATTTCTGCGGTGTCCATTGCAACTTCTCCTTTTTCATTTCTAATTTTATTGACTTGAGCCCTCTCCCCTCTTTTTCTTGAGGAGTCTGGCTAAAGGCTTATCAACTTTATCTTCTCAAAGAACCAGCCTTTAGTTTTATTGATCTTTGCTACTGTTTTCTTTGTTTCTATTTCATTTATTTCTGCTCTGATCTTTATGATTTCTTTCCTTCTAACTTTGGGTTTTGTTTCGTCTTTCTCTAGTACCTTTAGGTGTAAGGTTCGATTATTTATTTGAGATTTTTCTTGTTTCTTGAGGTAGGACTGTATTGCTGTAATCTTCCCTCTTAGAACTGCTTTTGCTGCATCCCATAGGTTTTGGATTGTCGTGTTTTCATTGCCATTTGTCTCTATGTATTTTTTTATTTCCTCTGATTTCTTCAGTGACCTCTTGGTTATTTACTAACATACAGTTTAGCCTCCATGTGTTTGTGTTTTTTACGTGTTTTTTCATTGTAATTTATTTCTAATCTCATAGTGTTGTGGTTCGGAAAATATGCTTGATATGATTTCAATTTGCTTAAATTTACCAAGGCTTGATTTGTGACCCAAGATGTGATCAATCCTGGAGAATGTTCCATGTGCATTTGAGAAGTGTAATCTGCTCTTTTCTGATGGAGTGTTCTATAAATATCAATTAAATCTATCTGGTCTAGTGTCATTTAAAGCTGTGTTTCCTTAGTAATTTTTTGTTTGGATGATCTGTCCATTGGTGTAAGTGAGGTGTTAAAGTCCCCCACTATTATTGTGCTACTGTCAATTTCCTCTTTTATAGCTGTTAGCATCTGCCTTATGTATTGAGGTGCTCCTATGTTGGGTGCATATGTATTTATAATTGTTATATCTTCTTCTTCGACTGATCCCTTGGTCATTATGTAGTGTCCTTCCTTATCTCTTGTAACATTCTTTAAAGTCTATTTTATCTGACATGAGTTACTACAGCTTTCTTTTGATTTCCATTTGCATGGAATATCTTTTTATGTCCCCTCACTTTTAGTCTGTATGTGTCCCTAGGTCTGAAGTGGGTGTCTTGTAGACAACATATATATGGGTCTTGTTTTTGTATCCATTCAGGGAGCCTGTGTCTTTTGGTTGGAGCATTTAATCCATTCTCATTTAAGGTAATTATCGATATGCATGTTTCTATTACCATTTTCTTAATTGTTTTGGGTTTGTTTTTGTAGGTCCTTTTCTACTCTTGTGTTTCCCACTTAGAGAAGTTTCTTTAGCATTTGTTGTAGAGCTGGTTTGGTAGGGCTGAATTCTCTTTAGCTTTTGCTTGTCTGTAAAGCTTCTGATTTCTCTGTCAAATCTGAATGAGATCCTTGCTGGGCAGAGTAATCTCGGTTGTAGGTTCTTCCCTTTCATCACTTTAAATATATTGTGCCACAGAATATACTGTGCTACAAGCAGAAACTCCGGCTTGTAGAGCTTCTGCTGAGAAATCAGCTGTTAACCTTATGGGAATTCCCTTGTACGTTATGTGTCATTTTTCCCTTGTTGCCTTTAATAATTTTTCTTTGTCTTTAATTTTTGTCAATTTGATAACTATGTGTCTCGGCATGTTTCTCCTTGGGTTTATCCTGTATGGGACTCACTGTGCTTCCTGGACTTGGGTGGCTATTTCCTTTTCCATGTTAGGGATGTTTTCAACTATAACATCTTCAAATATTTTCTCGGGTCCTTTCTCTCTTCTCCTTCTGGGACCCCTATAATGAGAATGTTGTTGCGTTTAATGTTGTCCCAGAGGTCTCTTAGGCTGTCTTCATTTCTTTTCATTCTTCTTTCTTTATTCTGTTCCACAGCAGTGAATTCCACATTCTGTCTTCCAGGTCATTTATCTGTTCTTCTGCCTCAGTTATTCTGCTATTGATTCCTTTTAGTGTATTTTTCATTTCAGTTACTGTATTGTTCATCTCTGTTTGTTCTTTAATTCACTGAAGTGTTTGTTCTTTAAATCTTCTAGGTCTTTGTTAAATATTTCTTGCATCTTCTGTATCTTTGCCTCCATTCTTTTTCTGAGGTCCTGGATCATCTTCACTATCATTATTCTGAATTTTTTCTGGAAGGTTGCCTATCTCCACTTCATTTAGTTGTTTTTCTGGGGTTTTATCTTGTTCCTTCATCTGGTATGTAGCCCTCTGCCTTTTCATTTTGTCTGTCTTTCTGTGAATGTGGTTTTTGTTCCACAGGCTGCAAGACTGTAGTTCTTGCTTCTGCTGTCTGCCCTCTGGTGGATGAGGCTATCTAAGAGGTTTGTGTAAGCTTCCTGATGGGAGGGACAGGTGGTGGGTAGAGCTGGGTGTTGCTCTGGTGGGCAGAGCTCAGTAAAACTTTAATCTGCTTGTCTGCTGATGGGTGGGGCTGGGTTCCCTCCCTGTTGGTTGTTTGGTCTGAGGCGACCCAACACTGGAGACTACCTGGGCTCTTTGGTGGAGCTAATGGTGGTCTGTGGGAGGGCTCATGCCAAGGAGTACTTCCCAGAACTTCTGCTGCCACTGACCTTGTGCTCATGGTGAGACACAACCACCCCCCGCCTCTGCAGGAGACCCTCCAACAGTAGCAGGTAGGTCTGGTTCAGTCTCCCCTGGGGTCACTGCTCCTTCCCCTGGGTCCCGCTGCGCACACTACTTTGTGTGTGCCCTCCAAGAGTGGAGTCTCTCTTCCCTCAGTCCTGTTGAAGTCCTGCAATCAAATCCCACTAGCCTTCAAAGTCTGATTCTCTGGGAATTCCTCCTCCCATTGCCGGATGTTGGGAAGCCTGACGCGGGGCTCAGAACTTTCACTCCAGTGGGTGGACTTCTGTGGTGTAAGTATTCTCCAGTCTGTGAGTCACCCACCCAGCAGTTATAGGATTTGATTTTATTGTGATTGCACCCCTCCTACCATCTCACTGCAGCTTCTCCTTTGTCTTTGGATGTGGGGTATCTTTTTTGGTGAGTTCCAGTGTCTTCCTGTCAATGATTGTTCAGCAGTTAACTGTGATTATAGTGATCTCGCAAGAGGGAGTGAGCGCACGTCCATCTACTCCATCTTTTTTTTTTTTTCTTTTTTGCGGTATGCGGGCCTCTCACTGTTGTGGCCTCTCCAGTTGCGGAGCACAGGCTCTGGACGCGCAGGCTCAGCGGCCATGGCTCATGGGCCCAGCTGCTCCACGGCATGTGGGATCCTCCCGGACCAGGGCACGAACCCGTATCCCCTGCATCAGCAGGCGGACTCTCCACCAATGCGCCACCAGGGAAGCCCCATCTACTCCATCTTGAACCAATCTTCCTCTCTATCCGAATTTTGAATTAAGGAAAAACTATAAGATAAATTTATGACGTTTATGAACCAACTAGAAATGTGAACAATAATCGAATATTTGATGATATTAAGGAATCTGTTCTTTTTGGGGGTATGATCTACAGCATTATTAGGTTTTTTAAAGAGTCCTTATATAGATACATACTAAAATATTTACAGATGAAAAAAAATCATTTCTGGGGTTTGCCTGGAGTGGACCTGGAGGGGGTAGGAGTGACCACAGGCTGCTGGTGGCTGCAGCAGGGTAACAGGTGCATGGGGTTCATAATACCATTCTGTCTACTTACATCTATTTGAACTTCTCCATAAGACCTCTTTTTTTAAAACCAGGCTGGGCTAAGAGCAAGGTCCTCCCAGAGGAGGTGAGATCTGCACCAAATCCTGCAAGATCAGAACTGCAGGCTGGAGTGGCATCCTCACAGAGGTGGCTTGAGTGCAGGTCAGGAGGGGCAACGCGAGAGGAGAACCACCAGCCTGCCCACTGCCGTCTGCACGTTTGTGTCCCCAGATTCTCAGGTGGAAAGCCTAACACCCAATGTGTTAGGAGGTGCACCTTTGGGAGGTGATCAGGTCATGAGGGGGGAGCTGGCACACATGGGACTAATGTCCTTATAAAGGGAAGAGTCCTGTCCCCTCCCCTGTGAGGACACAGAAGCCTGCAACCCACAAGAGGGCCCCCCACAGAACACACCCCGCTGGCCTGAGCTCAGCCTTCCAGCCCCCAGAACCTGAGAAACCAATGTCTGCTGTTTACCTGGTCTGCGGTGTTGTGTCACAGCAGCCTGAAGAAACTAAGACATGGTCCTCACAGGGTGGAAGGGGGGCCATGCTGAGGCTGGGGAGGGCATGGAAAACCTGGTTACGCAGGGCCCTTCCTCCCAAGCCATTAAGCTGGGACTCCGCGATGGGGAGACTGGCCTTATTTATTATTCAAATACCGCAGGTCACTGTGGTGACCCTTAAGATGGTGGCAACGGTCACTACGCCTGACTAACGCCCCTTGTCAACGGCTGGCCTGCACGCTGGAGATGGTGGCCCATCCTTACCGCTATTACTAACGCCACACCACATTCACCACAGAGATCAAGAGCTCAATCCTGTGTTCTAGACCACACGGAAAGGTGGGCTGAGGACACGTTTCCCGGGTCAGGTGCACACTCCACCGCAGCAGGCCAGCTCAGTGTCAGGTCCAGGACCACCAGCTCAGTGGACTCCTGCCCGTCCCCCTCCCACCCCATCACCAGTGTTGAGGTCATCATGCTGCCGCTTCAGCCCACTCACCCTCCTCTGGCTAAGAAATTCCTCCACCTCACTACCACTCAAAAATAATTCTTTCAAAGTTAAAGAGGTAATAACATGGAAAATCTCTGTCAATTTACTAACCTCACATGCCTTCCTGAATTTCAGCAAGGAAGATTCACTTGGGAAAATTCCTTCACAAGTAACAGCTTGAAGCCACCAGGTGACCGCAGAGAAAGGGAAAGAATGACTAAACCTCCCACTGGAATGAGGTGTGAAAAGAACAGGAAACTTAACAGAAAACCTGATGTTCAATGTGGTCAAAAAGGAATCACTGTGGCCCATTTCAAAAACCTCAGATTACCAGGGATGCAGTTAAGCACACGGGAACCTCCAACTCTAATGGAAGCCGGCTCTGAACTTAAAGGAAACAGATGACAAAACGGGTTTCCCGTAGAATGAGACTCTTGACACCCAAGGCTTGTAACACAATGGCCTTCATGCTGTCACGTCAAGTACTGCACAGAGAAGCAGAGAGTAAGTCCTTCGTCCACTGCCTCACCTGTGTGCCAGGTGCACAGCACATGTCAACATTACTCTGCAAAAAAGAAACCAGCCCTTCGCCATGGCCATGAGTCATAGCAGCAACGGGAAGAGAGGCCCCACCTCCCAAAATCAGTGCCCCATCCCGCAAGCCCGGCAGCACCAGTCCCCTCCCCCCAGAATCTCCTTCTCGGAGAACATGGACTCTTACCTCATCAGGCACAAAGAAGCTGCCAGCACTCCCTGGGCTCTGAAGGCAACCAAAGGAGCATCTGAAACCCGACCGCCGTCTGCGCTGGACAAAGTCCCAATGGGCACCTCTAGCTCCCAAACGGCACTCGGCGATGAGCCAGCCCCGTCCCCAGCCCCTTCTTCTGCACTTTGCATGGGATGCTTCTCTACATCTCCACAAGAGCTCAGCTCTTGCACCAAGACGGTCTCCGGCTGCTCTGAGCAGGCTTCTTGTCCTTGAGGGAGGGACACCCGCAGCCCCTCCCAAGGGCTCCCGGCAAGAGTGGCTGCACCCTTTGGCTCCGCGTATACACTGGACACAGAGGCCGGGCAGACTAGATGCCGAACTAGGGAGGAGAGGAGATAGAGGAAGAAGCTGCACATAGACAACTGAGGCCCACGGAGAGCGAGGCCGGCTCACCCTCCCCGGCCCCCCGGCTCCAGGCTGGACTGTCGCAGCCCCCAGCGGAGCCCTGGGCGTCCTGCGAGGGGACCAGGCCAGGCCACTCCGCAGCTCTCGGGCTCCCTCCTGCCGGACGCTGGGCCCCACACACTGCGACCTTCTCACACCCAGCTTTCAAGCCCAGCAGGGGAAGGACCATGTGGGTCTCTGTCCAGCTGCCGCCAAAGCCATGTGGGTGCAGAGCTTCCCGCGAGGCCAGCAGTGCCAGAGGAGAGCCTCGCGCTTGGGAACACACGAGCACGTGTGTGGTCTCTGTGGGGCCCTATCCCGCTCCCGGTCATTCAGGGACCCCAACAAAACCCTGAGCGGGGACTTTCCTGGACGCCCAGCAGTTAAGACTCCACGCTTCCCATGCAGGGGGTTCAGGTTCGATCCCTGGTTGGGAGGCTAAGATACCACGTGCCTCGCGGCCAAAAAACCAAAACAGAAAACAGAAGCAATATTGTAACAAATTCAATAAAGACTTTAAAATTGGTCCACATCCAAAACAAAACCTTAAAAAAAAAAAAAGCCCTGGGAAGACCGCAGTGACTCCGGCATTGCAGGGGTGCGTGAAGACACTGTTTCCTGGGAGAGACACCTGTCCCGTGTAGGTTTTTGCCCCGGCCGACAGCCCAGACCTGGACCTCGAGGGCTGACTGCTCCCGGGCGAGCCGGCGCACGGTGGCCTGCAGCTCAGGGAGCCCAACAGAGCTTCCTCTCAGCCTGCCCGCCCCTCTCTCCTGTCCCCTCCTAGCCCTCCCACCCACACTAGAGCAGAGGCCACCCCACAATCCACAGATGGAGGCAGAGCGCTGCCTGACCCTCAGACTCCAGGACAATGAAAGCGCCTGGACGTTGCGGACACTCGTTCAAATGCGGGGCTCCCAGCACCTCCTGAGGCACTGCCTCTTTCCTCTGCAAAGCGCCTGCCCCGCGTGCGCAGACGGCACACCACACACCCCTCCAGACGCACCGGGAGTGGGCGCCCACGCCGAGCTAAGCCAGTCGGCTCCTCCAGCCTAGGCTGGGGGGCTGAGCTCAGGACGAGCAGATGTAGGGGTCCTCTGCAGGGGGAGGAGAGAGCAGCCAGGAGGCCTGAAGGAGCGGAGCTGGCACACAGTGTGGCCACCAAGGTCTGGGCTGCAGCCCCGTCCGTGGTCTGGGCTGTTCCAGGCCCAGATTCTCACCCGGCCTTCTGAGGCCAGAAAGCCCTCCTACTCTCAGTACCGTGAGATACCCTAACAGCCACATGATCAAGTCCCTTCTCTGGTGAAGCTAGCCTTCAACAGGCTGCTTTTACTTGTAACCAAGAAGATCTTTTTAAAGGAAATACATTAGAAATCAAAGAACAGCAAAGAGACTGCTGATATGGGAATCTGGGGGCCTCCGCACAGGTAATACAGGAAAAGGGCAATAAACATTTTGCTCCCAGATTTCAGGTCCTAAACTCTAGATTCTGTATTCAAGATATTTTGCTCTTTCCTGAATGAAACAATCTTCCATTTTCACTCTAACATAAATTACCTGAGTGATACAGTCTTCATTTTAAGAAGTTTTGGTTCAGGCAACCTGACAATTAATTCAATGCAACAAGCTAATCAAAGTAAAAGGTGTAACAGCAAACTCGTTTCCATCCAAGTGCTGGCTCTGGGATTTAAAGGAGTGAAAATCAGAACTTAAAACTCTGAAACAAGCCCTCATGATTTCAGCTGGCAAGAGAAAGCCTATCTGGGTTCCTTTCCTGAGGATGCAGTGCTTCCTCTTTCTCGGGTTGGTGCTTTTGAATACCTGAGAGCATCATTGCTCAGACTGAGCAGCGAAGATTCACCTGGGAACATACATACGTGGCACACACCCACCTGTACACACACACAGGTACACACATGCACATACATCCACACACACAGGTACACACATATACCTCCACACAAGTACACATCAACACACACATGTACACACACACAGAGGTACAGACACACATGCACAGGAACACACACACACACACACACACACACACATTCCCACAAGTCAGGGATGACCAACATCTTCGACTCATCCTTTATGAGCCTCGCCTGGTAGTGGTGCTTCCTGCATTTGGAGAGAAGGTGTAAATCCCCCCCCCCCCGAGGTCCCACGGTCTCCCAGTAACCTGCTCTCCTGGCCTGTGCAGATCTCAACTAGAAGGGCAGGTGCTGCACACATGGTCCTTTCCTGCACCTCCACTCCCTCACCTACTGCAGCAGCCCTGCTACCCTCCAGGAAGGTTGGCTGACGCCCAAAGTCCCTCAACTCACACTCGATGTACCTGCATTCCCAGTCTCACCTCAACCAGGAAAGTCCCCAAACCAATCCGCTGAAGAAAAAATAAAACCCAGGAAAGCACAGCTGAGAGGGACCCTCAGGGCTGAGGAAAAGAAGTTAGAAACAGATAAATAATGTGCGGGCAGCAGCATGGAGCAGCGTACCGTGTCACTTCCGCGTACGACACGCTGCGCCACGTGTTCCCACCACTCACGCACCCATCCTCTCACACGCGCCTCAGCATCTCCCACCGCGGGGGAAGGCACCTGGCGGCAGGGTCAGGGCCCCACCCCAAGGAGCCGTGCTCCAGCCACTCCAAGTCCTGGCCTGTGGGACACGGGGGGCGCCCCGGCCCTCAGAGTTTGTGACTCAGACAAGGACAGCCTAGAACGGTCTCCACCCCGTCCTCAGAGTCAGAGAGCTTTCTTCCTCCAATGAGCCTCCCGCACAGGAAGACACGAAAGAAGGAGTGAAGGAGGAGGCCACAGAACTGAAAGCCCTGCAGCACCGGAACCTCGAGCTGCAAGCCAGATTGGGGGGGGGGGGGCCTGGGGCCACCCAACTTAGATCAACACTTCCATCCTGAGTCAGGGTGTCGCGGTCACCGGCACGAGCGGGCACAGAGCGGGAGGGCACTGGTCCCTGCACAGCTCTGCCCACAAGGCTACCAGCCGGTGCCACATGCTGCACGCGGGGTCCTGTCCCACACCCGTGATGCCACTGCAGGAATCAGAAACAAGCCTGGCATGTGGACATCGTGTCCAAACACCCAGAGGGTAGCAAACTCATGAGATGAATGTGCTGGCCTCCTGGCTTCAGGGCTCCCGGCCTGCTCGCCTAACTGCACCCCTCCCCCGCCCCCATGGCTGCGGGCCCTTCTTTCCAGCTCGCCCGGGGTGGTGTTGGGCCTGCTTCAGACCAACCCCACCTCTGCGACTCCTCCTGGCTACCACCTCTCCATCAGCCCTGCCGGCCTCCTCTGCCTCCACAGCCTCTCCTGCTGCATCCAATGCCCCGACCTCCAAGGCCCCCCCCCCAACACACGGCCCCTCCCTGGGAACCACGCAGCGCGCCCACTGGAGAAGGCCCCGCCGCTCCCCACCCAGGGACGCTTTCTGGGTCGCTCTTCCGTTGGATGATATAACTGATCATCAAATCCTCTCTACTAGGGCCAGACCAGGCCTGGGAGCCAAGCAGCAAAGTTTCACAGTGCAATGGGGCTCCCAAAGACAATGTCCTTTACATCAAAGGTCATCAGTGGACAATGGCTCGAGCAGCCTGTGGAGGCGTGGCGGGCAGAGTTTTCAAGAGCCCCCTCCCCAGGACCAGGGCTCGCAGCCCACTGAACTCTCCGCCACCACTTCTGGAACCAGCTCCCGGTCCCCAGTGAACAGGCCGCCATCCCCATGCTGTTCCTGCTGCTCCGGGCAGCACCCCACCATCCCCAGCTCCAGCCACATCTGGTGGGGGCACCCTCAGGCCGCACATCACCCTCACATGTGACGCACTAAGACTCTCTAGCATGTTCTGCCAGCCGAAGAACACTCGCTGGCCACCACCGAGGGCCAGATGCACTGTGCTGGGACACCAGTGCATACGGCCTGCCTGCCGTCCGAGGACTTGGCACATGCTCGGCAAGACTGACTGTTAAAGGAGGACCAAGGACAGAAGAAACCAGCCACAGGAGTTCTCATCAGCAGATGCCCTCTCACGAATGCCTGGCACACAGGAAATGCTCACCCATCACTCATTCCTGTTACATCATCCTGTCCCACCTCAACCCCCCAAAAGCCCTCGATGTCAAGTGAAATGAACAGGCACTAACGCCAAACACAAAACAAAAGCACTGAAGCACCTCCAGGGGTAGTTGGGTTTCCAAGGCAGTGGCCAAATGACCAATGGTTTCAGCAAACTGTAGGGACACAGGGACTCAGGTGTCCAGGGACCCACCCAGGCCCCAAGGATGCTCCAGCTCCCAGAAGCAGGCACCGTGCTGTTACCTCCAGCTGGTGCCCCTTCCTCACCTGCAACTCTCTGGGCGATGGAACACCCCTCCCCCACAGGCATGGCCAACCTCACAGAGAGGAATAAACGCGTTGTCCAGAGGTACGTGCCTCATTCACGGGGAGAAGGCAGAACTCGGCTATCACTCAAGAGCCCAGGAGACAGAGGACGATGCCCGGTCACCATGCATACGCAGCCCTGAGCAGGAGAAGCTGGCATGGAGTTGGCACGTGGTTAATATGCAAACTATCGCACAAGACCAGCCTCTGAGAAGTCAGGTTTGGAGACTGACCTAAAGAAATGAGTCATCTCTACTGCGTCCGCTGTGACGGCCGCTGAGGCACCGACAGGGCTGAGAAGAGAGGTGAGTGGGAGAGGCTGGAAAGATACAGTGCGCGCGCTGACAGGTGACGAGCCTGGAACTGGCGTCAGACGGAGCTTGGTCTCCGTCACTTACTAGCCGTCCATCCTAAACGAGTCTGCTGCCCACACCCCAGCGTGTAAAATCACACTTATGAGGCCCTAGGACGCTAACCCGAAGCAGGTACACATACAGGTCAGTGTCCTGTAAAGCCGCGCTACAGTGGCGCCCACTTTTGTAAGCTGCTCTCTGTGTACCTTCCTCCACGCTGCCCACCGTGAGGGCAAGGTGGCTCAGAGAGACCACGTGCCCACCAGAGCGGAGGCAGCAAACAGCTCATCGAATCCAAGACCCATCAACCGCAGGGCCGTTAACGTCACCTAACACTCAGGAGGAAAAATGTTAGCAACCAAACCATGAAGCACCATCCATGACAAGATGCAACCTGACTTCAGAGATGTTAAAATGTGAGGGCGAAGATGTGCATTTTCGAATCAATGAGCCACGGTGCGATGAGAATCCCGGGGGGCCCTAGAGCTCCGGGTGTGTTCCTGACTGGGCAACGTCCAAGGCCAGTTTGAGCCCACGGAGAGGTGGCGTCCGGCGGGGGCCGCTCTTCAATAACCCTGGACCTTGTCTGAATTCCAGGCTCCCTGTCCCTCAGGGAGGTTCTCATTCAGTGGATCTGGGCTAGGGACGCGCCATGCTCTGGCAGGGGTAGACGGGAGAGGGCTCTTGCCGTCCAGCAGCCAGCCCTCTCATGTCCCGCCCGCTGCCATGCCCTGGGCTGAGAGCGTGCAATATGTCTGTGCCTACGGCGCCCCATGCCCGTCAGTGCGCGGAGCCCAGCAAAGCCAACAGGAGGGACCTGCCCACCTGAGCCCCCCTTCTCCCCCTGGCCTCTGGCATCAGGACACCCCTCTGGTGAAGAAAGGCCCACCAGAACAGAGGTGTGGATCTAACCCAGCACGTTCTGTGCTCCTCCCACACCTCACTCCTGGCTCGTCTCTCCTGCACACTTTCCCCAGTTCTGATTCATCTTCTGAGTGTGACGCTCGCTGCAGACCTCCAATTAGAACGGGGGGCTGGAGGCGTGCTAGGCAGTACTTCCCTAAGTTGGCTGTGCCTCAGCCTGGCCAAGCCCCGAGCGCCGTTACAGCGGCCGCCTTCTGCCCCTGCATTAGCTCAGCGAGCAGCAAAGACCAGCAATCACAGGCCGCTCACTGCTCAAAGCACATCCGCCGGCACCTCCTGAGACCCAGAGAGAGAACAGGCACGCAGCTCCTTCCTCCCAGCTCGGCAAAGCTCATTTACATTTTGAGCAAAGGGACGCGGGCGGGACTCCATGGCTGGTGAATTATGCACTCCAGGATTTCTGAAGCCTATTAAGAAAGGAGAGCCTCCGTGGGTAGCAAGCGCGATGCAGCTCCGGCCACCTGTTTCCCTCCTCCCCGCCCTCACTCAGCACATCTCATTTATTTTATAACTCGAGGCATCCAACTAGGCAGGGGTTTTAAAGCTTCCCATTTCTGAGACCAGAGAGCCAGGGGGCTGAATGCCTGATAATCAGGCTGCAGTGACAGCCCCTGCTCTCTGAGGCCCACCAGCGGCTTCTGATATAGCCTATTTTACCATGATTGGAAAGGATTCCAGGGCTGTCTATGCCCAAATCCCCCAGAAAATAGGATTTCAGCCTTCTTAGATAGTGGTTCCATTAAGCTCTGGAGAAAGGAGTGCTGGAGACACCGGGGGTTGGGGGGTGGGGAGAGAGGCCCCCGCCCAGCTCCGGCTGCCCCTTCCAGTCCCAGAGCCCCCAGTCTGTGCAGGTCCAACGTCCGACATCCTGAGAGAACCCAAGGGGCTTAAGGACGCTCAGGAGTTAGAGGGAAAAGGCTGCTAGTTACTGAGCACGGGCAGGGTGCGTGCCCGGCACGGCGAGCGCACACAGACCAGCGGCTGAATCAGTGGATTAACGACACCAGATCCGTGGCTTTTGGGGGTAAGCACCTCCACCCTGAGCAGGGAATCCTGCTGGAGGAGAGAATCATCACTCGGGGAAGGTCGGGTCATCACTCGCCGAGGACATGACTAGGGCAAGGGGAAGAATAAATAACAACCCGTGACCTGATAAAGGGTTTGTCTACGGCTGACTCATTCCAGCATCACGGCCAAAATCAGGGTTAACTGCAACAGGGCCGACACGATAATTACGTGTTTTTTGGGAGTGCCTTAGTTTGCTCTGTCTCTCTTGTGGGGGGGGCGGGGAGCCACAAGCTGTCCTGAGTTATCACACTAAGTGCATGTCATTCTACCCAGACGCAGAGGCAGTTGTCACAAAGCTCGTGCGGCCTCACGTCAGATCAATAAGCGACTCCTACCTGGCTTCTGCAAATACGAGTACTTCAAAGACCCCAAACTGGAACCCCTGAGGTATAAACTTTCTCCACAGAACCACATCTGCTGCAAAGTTCCAGAAAATAAACTGAGAATTCTAAAACAGGAAGTCAACCATTTAGGCTTATCATTCCAGAGAGACACAACTTCACTCTCGAGACCAAAACTGCTGCATTTGTTGTGAAGCTGCAGTTACTGTCTCAAGCAGGTGCTCCCTTCATGATGCTTCTTCGCTCCTGTGTTTACAGCATGGAAAATCCGACCTCCCACCAAGGGTTGGGGGTGCCTGCTGTGCTGGGGACCAGCTCCGGAGACTCAACAGTAAACAAAGCATACCTGTCTCCAAAGGGGCTTCAGCTCATCTCCCCTTTCCTGACTTTAAAAGGGAAGAGTCGAGCTTGTTTTTCAGGAGAAAAAGAGATTCTTCTAAGAGAACCAAAAAGTTCTGAGCCTTGTAAGCCCTTAAAACGTACTAGCACTTAAAATTAGCTCCTCGGACAGACAATTTGTCTTTGCACTTTCACAAAATGCAGACAGTTCAGGGGAAGGGCGAACTGTGCCTTGCCAACCAAGCAAGCATCGGGAACCACGGGGGTGGGGGGGAGCACATCTCAGCAGGCAGCATCTCATTCCATCCCCTCTTTGCACTTCTGTTTGGCAAAGGGGCAGAACAGGAGATGAGGAAGTTGTCCCCAAAATCTCTGCTACGGGCTTCGATCCTTGGCCCCAGGCCACCCTGCTCCAAAGGACCAGGAAAGGGGTCCACATTATAGAGTTTCACGTGGGAAGAGAGGAAAACATCAGGGACAGGAATCATCACATACAAAAACAGCAGGAACAATAACCCATCACAGATTTACAGAACCCACAGTTCCACTTATGACACATTTTTTTTTTTCCCATCGCCCTTAAGTTGTTTATTAAACATTTATTCCTGGTCCTCAGCTTGGCTGACCAGGACCTGAAAACTTGTTAAAACACCATCAGGATCATGTCAAGAATCCTTTAAGTAGTCTGCAAAAGGCACGTTGTTTGTATCTGTCTTGACAGGCTGGGAGTATATTCCGCAGGCTTAAGAAGTTCAGTTCAATAAACACATGCTGGTAGCTGGCGTACTTGGGAGTGGGGAGGGTGTGGGCGAGAGCGTGCAGCCCCCTGGGAGCCCTGACGGAGCTGACCACAAGGCCCGAGGGCCCCAGCCCCTCCCAGGGAGGAAAGAACGGGCACGGGTAGAGGCCGGGGGGAAGATGCTCACTTAACATTTACTGCAAAAGCCAGAACTACAAGGAGGCACCCCTGGCGTGACATGATTACGAAGCAGAGGGGTGGATTATATATACATACACACGTATACACATATACATACATACACGCACACACACACACACATGTATGTGTACAACACATTTAGGAAGTGTCAGGGGAAAGATACATCTACACACACCTACATACATGTGTACGGATGGATATATACACACGTGTGTGTGTACATGCATGTATACAGATATGTGTATATTTCCCTCCCACACTTCCTAAGTGTGTCCTGTGTGTGTGTGTTTGTGTGTCCATGTATATTTCCCCCAGACACTTTCTGAGTGTGCAGATATACATACCTATGCACACGTGTATATACGTATACATACACAGGCTGTGGAGTAAGGTAGCCCTGCATTTTCATCATTGTAACACTTCTCTGCCGTAAAAGCATGTGACCTTGAGGAAGTTATTCAGCACCTGTAGCTGCTCATTTGCAGAATCGGGTCCGTAATACCTATGCCTCACAGGACTATTGATGGTGAAAAGGAGCGCTGGGCGGCCCCACTGTGCGCAGCATGAGGTGCACAGTAGGTGCACAACAAGGAAGCCTCTCCCGTGCCCGGTGGAACCATTTGAGGTATATTAGCCACACCTTAGAATTTAGAAACCTGAGGCACGGAGTGATGGGGCAAGCGGCCTGGGATCGTAGCAAATTAAAACTACTTCCAGGACTCAATCCTTCATTTTTTAAACCGTTCACTGAGCAATCAAGATACTGAACCCCTGCTCTTCTCTACGGACCGTGCGGGCAGCTGGGACGAGCCAGCAGACAAACCACGGGCCTGGCCCTCGAGGACCTGCGGGCCTCGTGGCGGGGGCAGATGATAAGTATTCTCCTGTGCAGGACTGGTGATGCCACGGGTATGGCAGCTCCTGGGGGTCGGATGCCTCAGACCCCAGAAGGGACAGAAGCTGAGAAGAGCCGGGAACCAGACTGGCCCCTCCTACAGGCTCCAGGCCCAAGGGGAGGGCCGGGCCCTCGGGCCTGGGTGCGCAAGGCCATCTGCAGGGCCCCAAGGGCGTGGGGACTCCAGGACATGACTGGGGGGAGCCCCCCTGGCAGCCGTCACAACACGAGGAAGAAAACGTCTCCTTCCAGGAAGAAAGGCCAGAATGTCATTCAGCCGAGCACCCTCTGCTGAGCCTCGGACGGCCGCGGCGCATCCAGCCCGCTTCCAGCCGGCACCTCCTGGGCATCAGAGCTCGGACGGTGGAGGAAAGCCCTCCCGGGCAAAGCCAGAGCTGTGTGGACTCGCTGGAGGTTCCGGAAACACACTGGGGTGTTAATGATTTCGAGAAACTCGCAGCAATGAACGCACTAGCCTCTTGATGGCCCGAGACTCCCAAGGACGGCAGCCCCGACCCAGGACCCCGGCCGTGCACCCTCCACCCCAGCCCCGGGCGCCCCAGGCTGGCTCCCGAGGATCAGGATCGCAGCCGGCCTGGGTGCCCCACCACCACCGCCACCGACAGGGGTGAGGAAACGGGTGAACCAGGCGGGGGCACTGACACTGCTGCAGCCCAGGGCAGCCCCCTTCCCTCAGCCCGCCCCCGCCCCGTCCCAGAAGCACAGGGTGGCCGCCTGCGCTCCGTGGAAACACCCGCATGAGAGAGCACCCACCGGTGGATACGGGCAACAGGAGCTCAACTCTTCCCAGAAAGCAAGCAAGCAAGCACGTGGTCAGAGGACGGCCATGGCGAGGGCTCAGACGCTGCTCCTCTCCTCCCAAGGAGGTGATCCGCACGGCCGGCCGGGAGCATCTAAGCCAGGGCGGGGTGGGTGGACTCGCTTAATGACTGGGTCTAGACACCACCTCAAGCTAGAACTGCAGCCCCAACGTGGAGTGAAAGCTACCCCGCCCTCCGCTCTGCCTCACCTCCGGCTCAGGAAGTACATTCCTGGAAACGGACCCGGCAAATCCACAAGCTACACAACTCAGGCCGCCCACGAAGTCTAAAGAGACGCTGTCTCACAGGAGGGGCTGCACACTGGATAAAAGCAGACAGACCAAGTGACGGGAAAGAAAGAAGGCGGATTCGGTGGGGGAGCACTGACTCCAGGGAACCTACATTGCCTCCAGACAGGCCTCCAAACCTCCCAATCCCACGAACTACCCCATGCAGTTCAAGTCTGTGCTAAAAAGAGTGTAAGGGTTTGAAGTTTCTGGAAGAAGGAAGTTATTCCAAATCTCTACCGTGAACATCTGCTCACCAGAATACAAACAAGAAGTTTCAGAATTTATTCTGGTAGTAACTACTAAGAATTATATACTTCTTTTTACATGATACACTCATACATATTAACTCATTTTTGCCCCTGAAACCTTAGTAGAATTAGTATTATCTGTTTTATCGATGCCAAACCTAACGACTCAGAAATGTAAAAGCTGCCCTAAATTGCCAGCCAGTTAAATATTAACGGCACAATGTACATTTGGTAATGTTACTGTAACTTTCCACTATTAAAAAAATATTTTAAAGTTTGCTGATATCAAGGAGAGATTAAACTATGTTTCATTTTCATGTTAAAATATAAGAAATAGCAATATTCACAATAGCCAGAAGGTGGAACTAACCCAACTGTCCACCAACGGATGACTGGATACATACAATGAAATATTATTCAACCTTAAAAAGGAAATTCTAACACATGCTACATCATGGATAAACCGTGAAGACGTTATGCTAAACGAAGTAATAAACCAATCATAAAAGGACAAATATTCTATGATTCCACTCATATGAGGTCCCTTTAATAGTCAAATTCATAGGAACAAAAAGTAGAGTGGTGGTTCCCAGAGGCCGGGGTGGGGTGTGGAGTTAGTGTTTTAACGGGGACAGAGTTTCAGTTTGACAAGATGAGAAAGTTCTGGAGATGGATGGTAGTGACGGCTGCAGCAATAACGTGAACGTACTTAATGCCACTGAACTGCACGCTTAAAAATAGTTAAGGAATATTTTATGTTATGTATGTTTTACCACAATTTTTTAAATTTTAAAAATATTTTTAAAAAGAAAATGAAAAAAGGTAAGGAAATCTACTTGGTTCACTGAAAACTAGTAATCTCAATATGATAAAAATTGTATCTCGGGGCTTCCCTGGCAGCACAGTGGTTAAGAATCCGCCTGCAAATGCAGGGGACACGGGTTCGAGCCCTTGTCCGGGAAGACCCCACATGCCGTTGAGCAACTAAGCCTGTGCGCCACAACTACTGAGCCTGCGCTCTACAGCCCGCGTGCCACAACTACTGAGCCCGCGTGCCACAACTACTGAAGCCCACACACCTAGAGCCCATGCTCCGCAAGAAAAGAAGCCACCGCGATGTGAAGCCCGCGCACTGCAACAGTAGCCTCTGCTCGCCGCAACTAGAGAAAGCCCGCGCGCAGCAACGGAGACCTAATGCAGCCAAAAAAAAAAAAAAAAGTATCTCCTGAGCAAGTACACAGTGTTTTAACAATTTGGATCAATGGTTCATTAAATTAAGAGTTTGGTGTGTAAGGTCTCCCGTGATGCTGAGTGTGAGCTGTGAAATGCCAGACGAGTCCTTTCATTGTTGGTTACTTTCCTTCCCCCCCTTCCCAGACACGGCTTTGGACAGTAACTTAGTATGATCCTGATGTTCTCATAACAAATTTAATGGGAAAGGGGAATCATTCTGTTTGCTTCTAAACAAACCATTCAGACAGAAATGAAAGAACTACTCATCCTACAGAATCTGTTTACCATCTGCTGCTGAAGGGAAGCCTTCACTGAACTGGAGGATCTCTGCATGAATTAGACCCCAAAAGAAAAAATGCCTTCGAGGTGTCAAATCTCTTTGATTGTGTGACTGTACATACTTCAGACCATCTACCTTTGAGAAGAGAAGGGATATTAAGGAGACTCAACAGGGGCAGCACTTCCCAGCCCGGCACCCCCAGGCTGCTAAGGATTACCGGGGAAGGCTGGAAAAATGGAATTAATTGGGAATTAAGAAGGACTTCGCCTAATGGATTAAAAAAGAAAAAAAACTTCAAGTAAGATGAGGGTCAAAGGCAGAAACATTTAAGAGGTCCTGGCGAGCAAGAGGGAGGGAGGGAGGGAGGGAAAGGACCGAGGAGGGGGCGTGAGTGCCAGCCCCGCCCTCAGCAGTAAGCAGCCACCCCTTCTCACAGCCACCTGCGGCTGACAATATCCTCACACTAACAAACGTCACACTGACATCACTTAAGCAAATGACTGATCTGCACTGATAAGGAGTTCTTTAGTCATAATTATCACCCATAAGTACGTTTTTAATATGTTCGGTTCAGTAATTAAAATCTTCTTAAAGGGGGTAATTTTCTACCGCGGCTCAACCTAAATTGGCAGGTCCTGGAATGAGAGGACGCCACAGATGTGGTTGGCGTGCAGCTCTTCTCAAAACGGAAATCCAGCCGGGCGAGAAGTCACTCCACAGCAAACGCCTTCTGACACAGGCTGCACAGGGTCCTGGCACACTGCTGCGAGAGCCTCTCGGCCCTGGGGCCGCCCTGTCCTCCTGGGGGACCACCTGGCGGGGGCGGAGCCTCTGCTCCATCCTCCCGTGGCCCCTGCCGCCCCGGGGCAGCTCGGAGGCTCCCTTCTCTGCGGGAGCAGCCTGCACAGCTCACCGCCGACAGCGGCTGGGCTCCAGGAGAGCCAAGGGCGGCTGCCAGGCCTCTCAGGGCGGGGCCGCGCCAGCCTGGGGTCACACCCCCTCCCGCTCCCCCGCAGACGCTGGGCAAGGAAGCCACCAGAAGGCCGGTGGGTGGGGAAGCGGCAGGCAGAGCGCACAGGCGGGGAGTGGGGGGGTGGAGGGTGGGCTGCTGGGACAGGGCCGGACGGCCTCTGCCGCCACGGGCACCGGCGTGGCCGTGTCCCGCAGGCCACTCCCCCCCCCAGAGCTCTCCCAGGCGGGAGGCTGCTCTGAGTGGGTGCCGGGCAGAGTGCAGCAGAGAGGGTCGGGGTCCGGGGCCGGCAGCGGTGGGCTCCAACCCCACCACGTCCACGCGGGCGCCAAGGCAGCCCATTGAGCCCTCTCCACCCGGCGGACACTTCATCCACAACCTGGGGATGACGGCACCACCTCGCAGGGTCTCAAGGACTAGATGCGCTCATGCGTGTGCACACACACACACACACACACACACACACACACGCGCGGCTTTACAGGGCACGCGGGCACTGGCCCTGCTTGCAGTGAGCGCTGCTTTTTATTTGCCGCTGCAGGGGTCACACTGTAAGCCCATACAGGGCAGTCAGGGCAGCCACAGACCCGGGGCCCACCTCCTGCAGCAGCTCCCCGCCAGCTGGGGGCCCGGGGAAGAGCCAGGCTCTACCTGACCCCTGGAAGCAGAGGCGGAGGGGCGATTCAGAAGCCAGAGCAGCTTGAGCAGAGGGGCCAGCGTAGGTCACCATGGAAACCCAGGGACCACGGACTCTGCCAGGGGCTCCGGTCCGAGAGCCGTGCCTGCATCTCTTTATTTAATCCTCACCACCACGAAGGGGGCTACAAGCACACTGCACACAGAGTTAGATTCTGCACGTCTCAGCCTGTTTCCCGTCTAAAAAGCGGGAATAACACGTTCCAGGCACCTAACCACACTCAGAGTCAGTGCCCGCCCGCCCCATCTTTATCGCCCCTCCCCAAACTGTCGGGCTCTGACTGTTTACGTCTCTTCTGACAGTTTTTAGTTCTACCAGACATATTCCTTTGAGCATAAGCTCCCCAGATGTTTCGGGAAAAGCACACGTATCTCGATCCAAAGAACCGTTAATGCTGTGATGGCCCCCATTTAATAAGTGCAGAAGCTAAGGTCAGAGATGAAGCACCCCGCATGGCCACTAAATGGTGCAGGGCAGATTCAAACCCACTTCTCAAAAGCCTGCCCTCTTAGCAACACGCTTTGCTGCCTGTGAGGAGCGACACGGAGGCTGAGGGACGCAGCCCACGTTGCCCTCGGCCAGGTCAGAGCTGCGGGGCTGGCCACCGACGGAGGCACAGTCTCCTCTCCACAGACCTGCCTCCACACGCGCCGACGCTCCCACCTCAGCTCCAGGCACCGATCTAAATAAATGGCCATGTCTGCATCTCTGCCTCTGGTGTCTGGTACTTTTTTCCCCAACGCCATTAGGATGTTCACGGATCTTCACTAAAGTCTACGAGATTCTTATCAAGTATGAGGGCTAAGAAAATGTTTACTGTCCACAAGAAGTGCTTCATTTTATTAGAAAATGAAAGCTATGCAACCCACCACGGTTCCCCTGTGCTTCCGCTACCAAGATCCAAGCGTGCGTTCCACAGAAGAACCTGCCCTGGTCTCCCGGGCGCAGGCCAGCTGAGAAGCATGTGTACACAGCCCTGTGCGGCCGGCCCTCTGGGGCCTGGGCTCCTGCTCTGTCAACGGGGACCACGACCCCACCCCGAGGGTTATGCTGAGTACCAGACTCAACATAGACGGGACACCCCCAGGACCTGCCCAGGGAGACAGTACCGGTGCCCCTTCACCCTTTCTTCTCCATCCTCTTCTTTTCTTCTTCTCCTTTTTCTGCCCGCCCTACCCCTCTCCCCCATCATATGGCCCTCGATTTTTTTGGGGGGTATGCATTTATCCATAATTATTGAATATTAACCTATAAATACTCTATAATCCAGTTTAAAATCCTCAAATTTAAACAAATTTATACCAAGGCTTTGATTTAGCTTGTGCTACATCATTTTTAAAATTTGTAGCTTTATTTTATTATAAAAAGCTGGTACTCATATACATAAATGAATAAGAACTCAAAATTCATCATACATTTACTTCACTTTTTAGCTTGACCTTCTAGTAAATCTTTAGCGTCACTGATTTTGGCTGCTATATAAGGAGATCCTCCCTTGTCTGGGTGATTTAAAAGCACAACTCATCGATGAGCATCTCTTATTTTTCCTTTATTAGCAGTAGGGCTTATACCTAGTATTAATGCTGCTTCCCGCTTTATCATTTGGGGTTCAAACCCACCTCTGTAACAGACACCACTGAAGCCAGATTTCCGTAGACTTTGAAAAACTTGTTTTACTTGAGGCTCCATATGCTTCATGGCTTGCAAAGCGTAACGGCCTACAACTCCTGCGGCAGCAATGATCAGTCCAATTGCTACCACTGTACTGGCCATGGTTCCCGCTGGGCTCCTGGGCGCCACCTGGAGCGCGGCTCATGCCAGCCCGCCCGCCAACTCTACACCTCAACCACAAAGCCGGCCCTAGATCTCTGAACTCTTGTTCTAATGAATCTGTGTTTACACATAATATGCTTCTTTCCCATAAAGTGCCTCAAATCTTTTTAGAAGTATACGTAGCTTAAGTACACAACAGCCATCATCTAGAGGTGGAAGGAAATTTCAGAGCTATTCCATAATGGACACAGAAGTGGGAGATAAGGTGGTACAATCACCCTCCAAAAATAAAGCCAAAGAGAACCCACAGAATGAATGATGCGAGCCATCTGTGGCCATCTTTCCAGGAAATAGCTCACTCTGATCTCACAGAAGAGTCGAAGCAAAACACCCAAGGAATGTAAGGTAGGCTGTAATCTAACTATAATACATTTGGGAAATAGTTCTGCTGACTGCTTACTGAAGAATGTTAAGAAGAATGCCAGATGCGTCCGTCAGGATCCGATTTCTAGAATTCAGACAACGGACAAGCTTTTAAACAGAGGCTTCACCGTCAATCGTTAACTCGGTACCAAGCCGTTAACTAGGCAACTGAAAGGGCACAGAGAAAACTCCAAGGTATCAGGCAGGCAGCAAGTGCAGAGAGCAGCCACCACCCCTGGGCTGGAGGGAACCAAGGGAAGAAGTGGAATCAGTGAGCCTTACAAACTCAGAGGAAGGGCCTGAGGCCGCCATGAGAAGGGGATCTGCTCAGCTGGTGCTGGGGTCTCTAGGATGGCGACGAGGCTGTTTCTGTCTGTGCTGGGAGGAGGGCACAGCGGGTTCTCCGTGGCAGCTGGGGGGGGGGGGGCGTGTCCCCGGAGGCTGCTCCAGAGCGGGGAGCAGAGAGGAGGGACCAAGCCCCTTCCCTGCCTACCACCCGGGTGGTGCTGGGACCGCCCGTCCCGGAGGGCACAAACGTGCTGTGCAGAGTCCTAGCTCCGGCAGCACAGAGCGGAGTCTAGAAGGATTTGGAGCTGAGACAACAGTTTAACAAGCTACGCACTGGGTTTTTGAAAAATGAATCTCCATCAGCACCCTAGGGAGAGGGTATTGATTCTATGCACCGAAACATCCCCAGAATGAAGGCCGATCCAGCTTCCATTGAGGGAGGGGAAACATGCTTAGGAGAACAGCTGCTCGCCCAGAGGCGCTGGTTTCCTGAGCACAGCATCCCGGAGCCCTCTCCCCCAGGCTCCGCTCCCATCAGCAATTCATGGCCGAGCATCCTTATTTACCAACAGTTTACAATACTGGCTCATGAAACTCCAGGCTTTGATTGATAACCTTCTACATGAACTAATACCATCTAGTTTCCAAACCTATGAAACCCAGAGACCCAGGGTGATTCTCTCTCTAAGTTCTGTCTGAAACAGCTCGCTGGACTCTCTTTACCCACTGGAAAACTGACCAGTGGGTAAAGAGAAGTCTTTAGAAGAAAATAATCACGTGAGCCTCGACTGTTTCTACAAATGTGTTACATACACACAATGGTACAGAAGTAAAGAAAACAGACACAGAACTCCAACTTCCCCCTGGAAAACCTACTTCGACATTTGTAAATTCTGTGCAGTTTATTATCCTCCAACAGAGGGATAAGCCCAAGTCCAGGGACGTCAGAAACCTCGGAAGCACGGGGGCTCCACACGCCCCCCTCACATCCAGCCCACACCACCTGATCCTTCCCGAGCGAGGGTCTCGGCTACTGGGCAAAGGACCCCGCTGGACAGCCTCTACTTTCACTCAAGGGGGCACATGCAGGGCTGTGCGGGGAGCAGACGGGGCGCTGAGCGTCTCCCACCGACCCCAGGTCAGACTGGAAGGGATGGCTGTGTTCATTTCCCCTGAGGGGCTCGTAGGACACTGACAATCATCCTCCTCTAATCATGAGAAAGCTCCCAGTGCTTCCTTCCAATCAGCTGCTACTTGATCCAGAGTTTTCCTTGAGAGTTACATCCACGTGGCCACTGACCCTCACACGTGGGGTCACACCTCCCCCTGAGAACAACGATGAAAACAAAGGAACCCCAGACTAAAATAAGACAGGAAAATAAAACCCAAGATTACTCCACCACCGGACACCTCAAGCCACTCCGACAGTCATTCAGTCCAGTCAGGAAGCTGTAGTTTCTTTAAGCTCCAGACTGTCATTTTCGTATCCGTTGTTCGTTATTTTTATTGTAAACAGTAAGCTTCTCGGAGCTTCCTGAATAACTGCTTATGACAAGAGCACCACTCGGTAATCCAACGGACACTTCACTGTATGCCCATCAATATTCATCCCTGAATATAAAAGCAAGCACCCAAGTTTTCCAAAAGAAAGACCAAACTCAAGCTCAAAGCCTACGAAATAGGCCAAATACATAAGTGAGGACTCCATGAGTTTTCTTTTTCCCCCCTCTGGCCGAGTGGCATGCGGGATCTTAGTTCCCCAACCAGGGATCGAATCCATGTCCCTTACAGTGGAAGGGTGGAGTCTTAACCACTGGACCACCAGGGAAGTCCCTGGACTCCATAAGTTTTTTTTTTTTTTTGCGGTATGCGGGCCTCTCACTGCTGCGGCCTCTCCCGCTGCGGAGCACAGGCTCCGGACGCGCAGGCCCAGTGGCCATGGCTCACGGGCTTAGTTGCTCCGCGGCATGTGGGATCTTCCCGGACCAGGGCACGAACCCGTGTCTCCTGCATCGGCAGGCGGATTCTCAACCACTGCGCCACCAGGGAAGCCCCTCCATAAGTTTTTAAAAACACACTTCAGCTCAAGAGCCGACGTTGTGATTTAACTGGTCTGGGGTAGGTTCTAGGCATCTGTATTTTTAAAATCTCCCTAGGTGTTCCTAACATGTGGCCAGATTGAAAACCACTGGTCTACAGTGTGAACTGGGGGGAGTGGGGTGCAGCACCCAGGCTGGGTGGGGGAAGGGGGGTAAAAGGATGAAAGATACAAGCTGCAAGGAAAACCTACGCAGACCCAGGGGAGAAGGACAGAGGCGAGAAGAGAGAAGGTGACAGCAGCCGGTCTGAGGCTCCTGCAGTCCTTGAGATTTCACTTTAATGCAGCAATGTGAGTGCAATCAACAGGCAAAGTCCTTCACCCTGCAGTTTTCATATGTGAAATTCAGTAATTAGGGCTGGTCGTGAGATGAGACAGCTCTTAAAGTATGAACCCTAAGCACGCCCTAACAGGCGGGTTCCCTGCTCCCCGGGGTCGTGTGTGCTGGGTTCGAAGGGGCTGTGTGTCCAGCACGTGAAAGAAGAGCGCGGAAGCCAGGACCCCGCTGCGGGCCTCCACCTGCACCTCTGCCGGCACCTTCCCAGGTGAAACACGTGGCTCCCTGGGATGGAAGAAAACGTGCTGACCTCCACAAAACAACTTTGCATTTCTAACGAACTTTGCCGTGTACACCTTTTTTGGCCAGGAAGAAGCAAAGAGGCATGCACACGTAGGCATCTGTGTGCACACGTGTACGTGTCTCTACTTGCAGACATAAAACGACTTTCCAGCAGCTGAGCTAAGGTGTGAGCACACGCGCGCGCACACACACACACACACACACACCCGCTCCTCTGCACACACACAATGTACGGGAACACTTTCTACCGATGGGCAAAGGGTTAAGAGGCAACACCTCACCTAATCCTGGTAACAGCCCCGTGAAGTAGGCCCTGCTCCTGTCTCCACCTCGCAGACAGGGTGACAAGGGCACCTGTGTGAGGACACAGCAGGAAGGAGGGCTGAGACTGGATCCAGGGGGATCCAGGGGACAGGCGCCCTCCGCCCCCTCCCCCAGGGCGCACTCAGTGTCCCGCAGGCACCACAGCAGGGCAGACACACAGCTGGGAAGTCAGGGCTGTGCCCTGAGCAGCTGTTATTAATGACAAGTTATGACCCGCTCCAAGAGGTCCCGCCCAGAGAGCCAGGCTACAACTGAATCCTTGTCGCTGCAAAAGTTCTGTGCTGTATGTGGGTGAAACAAAGGAGGAGGAACAAGGGGTGAAAAGGAAAATAAATCTCCCGAGCACACAGAGAAACCCGCTCATTTTACAGCTCTTTTCCTCCTCGGCCGATAAAGAACACACACCCCCCCCCCGGCCGCAAAAAATGTGAGAGAAAGCCTGATGTCCAAAGGGTGAGCTGTCCTGCTGTAGGAAGTCTTCCCCTCCTATGCTGCCCTCCTCCCGTCTCTCTCCCCTGGACCTATGCGTTTTTCCAACCCGCATGAACACCACCAAAGAACTGGGAGAATACCTAGGAGGAACCCTGCTCATTCTTAGAGGCCGAGCTAACCACTTCCGAGCGCAGGGCAGTCACGCTGCTGCATCACTAGCCGCCATCATCCCCTCTCGCTAAATTCTCGTTCCTATGACGCCAGATGCCATCGGCTCATAGGACTCCGTGCCCCCCTCTCCAAATAACCAAGGGCACAATTTTCTCAGTTCCTCCTCTCGCATCCTCAGAACGCCAAGTCCCAGGATAAATCCTATCACTGGTTCTCCACAGTCCTCGAAGGTGGACAAATCTCGCCGGTCCCTCGGCACGTGTCTTGGCGGCACCCGCGTTCCTCCCTCAATTTGGGAGGCTGGCTTCAGACCCTTCACAGGTCGCTTGCAGCGTTCCAACAGATGCTACCGAAGGGCCCGCTGCCTTCCTCAAATGACTTCAGGGGCTCTGCCTCAAGTGCGGACTGGGTGCCCACCCCCATGGGTTCCAAGTGTCTCCTAGAGGTGCCCCAACATTTCACAGACACAAATCCACCTCCATCCTGTCTGTCCGACGTCCCTGCAGCTCCAAGCCCCTACGCCAGCGGCCAGCAGTATATCCACAGTTTTACAAAGCGCTCGTCCAAGGCACAGAGCGTTAAAACGACGAGCCAGGGGTCGCTCGAACACTCAGGGATGTAATGAATACAAGAACATCAGATGCCTAACCCCCAGTCTGGCGGTCTGTCCCCACACAGGCACGCCAGGCTGCTCCGAACCCACTGTGACCAGGTGTCTGTCCAGAGATGACCATCTAAACGTAGAAGTGTTTTACGATGATGAATCGGTGGAAGGAGGGTTAACCATGAAAAACTCTTTTCTAAACACAGCTGGAAGGGACTGAGCTGCTTAATCACAATTTAAATCCTATCACCCGTGACCTCTCTCCTGTCCCCCAAGTCCCTGCACAGCCCTCCATCCTCAGACAAGGTGAAGCAGCACCAACACCGATTAAAGGGCGATGATTTAAAAGCTTAACCTACAAATAGAGCCAGGCCCACGCAGCTGCAGCATCAACGCAGCGCCTCTGGAGGGCAAGGTGGACACTGTCCTTGTCTTCAGGTCCACATTCTCGCTGCAAGTGCAGAGAAGCCAGATCCGCACCCAGAAATGACGGCGACTCCCTACGCTGAGCACTTCTGCCGGACCACGGCTGTCAGGGACGGGAGGCTCGGTGTGAAAGCGGCACAGTGACTCTCTAACCCCAGGCTGTGACATCTGGCAGGAGCAAAGCCCAGGGGAGGGGGACAGCAGGGCCAGGACGTCTCACAACAGTGCAGAAGACCCTCTGCCGAGCCCAGGCTCGCGGCCCTTCTCACCACCACGACCCCACCAGTCTGAGCCTCATCTCGCTCACCAATATTACGGAACACCAACCAGAGCACCAACGATGTGCCAGGTGCCAGGCCACACCCAGGGAATATGGCGACATGCACGAATAAATCCCTAAATGCATACCATGCCCTGAGCACCCTCTGACCCTGTGTGGCCCTTGCCCACCAGGCTTCTATTCGCCGACCTGTTTGCTTTAGACTCCCCAAGCACACCAAGTTCATTCTGGCCCCAGGACGTCTGCACATGACGGTCTCCATGCCTGGACAGACTGCCACCACATCCTCATGGCTGGGTCCTTCTAGTCATGAGCTCTCCCCCAGGGGTGCCCTCCTCGGTCCTTTGTGATGAGTCTGTGAGCTCCCTTGGAGCTCCACATAGAGCTATCCAATGCTGCCTTGGTGGCCCCCAACCCTTACCCCTCCCAGAACGCACGTTCCCAGGCCCTCATCTGCCTCACTCCCCTGACCTCCCTGGGGCAGGTGCATCACGGCTGCTGATGAATCTTCGTGGGGAAGGAGAGCTGAAAGGGGAGGAGCTGAGCAGGTGCAGGCCCTCAAGACGCTCACAGGCTAGTGGGTGCAGATACTCAGCAGGCTGCCGAGTCCTGGGGGTCAACAGTGGTGCCTGGTGAGGGACCCAGAACGATGGGGGGCTGCGAGCCCTGCTGTCTGCTGGACCAGCAGGATCCCGGAGATGCAGACCCCCCAACCCATGTGCACCTGGCCCAACATCCGAGGGCTGGTGGAGCAGAGCTCAGGCCCACCCATGGCTCCAACATCCCGGGTCCCTAATTAGCACTTAAAAGTGCATGGTCTGGGGACGTCCCTGGTGGTGCAGTGGTTAAGAATACGCCTGCCGATGCAGGGGACACGGGTTCAAGCCCTGGTCCGGGAAGATCTCACATGCCGAGGAGCAACTAAGCCCGTGCGCCACAACTACTGAGCCTGCGCGCTAGAGCCCGCGAGCCACAACTACTGAGCCCACGTGCCACAATTACTGAAGCCCGCGTGCCTAGAGCCCGTGCTCCACAACAAGAGAAGCCACCGCAATGAGAAGCCCGCGCACTGCAACGAAGAGTAGCCCCCGCTCGCCGCAACTAGAGAAAGCCCGCGCACAGCAACGAAGACCCAACATGGCCAAAAAAATATATATATCTTTTTTTTTTTTTTTAAAGTGCATGGTCTGTGCATCTAGCCCCCTGACTGTCAGCTGGGGCCACGGCTAGGTTCCTAGGCTTTGTCCACTGTTTCTACATGTGCAGACCTCTGAAACCAGTACTCTCCTCACGGCTCCAACACTCCCTTCCCGGAATAAATAAGTAACCAAGAAAATACGGAGGGTACCAGAGCCAGACTGTCCCCCAGCTCAGCACTAAGGCGGAGGGGCATGGAACACGGGGATCCCATGCGGGGGCGGCTCTGAGGCCCCGGGAGGAGACTGCCCGCCGGCACATCTGCGAGCTGCAAAGGCAGGACTTGAAGCCAGACACCCATGAAACTACCATCCCCTCAGCTTGCTCCATCACGCCCATTGACCCATTAGGTCTGCTTTGCCCTCGGTGTCCCTGGGAACGTACACTGCACTCTGGCCAAGTACAGTCTCTCTCTTAAACGTGCCCCAAATGTGACATTTCTGGCCCCGCTCAGCACCACAGCTTCAACTTGAACAAAAACAGGGAGCTTCCCAGCTCCACGGCGATTCCACAGGCCCAAGAGCGGGAGGGAGAGCTTCCTTCCTCAGGGTTCTGCCCTGATTTACATCCTAGTCACCGATGCACACCCTGAAGCTGGGTGTCTGCCCCCAGCCAGGCCCCTGCTCCGCCAGAGGAGCCAAGCGTCGCCCCAGAAGCACCTGTGAGAGAGAAGAGTGAGTACACGCGCCAGTGAAAATAAAAGAAGCCCTCACTCAACTGCACCAGCATCGTCTCCCCCAACTCACTCATTTCCATCAACCCCCTTCTCACAGACAAAGACAGGAAGGGTAGCAGGCAGTAACGGAGGCATTTGCATCCGGGTCTGATGTCAGAGCCAGGCTCCTTGGATTATCATAACCAAACTCCAGGTTCTCACGTGGATTTCTCTCCTTGAAATCATCACACAGTGTATCTGTTAACCTGCAGTCTAGTTCTAAGTTGTCTTAATCAGAGCCATCAGAGAAATCACACGAACAGTGATCTGACTGACAGAACTAGACCTGGGCCCTCACAGGGGTGGCTCTGCGGTGTTGCCACGATTATTCATTTGTCTTCCACTTGTCACTCACCTACGGTTTCAAAAGCAAGCCAGAAACTGAACTCATGAAACTAAAAGAACGTTTGCTGATTAAAACCTTGTGGGAAATTTTCCAAATAACATGCTGTATTCAGATAATAACAGCTGAAGATACAGAAAAAAACCAATTGCTAATTAGTTTTTAAAAATTAATTACACAGCCACGAAGTGAAAAACCACGTCCCGGAACAATTTTCAAAGACAAGAGACTAAGGGGTAAAACTGGGAAATGATGTCCTGGGGGCGGGTGTGTGGGGGGGTGCCTCGAGAGGGTTCTGGCCCGCGGCTTCCTGTCTCTCCCTCCAGAGACCTGGGGTCCACTTGGCGTCCAGCTACCCTCTCTGGGGCTCGGTTTCCTCACTAGAGGGGCAAGGGCTGCAGGCCCCCTGGCCTCACCCTCGTTCCAGGGCAAAAGCCCCGGGCAAGGTCCACACAGGTGGAGGTGCTTCCTGGGAAAGGAGGCTCTTGGCTTAAACACGGCCGAGCAGGGCTGGCTCAGTGAGCACAGATGCCCTGGGTTGGTGACGCCAACCACAGGATGGCCCGGCCAGCCGGGGGCACCAGCCCCTCCTGCCCCAACGCCAGGAGACCTCACATCCACACTTATGCCATGGGTACCGGGCCCTGCTCTGATTTATTCCCCATTGAAAAATGTGAGGAGATGGGTACAGGAGGAAACCGAGGCGCAGGCGGCTTGAGTAACTTGCCTGAGTTCACAGAGCCAACTAGAGAAGCCAAATTCAAACCCAGGCGGCGGCCCCTGGGCGACGCATCCTGTGGGCCCCTTCGGCCTCATCGCCTGAGCCAGCCACCCACCCGGCAGCATTGCCCTGGGCTCTTCCCAGAAGACCCCTGCGCCCGAGCCAGAAGCCAGCTGGACGGTCTCCGAACGCCCGGCGTGGGTGCGCTGAGCTGCCCCTCAGCACCCGGGGGCGCCTAGGGCATTGGACTCACCGCGCAGCAGCCCCCGCCTCCCGGTAGAAACCTCAGCTAAACCCTCCCAGGTGCAGGAAAGCTGGACTTTCAAACACCCCTGGCAGCGGGAAGGAGCGCTAGGTCATCAGGAATCAGGAAGTCCCTCTGGGACGAGATGCCACCACACCCTCTCCACTGGTGACCCAGAAAAACTCTTTAAGCTAAAAATTATACCTCAAGTGCAAACACTTACATGCCCCGTTGGATTCACTCCCCAGGGATGGGATACTTCACCTACATTCCTTTTCTTTTGAAAACAAGAGAGTCACATCTTGATGCAGACTGGCCTGGGGCCTTGTAACTCACCAAGCGTAGACAGAGGACAAGCCTCAGCAGGCCTCTGCACAGGGAGGTTCTCGGGAGGCCTCATCTGCCCCCGCGGGCCAGTCCCCGAGGCCCGGATGGCCAGTCTGGGTGGCCTTTCCTGCCACCCAGCCTCAGACCCACAGCTCAGACCACCCAAGAACAGCTCGGCTGGCTCCTGCCATCAGCACTTTGCAATATAAAGGTTAAGGAGTGATCACTGGCCCAGGTAATCAGCACCTTCCAGGCTGAAGTGGCAGCTCTGCATCAGCAAGAGAGACACCTGCCATTCGTAGGCCGATGGTGACTCGGGACTGCAGTTCCGAGACCAGGACGGCCGCAGCGACTTTCTCCAGGGCCGAACCTTTGGCAGTTTGGGAAACGTTAACATTCCGGCCCGGTTAACTCACTTCGTTGTACAGCAGAAACTAACACATCATTCATTGTAAAGCAATTCTACTCCAATAAAGATGTTAAAAAAAACCATTCCAGCCCCAACCCTGCTGCCACGTGACCGGTGGGGCAAGTTCAGAACCTCGGGGCCCGCAGGACACTGCAGTGAGAGTGCAGAGGGCCGGGAGGAGAGAGACGGGTGAGCAGCAGCTCCAAAGTGCTTCAGGTGTCTCGGCGATGGCGCTGCTATAAGTTTGCAGCACCAGGAATTTACACCTTACAGAAAACATGCAGCACTGTATATCTGCCAAAAACCTCTTATTTACAAATACAGTGTCACATTAATATCCTGTTGGGGAAACAGAAAGGAATAATATATATTTATCAAAGGTCTCCCACTGTGGCTTCCCAAATCATCCACAGCCCGAATGGCTCATGTATGACAGCAGGCAAACTGCCTGCAATGTGTGAATGTACAGGCGTGTGTGTTCTGCCCTCCGGATGCCTGTCACCCGAGAAGCAGTCGGCAACGTAATAAAACATCCACACCGGGCTTCCCTGGCGGCGCAGTGGTTGCGAGTCCGCCTGCCGATGCAGGGGACGTGGGTTCGTGCCCCGGTCCGGGAGGATCCCACGTGCCGCGGAGCGGCTAGGCCCATGGGCCATGGTCACTGAGCCTGCGCGTCCGGAGCCCGTGTCCGCAACGGGAGAGGCCGCAACGGTGAGAGGCCCACGTAGCACAAAAAAACATCCACACCAAACGCTGCTGTGCGACAGGGTCTCTGGGCCACTCAAGCAGTCTGGTCAAAAGTAAGCAATCTGACAAACTACCTAAACTGCTACTCTACCATCAAAAGGTTCACAAGAAGTAGCAATTCCCAAAGAATTTAGGTAATTCTTAGAGAAGAAACAGTACCAAATGTAAGAATATTTTCCTGGTGATACAGATGACAATTCAGGATCTTAGGCCACCTCTGAAGTATCCTTTTAAAAGAATCATCGCTGGATATTCCTAAATTACAGAAGATATAGAGACTGGTGTATGTTTTTACTGACTGTGATATTTTGATTTATGACAAATATATATTTGGTCATTCAGATGACCAAAATATATTTCTCCTATGTGTATTTGGTCTTTGTCCCTGGTTCTGGCTTGCAGCTCCCAAAACCCTTGGAATTTCCTGAACTGTAAGAGCCACAGGAGTCTCTTTTGTTCTACTTGGTCTCTTGTCCTCTGAGCCACAAAGGTGACATGGGTGTCTTGTCATTCACAAGCCTCTTTCCACCACTACTGGGTTTATGTCAAGGAGGTTTTTGGAAGCACCCATGGATGGGGGCTGGTTGCCAGGGGAACCAATCACAGAGGAGTGCAACTTTCAGTCCCGCCCCCTGATTTCCTGGGAGGAGAGGGGTTGGAGGTTGACTCAATCACCAATGGCCTATGACTTAATCAATCATGCCTATGGAGTGAAGCCTCCGTAAACACTCAAAAGGCCGGGTTCAGAGAGCTTCCAGGTTGGGGGAGCAGAACACGTCCATGTGCCACCATGCTGGACCCCCAGCACCACGAGGTACCTCAAGCTGCCGTGTGTCTCTTCATCTGACTGTTAATTTGTATCCTTGAAGATCCTTTGTAACAATTCAGAACTCTAATAAATAAACTGGTTTCCTGAATTCCCTGGGCCACGCTAGGAACCCAAAGAGGGGTTCATGGGAACCTCTGACAGCCTGTTGGTCAGAAGTACAGGTGGCCACCGGCGCTTGCGAAGGACATCTGAAGGGGCGGGAGAGGGCGGGGGGGCAGGCTTGTAGGACTGAGCCCTTAACCTGTGGGACCTGATGTATCTCCAGGTGGATAGTGTCAGAACTGGCTTGAACTGCAGGACACTCAGCTGGTGTCTGAGCACCGACTGGTTGTGTAGGGAAAGCCTCCAGCCCCACCACACACACACACACACACACACACGCACACACACACACAGACACACAGAGACACAGACACATACTCACAGACACACACACAGAGACACACACAGACACACACAGACACACACAGAGACACACACACAGAGAGACACACAGAGAGACACACACAGACACACACAAAGACACACAGACACACACACACACAAAGACACACACAGACACAGAGACAGACACAGACACACACAATGACACACACACACACAGACACACACACAAAGACACACACAGAGAGACACACAAAGACAGACACACAAAGACAGACACACAGACACACACAAAGACACACACACACACACAAAGACACACACACACACACACACACACACTGGAAATTGGGAGTAGAAACCTTTCACTGACCATATTACAAAGCCTTAAATTTGCTTTTTAAAAAAATACTAGTTTTCTGCTGCTTTGCTAATTTAAGCTACATACGTCTATAAAATTTTTAAACTTTTTAAATAAAATTTTCAGGCAGGGCTTCCCTGGTGGCGCAGTGGTTGAGAGTCCGCCTGCCTATGCAGGGGACGCGGGTTCGTGCCCCAGTCCGGGAAGATCCCACGTGCCGCGAGCGGCTGGGCCCGTGAGCCATGACCGCTGAGCCTGCGCGTCCGGAGCCTACGCTCCGCAACGGGAGAGGCCACAACAGTGAGAGGCCCGCGTACCACACACAAAAAAAAAAAAAAAAAAAAAAAAAAAAAATTTTCAGGCAAAAATAAAACAGTGCGATGAACTCCAGGTGCCCATCAGTCATTCAACAACACACTCGGCCAATCCCGTTCCCTCATCATTTTCGCACAGGCTTGGCGTCACTGCGTCATCCATAAATACGTCAGTTTGTATCTACTGGGTTGGCCAAAAAGTTCATTTGGGTTTTTCCGTCCCATCTTATGGAAAAACCTGAAGAAACTTTTTGGCCAATCAATACAAAAGATAAGGATTTTTCAAAAACATAAGCATAAGGCCATTACTGTCACTAAATAAAATTAATAATAATGCCTTAAATTTCATCTATTATCCAGTCCCTAGTCAACTTACCCCTAATTATTATATTTTTAGATCTTTCTTCTAGTTGGTCTGGTCAGTGACCATGAGCTCCTTGAAGGGTGGCAGAGCACCGTGTTCACTTCTGCAGATCCCAGCACACTCAACAGGGCAACCTGTAGCCAGAAAATGCTTAAAAACCTTCTGAAACAGGTTCACACTCATCAGCTGCTAATCTCTTAAAAATATAAACCAGGAAGTCCTTCTGTTTACATGGATTCTGGGGACTGGGAGTGAACAGATGCGAATGTACACATTCTGATGAGGCTACCATTTCCCTTTATCAAGGCCAGGGGGCCTGGAGCTGGGATCTCAGAGAAGGAAGTAACTGACACTTGAGAAAAAGAAAGACCCTAACTCACGAATTCTAAGATGCACTTGTATTTTTTCACAGTTTGACATACAACTGGGGTGCAGCTCGTGACACCTTCCGATGCCAAGGCCAGGTCGGGGCCGTGACGCACCGTCACGACCAGCACCAGCTCAAACACAAAACACACCAGCAGCAGAGTCTGCGGGACGCATGTCGGTGCCTTGGAAGAAAGTCCCAGAAGCGACACTAAAGCACTAGTAATCCCCAGACAGCAAATCCAGTGGGACAGAAGTGGACGGTGAATTGGGGAGCTGGGCAAAATACTCAAAAGAGCCAAAAGTTGGCCAACTCTATATAATGCCAAGCGATGGCGAGAGCCCAGAACCCAGGGCTCGTAGGAAGTGCTGTGTCCACCAAAAAGCTTGGTGGCACAGGGGAAGGAAGACTTTGTCTCAGGAAAATAGCCACTAACATCTCTGAGGCAAAAAGCAGACACTCAAAAATTTTAAGGAACATGCTACCCGATATATTTCACGTATATTTTCCTTTTTATCTATGCCCAAGAGTGATAAATGGAAAAATCAGTCTAATTAACTCTAAAAGAGCTCTTTAAATAAGTAGAAAGTAAAAACATTGATAAGAAACCACTGCATCACAGTTCAACACTGTTCTTTCTTTCCTAGTGGTACATAAAATGATGGTTTACAAATAATGGCATCTTATATTTGACGGAAAAGGGTATATTCCAGACACAGGGGGACATCAGTGATCATCAAAAGTGAGATAGGAAGAAAAACAGGTGTATCACTTACTGCACAGAGGAACTGGGGCGGGGTGGGGGGGGAAGGAAAGGAGGAAGGGGACAAGCCTTGAAGGTCACAGAGCAAGAGCTAAGGGTCTTGGTCAATGGGGAAGCCCTTGAGGCAGGACCCTTTACTTTGCATCAGCTCCTATGCTCCCGCAGGGTGACTCATGTGAAGTGTGTCCCCCTTCTGGAGCAGCACCCTTTCAGGAAGAGATGCGCTCCCTTTCTAGACTGGCCCCTGAAGCAGAGACAAAGAAACCTCCAAGGGCTCCCGAGTCTGAGGCCTTTAAAATGACCTTTTGGGCTTCCCTGGTGGCGCAGTGGTTGGGAGTCCACCTGCCGATGCAGGGGATACGGGTTCGTGCCCCAGTCCGGGAAGATCCCACATGCCGCGGAGCGGCTGGACCCGTGAGCCATGGCTGCTGAGCCTGCGCGTCTGGAGCCTGTGCTCCGCAACGGGAGAGGCCACAGCAGTGAGAGGCCCGCGTACCAAAAAATAAATAAATAAATAAAAATAATAAAATAAAATGACCTTTCCTCCGCAGCCACATCCACGTTCTGGTTTCTTATCCAGAAACACGCTGGAGGCACGGCACACACCACGCCCCAATAAGGCATCTGATGGCCCCTCACAAATGCCAGAGGCTACTATGAAAAGCAGCTGGATGTTCGCCCTTGAGAACCAGGAGGACCTGGGATTTCCCACCGTCCCACTCCCTAGAGGGGCTGTGGGCAACGAAGTCACACGTCCATTTTACTTCCCACAAATATGACAAATCGCAGTGCTTCACCACGACCCCATTGCCAAGGACAACCTCTCCAGAACCCAGGGACCGGGCAGGCCCCTGACTTCCGGTTTCCTGCAGATGAGAAACCCACAAGTCCCATCATCACAGCAACTCGCCGAGACGCCATCCTAGTGGGGACCAACGGGACTTATCAGTAAATGGTGTTGTGTGCGTGCGGAAAGCACTCTACAAACGAGCCACGCGACTGAACGGTGTGCCTGACAGTGAACAGGGTACGGATCGGCGCCCAGTCCAGCCCGGCCCTGCAGAGATCAGCTCAGAAATCACACCACGAACCACGAGACTGTTCCGCAAGCACATTCCACAAAGTCAAGCAGCAAATGAACCTGCGGCACCTAAAGCAGTCCCGGGCCCCAGGTGGGAGCGGGCGGCCTGGGGGTGTGCATCCCGCGTTATAAACCAGGATGAGAACGCTCCTCGCCCAGGACTCCGTGTGGAGCAAGAATGGAAGACCCCACGTTGCCACGGGATGGAGGAAACTCCACCACTGGGAGACCAGAGGCAACAGACTCCCGGAAAGAAAAGCGGCTCATTTATTTAGCAAAGGAAACCAAGGAACAAAGAGAGCACCCAACAGGCTGGACGCCCTGAAGCCGGCGGCTGCACCCGGGCAAAGTGAGCCAGGGACTCACCTGCTCTGGGTCTCGGCTCCAACCTACTCAACCCGCACCTCCCCACGGCACCTATGGGCCCTGCACTCACTGCAACCTCCCCCTTCCCTGTTCCTGACCCCTCCCGCCACCCACACTCAGCCCCTTCTCACATTACATCATTTACTACCTATGGTGCTTAGTCCAGCTGCGCCCAGGGTGAAAGCTCCCCCATGGGGGGGCCGAGATTCTATCTCTGTTCTATTCACTGCTGCCCCCTAAACACCAAGCAGTGCCTGGCACATAGTAGGTGCTCAATAATACTCACTGAAAGAACAAATGAAAGGGACCCCAGCCTGTTTGCATGTCTGCTCCTGCCAGGGGGCGGCTGAGGACTTCAGAACAGGCAGAGACCTGAGGACAAGAACACGTGAGACCTTTCACAGAGCACATGGTAAAAACGAAGAAAGGACCCTCCCACGAGAGGCTGGATGACTGTGTGGGCGCATCTGCTCCAGAACGCCTTCCGGGAATGTCCCACCACCATCAGCAGGACACGGGCACTGCCGGCGCACAGAAGGGGCACGGGAAGCCTGGGAAGCCAGAGCGAGCCCCATCCCACCCGCTGGCCGCCCAGACCACCTTGGGTGTGCCACCACTAGCTCTGCAACCTTGGGAAGGTGAATGAACCTTCCTGTGCTTCAGCCTTCATCAGTAAAATGAGAGGAATAAAAGGACCGCGACGAGGAGTCGATGAATTCGTATCTGCAAAGTATTAGGACCACGCCTGGCACACAGTGGAGGCTAACTGTGTTTATTAAGTTGAAACCCTTTCCAAGGGGTCCACCCCAGACCACACAGAGAGGCAGTGCGGCTCCATGAAGACGGCAGGAAACAAAAAGAAATCACACTTAACACTGACTACGGCAGCGCTTCTTAATTAAGTGAGGGTGACCCTGCCCGCTGGGGATACCCGGCAATGCCTGTAGACGATGTCGGTGGCTGCCACCGAGGTGGGCGGTACCCCTAGCATCCAGTGGAAGCTGCTAAATGGCCACAGCGCACAGGGCAGCACCTCCGGCCCCCAAAACAAACATTACCCGGCTCAAAATGTTAACTGTGTGGAGGTTGAGAGGCCCTGAGCTAGAGTGACTGCTGCCTCCCCAAGCACCCTCGTCCCTGCCAAAACGCTGGTCATGATTTGGGCTCTGGGAATTCAGCGACTCTATCCCCAGCTGTCCAGGCCATTCCTCTTCCCAAAGAGTCAGCAGGCAGGACCAGGTGGCCAGCAGGAGGGGCCTGGGAGGCCAGGGCGGGCAGCCCAAGGGCAGGCTGAGCCGCGGGTGACCAGGCAGCCCCCGTAAGAGCCGTGGCAAGGGGCACAGGACTCCCAAAGCCGAGGAAAGCTATTTAAATGTAAGGCCGGGAGTGAGATGCAATGTGACCATTTTTGGTTTTCTCAAATCCAGCCACGATGAATCACTGCCCTCTTCGTCCCAGCGTGCTAAGAAATCCAATCCGTGTACAAGACACATGCTTCCCGAGCCTACGATACCGGCCATGACTAAATGCGGGAATGCCAAGTGCCCCAGCCTGCCCCACAGGAGGCAGATGCCAGCAGGAGCCCAGACCTGCCCGCCTCAGGCAAGGGACGCAGAGGGTGCAGTGCCCCCCAGGGAAGGACTTGTTGGCTCCTCGAGCCTATAAGGGAGGCTCTCACGACCAGACAGATAAACGGGAACCTCCACGCTGGGGCTTCCCCCGTAAGCTCAAGCACGTGGCCAGAGGTCAGAGCGTCCTCAGAGCTGTTAGTAAAGCAAGGTCAGGTTCTACGCGAGGGCGGGAGTGTCCATGGGAGGCTCGCACCACTGCACTTGGCGTAACTCTCCGCGGAGAAGGGCTCCTCGCCAGGCCCGGCCTGTGCCAGACCCCACCTGGGAGGTCTGCCTGTGGAAGTGCCAGGAGGTCCTCCAGAAGCAACCGCACTGTAGGGCAGCGTGGAGGCAAGGGCCCAAGGCCGCAGCCCTGGAACGAGGGTCCCTGGCGGCAGCACAGAGTCAAAGGTGGCCTCAAGGGGGAGGCCACCTTGCAGGTCACGGCAGTGGGACCAGGCCAACACGTGCTTCGAGTCGAGCAGCATCTCTACGGGAGCCACGCTCAGCGGGTCTAACCACCACTGCGGCATGGGCACGGAGGCCAGGTCCAGGAGGCCCTGCAGTGGGACTGAGAGCACGGAGCCGGGGTCCCAAGGGAAGGAGAGCAGAGCAGCTGAGGGCTGGGGGTCCCCAGAGAGTGGCGCTTATTGAACACCCGTGCGGCGTGCCTCTGGGCGTGTCTCCACCTGGACATCCGCCCGGCTTGTATGTCTCAGCATCACCCACGCAAGCAGAGCTTCCAGGACAGGGTCCACGAGGAGAAAAGTGGAAGGACCAAAAGGGGGCATGCGCTTGGCCAGGTTGGGCTGTTTTCTCACCGCATGATTGGTGCTGGGCCAGCTAGGAGACTTCACAGACTTCTCCCAGGAACACCTTGCCTCTTCCTGGATCTCGGCCAGAACCTCTGCAGCAGCTCCTGAGCACGCGCCCAGTGCTCGGCCTCTGCCCCGGGCAGCCTCGCCACGCCCCTCCTTCCGCTAAGCCAACAGCCGCTGGGCCTGCTGGAAGTTAGGCAGCGGAGCACTGCCCACTTCGAAATGCACATCTTCCCAAGGCGACTTCTCCCTCCCCAAAGATCTCAGAAACACGAATGGCAGGAACAAGAAATTATACACATGAAACTACATATGTATGCACGTATTCTCCCCGCTCCCCGTCCCATTGTTCTTCTGGCCTTCTCTCAAATACCTCTTCCTCTGACCCAAACAGGGGACCTACCACTTGCCAGGAGTTAGCGTGGGGAGAGTCACAGGGGGCCTGAAGCCTCCCCACACCACTGACAGCCCCCTGGGTGCCCCGGACTCCGCCCTGAGGTCTGCCGCAGCCCGGGCAAGCTGGCCCACTCGGCGCTGGGGGTGGGAGGCGGCAGGCTCTCCTTCGCTCTCACCAGAGGGCTGGGGGAGAGCCCATCATTTCTGTGCCATCGGTCACAGCCGGCTTCCACCATGTGTGAGCCCCGGAGGCAGCATGGCATCACGCCAGGAGAGCGAAACTTTTATTTTCTTTAGAGAAAAGGTTCTCATAGAGGGCCGTTTGTCAGCTTCTCTGGCTCTACAGTGGTTTTCCCTCAATACTGCGCTCCCGACCTCAACTTCAAACTCTCCTTTCAACTGGGATTTTTTTAACTGACTCTAGCTGGCAGGGTGTGGCCTGGGTCCCCTTTCCCAACCGCCACCCCCAGCAGACACATCCACAGATCTGCTGATGCCCACCAAAGCACATGGGTGATGAGAGCCACCTCCCCTCCCACCAGGAGGGGCAAGTCTTCGGGCAGAGGGCGACTGGGCACCCAGAGCCGGGAGGGAGTGGGGAGCAGGCCGGCCTCCTCACCGTGGGAGCCCCACTCAGGGACATGACCAGTGACACCCCCGTGGCTCACACAACCACCAAAGGAAGGCGTGTCCTGCACCCACTTTCCCGCTGGTGGTCCACTGACGGGAAGCCCGCTCTGACACCATGGCTGGGGACAAAAAGAGCCGGCAAGACGTCCAGGCCACTTCCCAAAAAGGCAGTTCTTGATGTCATGCTGCCGGCCCAAATGAACCAACCAAATCAATCTGGGAGGAATGGATGAGGAATTAAAAAAACAACTCCAGAGATCAAGAAGAAGACAGCTAAGAGTCGTAGCTCACTACATTTTCAAATAGCTATTTAGGCTTTCTTCCTTTCCCCCCAGCCCTCCAAACAGCATCTATTCCGCGCCTATTTGCCAACACCGCCTAATGGCAGTTCGTCTTTGGCTGCAAGAACGATCCCCACTATAAAGACGAGGAAACTGAGGGTCAGAGAGGTTCGGTACATTAGTCAAGGTCACTAAGCAGGAAGGAGCAGAGAGTTAGTCTTAATGTCAATAAACGGATTCACACCATTCCCCCTTAAGTGTCCACCGCCCAGCTCAAAACACATGAGTGCTTCCCTGTGGTCAGTCGAAGTAAGAGCCAGCAAGTCAGCTTGGCATCCGAGGCCCTCTATGATTTAGTCCCAAACTCCTCCAACTGTATCCTCCACGCATACCCATTCCAGCTAAGCAAGGCCCTCCACCGCCCCAAGAAGAGGCCCAGCCCGCTGTCCCAGAAGGCCTCCTGCCGGTCTCACCCAAAGGCCTCCAGCACCCCACTCATCAAGGAAGGGCGGGGGAGTAACCGGGCCCTGGCCGTGCCCCTCGGGAATGCTCTCCCTGCCTCCCAAGGGTGTGGGGTGGGAGCACAGACAAGGGGTCCTGGGCATCACACACTCTCTCTCAGGAGAGACCCCATTCTTCACACACTGGAAAACCCTTCCCTCTCCAACCTAAAGAGCCACACTTCACCCAGAGGCAGGTTTATTTCGACAGAAATCTCTTCCTCTCTCTGCAGCTCCATCCACTGCCAACATACCAAAGCCCAGGGGAGACTTCACATGATTAAAATTTTAAAGCATTTAAGATGCTCAGAGGAAAGGCATCCTTGAAGTGCAAATCATCAATTTAGGGGGAAAGAGCGAAATATGGGGGAGGGAAGGCTCTCTACCAATGTAAATAAAATATAATTTCAAACAATATTATGCATAAAATGATCGACCACACACCCTGAACTTCAGCGCTGAGTCCTGAGTAGGGCAGCACCTGCCCCTGTTGAGTTTATTAAATCTGCAGTGTGAGGTGAGTGGGCTAAGTTTTGCCAAATGGAGAATAACCATCCTAAGGGGAGTAATTTAACAGGAAGGGCACACAGTGACAATCCCCGGATGGGTGCTGAAGCAGCAGAAACTCTATAGTCAGGCTCCCATCAGACAAACAATCCCCCAAAGCCTAATACTGAAGCCTGGTACCCTGTGAAAAACATCAGGGCGAAGAGAAATCGGCTAAATATGGAATGAGAGCCTTGACTTGAACGGTATGAAACGAGAGAAGAAATGTAAGTCCAGTTACACCTAAAAAACTACAGCTAGTATTTAAATTCTGCCTTTACACGCATGCTACATTATCTTTTTTACGTCCGTACTTTACAAGCTAGAAAATCTATATATTTCCTTTTATCACGAGGATGAACTAAATTTGAAGAGACTTTCTGGTCTCTGAATCCATGGAAACAACTCAGGAGGAAGAAAGACTATGCAGTTTTATACTCTAGATTAGGAAATTCAGGACAGCAGATTCTACTGACCCCTCCGGAGTCAGTCTCAGGGCGGTTACTTTAATACCAGGGTCAACACTATGCTAACGAGTCTCCTCCAGTTTCAAAAGCTATTGCATGTACACGCCTCTTCCCCAACTGACAAATCGCCAATCCACGTAAAATTGTTCATTTCGCACACTGTTTTCCACGAGGTCTCTGTACCTTCCTGCTGCCAGCAGGCCACAAGGAGTTCTCGGATTTTTTTTTTTTTAAACTAAGGACCAAATGCAAGACCCCTCAAGAACCATCCACCAGCTGAAGCCCACCAGGGAGAAGCCAACCTCTCCAGATGCTAATGCCACCCTGTTGCTGTTTCCAATCACATGTGCTAATGAAAGCGGCAGACCAAGGAAAGGCAACACTAAGCACGGCTTATGTATTCGGTTTTCTTTCACATGAAAGGCAGGAAGCTCTGCCAGGTCTCACCAGCACACCAGGCTACGTGGACCTGCGAAGGCACAGTCTACTGGGAAGCAAAGCTTTTGAAATAATTCCAGTTTAACACGACCACGGTTTTCAAAGGGCTGCACTGCTTCCGCTGGGCGCACTGCTCTTTACCATTCAAGGATGAACGGAGACTTCATGCATGTGAACAACAGTTCCCTGGATTAAAATAGGGGAAAAAAAACAGGGCTAAGAGCACATGTCAGCTCAGAAATAAGCTAGGCCAATTCTGCACATGGAAAGACTTTTCATTTCTGCCCCTCTAGATAAAGCAAGCCCAAGAAATTTACCATGAATCTAACACCTTCAGCTAAGAATGAATGAAAGGAGGAAGGAAGGAAGGAAACCTCTGAAGCAGCTGAACCTCAGCTTTGACGTTTATGGTCTGACTTTAGAGCTAAAGTCTTTTCATCCAGCTACTCTGGCTAGCTTGTTCCAGGACACCATTCCCTGGTTCCTGCCCAACCCACGGTCCACCTCCACTAACTCAGAATTTCCTAGGTTTGCGGTGACGCTATAGGTCACAGCAGAGGGGTTACACCGTGTGGAGGCTGCTTTCAAAGTCTGGTTGCCACCAAACCCCACAAACACCGCTGGCGGCAAGTGCACAGCCCAGAGCCCTGCTCTCCCAGCGGGATCGCAGGGCCCCGGCGCCCTGGGCGCTCCATTTCCTCCCGAGGGCACCCGGCCGTCCATAGCGGCTCATGCGGTGCCCACGGCCCATCCCCTAGGCCCCCGGAGCCTGCCGAGAACACACACGGTAGAGGGACCACCCCGCGGAACGGGGGCGTGGGGCTGAGACAGGCGGGTGCCGGGGGCCGCGCGGGAGGGCCAGCCGAGTCGGGCGCGGGGGCCGGGAAGAGACGGTCGCGGGGTGTGGGTGGGTGGCCGGCCTCGTCCGGGGCGCAGGGGTGCGGGGGCCCTCCGCCTGCACCGCCGGGGAGGTCCGTTCCGTCGGGCGCGGGGCTGGCGGCGCCCCCGTCCCCAGAAGTACCGGGCCGAGACCCAGAACTGCCCCCTCCCCGCGGCGCGGCGACAAGGGGGAAGGGACACTGCAGCGGCTGGTATCAAAGGGCTGAAAAGAAACTTGGACTCCTGTCTCCCCAGGTACGTGACACGTCGCAAAGGCGGCCGCCTCTCGCCCTCCCCCCCCCCACCCGCTTTTGTGCTTCCCAACATCCCCACCCCCAAACGTCCCACCGCAGGGGACCGGGCTCCCGGCGGCCGGACGAAACTCAACTCAAATTACGTGGAGCAGAGAGCCGGGGCGGGGGGCGACAAGAAGCGTCGGCGGCCCCAGTCCCGGGGGCTGCGCCGGGTCGCCCTCTCCCGAACCAGGCGAGCGCAGAGGGGCCGGAGGCGCCCCCAGCCTCGGGGACACGGCCGGGAGGCCCGGAGCGGGTGGCCGGAGCGGAGGTCCGGGTGGAGAAGGGCAGGAGGAACCAGGAACCCCCATCGGTGCCCCGCGGCGCGGCCCGGGCGCGTGGGCGCCGGGGGTTCCGGGGCCGGGCCGCGGGCGGGCGCCCCACTCACCTTCCTGCCGGCGCCGCCGCCCGCGCCCGCGGCCAGCGCGGAGCCGCCCCCCGAGTACATGTAGTAGGCGATGCCCAGCACCCACAGCAAGGCGAAGCAAAGCAGCATCCGCGAGCGCCGCCGCATCCTCCCGACTCGACCGCCGGCCGCGGCCGCTGCTCGCGAGTCTGCCTGGGGCCGCGGCGGGCGCGGGCCGGGGAGGAGCGGAGGAAGGGGAAGGGCGCGGCGGCTCCTCCTCCGGCGCGGCTGGCGGCGAGGGCGGTGCGCGCCCGGCGCCCGAGCTCCGCCCCGGCCGGGAGCGCCGCGCCGCGCCCGAGCAGGAAGCGGCGGCCGCGGAGGCGGCGAGGGGGTCAGGGAGCAAAGGGCGACCAATCGGCGGCGGCTGCAGGGGCCCGGCGCGGGCGGAGGAGGGGATTACCGCGTCTCCACGGCGGCGGCGCGCCGGCCCCGCGGGGAGGGCCTCCGCCTGCCACCGCCCCGCCCCGCCCCGCCACCCCCGTGAGTGACAGGTGGCCGCCGGGCGCCCGCGGGGCGCGCGCACAAGTGCGCACACACACGGGCGCCGGCACCAGGGACCAGCGGTCGCCCCCACCAGGGACCAGCGGTCGCCCCTGCAGCCCGGCCGGGAGCGCCACTTCCTTGGTCCTCGGTCTTTGGGACCACGCCAGCACCCTGGCAGGCTCGCTCTTATTGGCCCACCGACCTGAGTTTTATGGTGCAAATCCCACTCCGGGACCCGACTTGGCTGCTGCTCGCTGCAGTTTTCTTACTAATCTTGCAGCAGAACATCCGTGATCCCCAGGTGTCCATTTTATTTATTTATTTAGGCAGAGGTAGCGGCCTGGAGGCAGAAACCGAGAGGTGATTTTTCATGGGAGCACGTTTCCGGGGATGAACGGAGTGCTGAATAGCAGGATTTTCTTTTTTGTTTTTAAGCAAACACGAAATGAGGAAGAAGGAAGGCAATATATTCTTTTTAATTTTTTTCTTTGTGACTGGTTGCTGTATTAAAAGAAGAAAGAAGAGGCAGCACACGAAACAGCTTTAAAGATGCAAGAAGAAAGATCTGTCTTGTAACTGAATCTGTGTAACCTTGACGATGCCCTTGTAACAGCAAAGTTTCCAGTGTTCCTAGGAAAGAAAGAAATGTTACTTAGCGCTTGATATTTTAAAAGGGATTCCGGAAGCTGACCAGTCCAGAGGACAAAGGCAGCTGCCTGCATCTGAATCTCTACTCACATCCTCAATAAAACACAAACAAACAAACAAGCCTTCAGCTTTACTAGGAGAGCGAATGCCATGAACTGAACTTCAAATTACTTCTTAAGTAGAAGAAAGAAAATACCTCAAATTCCAACAGAGCTCCTCCCACTGTTGCCAAGGACTTAAGTGAAACCCAGGCTTAAATCCTTCTATGAAGAGAAAGTCCAACACCAAGAACTAAATACTGAACACAGGTTGGGTACTTGACTGGAAAAGAGAAGAGGTTTGAAAGAGAATGGGACAGGAGGTGGCAGCCTTGAAGAAGCCTTGCTTCTGGGAAGAGTCAGATGAATAGAGAAAGGGCAATGCCCTTTGGAGGTCTTGTGGTGAAGGAAAAGAAGGAAGTAAAAGGAGGGAATTATAGATCCGCAGAAATAAAAGACAACCAGTCCCTCCCTCAGTGTGGTTATTAAAAACTGCACTTCAGTATACAGTGAGAAGAGGACATTCTTGAACTATGAACCCTGTGTCAAAATGTCTAGTAGCACTAAAACATCAAAATAGCTGCATATAAATCTACTGCAAAAAGAAAAAAAAATACATTTCTTATGATGAGAAGATGAATCATAACATTTCACCTGATGGAAATCCCCCCATCAATAAAACGACAAAGCAGAGGAAAATTGTAAGACCTTATGTCAAACTCTCAAGCTGAACAAAGTATCATATATTTGGATACACACACACACACACACACACACACCTAGAATCAGGAATTCAAAACCTAAGAATATATTCGGCAAAAATTGGAAGAAATACAGCAGGAGTTGATAAGATTCAGGATAGAAATTGAAAATAAAGACAAAACTATCCCAGAAACAAAGAAGAATTACAAGACGCCTAAGGGAGAATATATCAAATACAAATATGTAAAAGGGGACACTGAAGAATGGCAAGAAAATACTCAAGAAATTGAAAATAAGATAAAGGAGTAAAAAGCTTTCAGAGATAAGTCGTTGAAATGAAAGCCAGGAAAGAAGAACCAAAATACATGTCACTGGAGTCTCTAAAGTAGAAACACCAAACAGTGAAGCAAAATTAATATTAACACCGTCATCCCAGATGTAACATACAGCATGATGACGATAGTTACCACTGCTGTATGGTACTTTTGAAGGTTGTTAACAGAGTGTGTCCTAAGAGTTCTCTTCACCGGAAACAGAACATTTTTTCTTTCTTTCCTTTCTTTGTATCTAAATGAGATGATGAATATTAACTAAACATTGTGATACTCATTTCACAATATATGTTAGTCAAGTCATTATGCTGTGCACAGTGCTATATGTCAATCATATCTCAATAAAACTAGAGGGGGAAACTATAATCCCAGAAAATAATCCAGAAATAAGAGAAAATTTAAATTATATATTGAAAGTACCTTCCATGTACCTTGGAAAACTGAGTGGAATAATCAACTCCAAAACATATTTTAGTAAAACTATTAGATTTTAAAGGCAGAAAGATCAAACTACTTATAGAAATAAAAATATTTAGGCTGGCAACATACAGAGCAACGCAACAGTGAAGCAGTATTTACAAGACACTAAGGAAAGAAAGTACCAGCCAAGGATTTTTGTGTCCAGCCTTTAAGGATCAAAGATGTAGACAAACAGATGAGAACTGAGTACAAAAATTTAGACAGCATCCTATGCCTTTCCTGGAGAATGAGCTTCCCCCAAACAAGAGAGAACTGAGGAAACCACCAAATGACGGATGGGCAGACTAGTATATACACATACTTTCTAATCAAATAGAACAGGTGCAACTGAAAAAAAACTGAAGGAGAAGGGAGAGAGAAAAGGGGAAGCATAATCGTGTAACTGACTGTTAAATAGGTAATAGTTGCTAATCAAATGGCACCATATAAAATGGACAGACCAGATGTTAAAGGGTTAAGAAAAAAGAAAAGAATTAATGTAAAAATATAAAAACTTAACCACTAAAGCAAAACATAAATATTCCAAAATATTGGAAACCCTGTTCCAAAACCCTAAAAGAAAAAAAATTTTTAATAGCAAAGAATACACACCAAACGGTGAAAGAAACACAATAAGTATACCATAATACATGCAGTAATTATAACAGAAAGTAACAGGACAGAGTGGAGACCAAACCATACCAGTATATGAATTTACAAATGCACTTAATTTGCCTGTTAAAAGATTTTCAACTTTGGTCATAAAGGAAAACCCAACTCTAAAAGAGCAGAAGCTGTGATCCTGGTATCAAACAAAGTAGAACAGGCTAAAGAGCATCCGAGGTGAAGAAGGACAATTTATGGCCAAAGCTTCAACTCCATTGTGCATGGCAATGGGTCTGAAGGCACTGTGGTTTGTAAACCTGAAGTCAGAAGAAAGGCTAGATGTGACATGGGGAAGCATAAGGACAAAGAAGCTGCAAGAATAAAGTAGACCTCATGACAGCAACTAAAATCCATGAGGGCAAACTGGAACCTACCTCCAACATCGATAATGCAAACAACAAAACAAACGCCACAATGAGATATCTCCAGTAATATGGCTATTCTTTTTTAAAAAGCAAAAACAAAAATGAAAAACCAGAATATAACAAATATTGAAAAGGATGTGGCCCTCGGTCCTCCTCCCGCGCCTGTTGGAGCCTGTTCACGTTGACTGACCAGAGTCTGGGAATTTAACACTCCGAGCCTGTCTGGACGGCCCCGACCCCCAGTTTTCTGTCCTTTGAAAACACGAAGAATAATGTCCCTGCATCAATTTTTACTAGAGCCAATCACCTGTCATGCCTGGAACAGGGATCGTACCCATTGCCCTGAGCCCCAATAACCACGAAATCCACATCCATAAGAACGGGAGGCAGTGGGTGAAAGCTCATGAATTCAAGGAGCACAACGGACACATCACAGGCATTGACTGCGCTCCCAAGACTGACCGCGTCGTCACTTGCAGGGTTGACCGCAATGCCTACATCTGGGGTCAGAAGGGTGGTGTCTGGAAGCCGACCCTGGTGATTCTGAGAATTAACTGTGCAGCCACTTTTGTCGAGTGGTCCCCGTTCGAGAACAAATTTGCTGTGGGCAGCGGAGCACGACTCATTTCTGTTTGTTACTTCGAGTCCGAAAATGACTGGTGCGTAAGCAAGCACATTAAAAAACCCATTCCCTCCACGGTCCTCAGCTTGGATTGGCATCCCAACAATGTCTTGCTGGCAGCAGGATCCTGTGATTTCAAATGCAGAGTGTTTTCTGCCTACGTTAAAGAAGTGGATGAGAAGCCAGCCAGTATGCCCTGGGGCAGCAAGATGCCTTTTGGTCATCTGATGTCAGAGTTTGGTGGCAGTGGCACTGGCGGCTGGGTGCTCAAGGTCAGCTTCTCCGCCAGCGGGAGCCGCCTGTACTGGGTCAGCCACGACAGCACCATGTCCGTTACCCATGCCTCAAAAAGCATGCAGATCTCAACTCTGAAGACAGAGTTCCTGCCCCTCCTGAGCGTGTCCTTCATCTCAGAGAACAGTGTCCTGGCTGCTGGCCATGACTGCTGCCCCATGCCCTTTAACTACAACGACCGCGGCTGCTTGATCTTTGTCTCCAAGCTAGACATCCCGAAACAGAGCAACCAGCGCAACATGTCGGCCATGGAGCACTTCCGCAACATGGACAAGCGGGCCACGACCGAGGACCGCAACCCGGCCCTGGAGACACTGCACCAGAACAGCATCACTCAAGTGTCTGTTTATGAGGTGGACAAGCAAGATTGTCGCAAATTTTGCACGACTGGCATCGGTGGAGCCATGACCATTTGGGATTTCAAGACCTTAGAGTCTTCTATCCAGGGCCTTCGGATAATGTGCAGCTGAGCAAGCCTCCCAGATCCAGCATGAGGACGGACAGGCTGCGCCGGGCAGCTCCGCCATTCACAAGATGGGGAGGAGAGCCAGCCGCCAGGAAACACTGAAGACACATATGGCGCAAACCTTGTTCTGTGTTTTGTCTGACAATAATTGGTGAAAGTATCGGTTTTTTAAAAGCAGCAGTGATTTGGGTTTTATTTTTTGTTTTTTTGTTTTGCTATTTCATTCCATTCTTGACCAAAGCTTCTCTTTAAGTAGTTTATTATGGAAAATTGTCACACTAACTTAAAGGAAGGGGTGGGGGAAGTATGTAAATTGTCTGCTAAAAATTTAAATAAAAATACTGAATGTGAAAAAAAAAAGAAGAAAAGGATGTGGAGCAACTGGAACCCTTGTGTGTTGCTGGTGGGAAGGCAAAATGGTACAGCTGCCGTGGAAAACATTTTGGCTGTCCCTTAATAACTTAAACTGAGAATTACCAGATGATTCAGCAATTCCACTTCTGGGTACATACCTAAAAGAAGTGAGAGCAAGGGTTCGAACATGTGCTCCCATGTTCATGGCACCGTTATTCACAAGAGCCAAAACATGCAAGCAGGGCTTCCCTGGTGGCGCAGTGGTTGAGAGTCCACCTGCCGATGCAGGGGACGCAGGTTTGTGCCCTGGTCCGGGAAGATCCCACATGCCACGGAGCGGCTGGGCCCGTGAGCCGTGGCCGCTGAGCCTGCGCGTCCGGAGCCTGTGCTCCGCAATGGGAGAGGCCGCAGCAGTGAGAGGCCCGCGTACCACAAAAAAAAAAAAAAAAAAAAAAAAAAGAAAGAAACCATGCAAGCAGCCCGGTGTCCATCAACAAATGAATGGATGAGTGAAATGTGACATACAATGGAATATTATTCAGCTTTAAAAAGAAAGGAAATATTTTTAAAAAATGGTTCTGATGCACCTAGGGGCAGGACAGGAATAAAGACGCAGACGTAGAGCATGGACTTGAGGACATGGGGAGGGGGAAGGGTAAGCTGAGATGAAGTGAGAGAGTAGCATGGACATATACACACTACCGAATGTAAAATAGCTAGCTAGTGGGAAGCAGCCACATCGCACAGGGAGATCAGCTCGGTGCTTTGTGTCCACCTAGAGGGGTGGGGTACGGAGGGAGGGAGGGAGACACAACAGGCAGGGGATATAGGGATATATGTATATGTAGAGCTGATGCACTTTGTTATACAGCAGAAACTAACACACCATTGTAAAGCAATTCTACTCCAATAAAGATGTTTTTTTTAAAAAAAGTAATGCAGGCCATTAGAAGAGCTCAATGGCCACACACCCCTTTAGAAGACAAGTTGCCTTTGTTAAAATGCTCTGATTTTTTTTATCAACAGCTTCATTTAGATATAATTGATTCATTTTAAGTGTAAGGTTCAGTGATTTTTATTACATTAACAGGATTGTGCAAACATCACCAAAATCTGTTTTTAAGCATTTCTAACATTCCAAAAAAAGAAACCTTGTACCCACTTACAGTGACTCTCTCCTCCTGCCCCTAGCCCTACATGATGAGAGACCTACTTTCTGTCTTTACAGGTTTTATGATCAATTCTTCATGAATCATTTGTGACTGGAGCTATGTTTTCAGTTAAATACAAGTTTGGATTCTGTTGTTCAAAGTTTTATAATTAAATAAGTTTTAATGTCAAAAAAAAAAAAAAAGAAAAGAAAGGAAATTCTGACGTAAGTTATAACATGATACTAAGTGAAATAAGCCAGGCACCAAAGAACAAAAACTATGAGCCCACTTCCATTAAGTCCCTAGAGGAGTCAAATTCACAGAGACAGAAAGTAGAAGGGTGGTTGCCAGGGACGGGGAGGGAAGAAGGGGGAGTGATTGTTTAATTGGTACAGAGTTCCAGTTTGGGGAGATGACAAAGTTCTGGAGATAGACTCTGGTGCAGAACTATGTGAGTATGCTTAATGTCCCTGAAATGTACACTTAAAAATGATTCAGGGACTTCCCTGGTGGCGCAGTGGTTAAGAATCTGCCTGCCAATGCAGGGGACACAGTTTAGATCCGTGGTCCGGGAAGATCCCACATGCTGCGGAGCAACTAAGCCCATGAGTCACAACTACTGAGCCTGCGCTCTAGAGCCCACGAGCCACAACTACTGAAGCCCACGCGCCTAGAGCCCATGCTGCACAACAAGAGAAGCCACTGCAGTGAGAAGCCCGCGCACCGCAAAGAAGAGTAGCCCCCGCTTGCCGCAACTAGAGAAAGCCCGCGTGCAGCCAAAAAGAAAGGGGGAGGGGCGGGTTAAAATGTCACAGGGGCCAGCTTGAAGGGCACCCATCGGCTAATTCTAGGACATATATGTGTCACAATAAATATTGAATAAAATAGAAATCTATGCGTACATGCTGATAATTAATAGAGAAATAAATGGAGGAGATGGGAGGGCTCTTTCTTTCAGTAGAATGCCAACTGATAAAGGTGAAGGGAAGGTGAAGATGAAAATCACTGTTTTGCAGCCATCATAGTAATGATGGGAGAAGACTCATCAATACATTCTAAAGTGTGTGTGGGGGGGGGGCAGGGCTTGCAGGGGAGGAACGGGGAAGTTTGATGAGAGAGAGGATATTTACAAGGTCTGCAAATGTCTTTCATCAAAATACTTATTAGTTACAGAGGGAAACCAGTAACTGTACAGTGGAGAGACTGGGCAGCATCCTGGCCAGGTGATCAAATGACTCACTCATGAGGGTCAGGTGGACGTCCTGTGTCTGCAGAAATACCCTGAGAAGGACACGACACACCATTTTGGTATTCTGGCCAAGGATACATAACTTGAACCTCATAGCGAATAAATACTGAAAAAAAAATCGAAGAACAGTCTGTAAAATAATTGGCTTGTGTTCTTCAGAAATGTCACTATGATGCAAGACAAAGAAAGGGTAAGGAGCTGGTCCAGACTAGTGGACCTAGGGAGACGGGATAACTACATGAGTACATGATCCCCTACAAGTGGCTGAAAACGTGACGAGGACAATTTACAAAAGTGGATGAGAGATGCAGAATAGGTGATAGCATAGCTCAATGCTATAGCACATGCCAGCTTACGTAGAGGGTGACGTATTCTGGTTGTTATAGCTGTAACAGGATTACATAGGAGACTCTTGTTCTTAGGAAATAGGAACTGAACTATCAAAGGTTAAAGTGACATGAGAAACACAAGCCACCCTCAGGAAAAATATAGACAGAGGATAATAAAACAGCTATGGCAAAATTTTTAAAGGCGATGAGTCTGGGTAAAGAACGTATAGGAATTGTTTTGGCAAATTTCCTGCAAGTCTGATTTATTTTCTTTAAAAAGTGATTTAGCTGACAGTGTGGTTGAGCCTGATGATTCGTTGCTTTTTACAAATTAGGAAAGATGCAGAACCCTGAAATCATCTGGGTAAAGCTACCCAACTCAGGCCTCTAAACTTCACTGCATCTTGGTTCCCTAGGCAACTCGCACACATAGAACTCTCCTTTCCCGTTTCTTTTGCCTGTTTACCTTCCCGACACACCTCCACACACACCTTCTTGTGCACAGGTCCTGTGTTTTCCTCGGTGATGGGCCGAGTGCAAACTCTCCTTAAGTGCTGCCTTGTCCTTTGCTCAGCCAGGGCGGCTCTGTGGCTGTCGTTCTTCCGGGTCATCTTTTTCTGCTGGAAGCCCTCAGGCATTTTTCTTGGGTGTATATGGTACAGCAGGAACAGCGCCTACTCGGAGCAACACATCAGTACGGCATCTGCAGCCGTTCTTGGTTCCAGTTGCTATTGGTAGAGATGTCAGGAGCCCTGTACGATTTGCTGGTATATTGTGTCTTTACACAACAAGAACCGTTTTTGTAATCTGATTGTTCAATTTTCCTTTTTCTAAAATATTTTAATAGGAGGAAAATACGGAGAGAAATTAGGAGAGAAAAGAAAAACAAAATTACAACTGCTTAAATAGGACGAAAATACTATACACTGAAATTGGATAATCAGAACTCTTTCCCCCGCAAAATTTGAAGTGTGTTTATACAGAGGCTATCGTAAAAAGAAGATACGAAAGAGTGCTGCCTGGGTCCTACCATGAGCTGGCTTTAATGCGAGGGGACACTTGATGTACAACAGTCCCATCCACGGCGAGTCGAGGGCTGCTGTTCCTCCCATACCTGGTGGATACATACACTGACCACCTGCTATAATCTTCCCAGAAATTTCCTGACTTGAATTGAGACTGAGAAATAACTCATCGAGGTCATTTAGGTTAAAGAATTCAATTGCCCTGAAAATGTAAACATTAACTAGGTGCTTACTACACGCCAGGTGTTGTTGCAAGTGCTGTTCGTGTATTACTTTCCGTGCTTATTATTAATCTTCACAACAGCCTGATGAAGTAAACACTATTATTATTCCAGTTTTATCATGCGGCCCAGCGCTGTTGTGTTACCTGTCCAAGCCAGCTCAGCGAGCAGGAGAGTCTTTGGGGAAATTGAGGACCTTTTGGGTTTGGATCTGGGCGCTGGTTACCGGATGTGCTGAGTTTGTGAAAAAGTCCAACGGACTGGACACCTATGACAGATGCACTTGCTATATGCAAGTTATGCTTCAGTAACATAATCAGAAAGGATGAGGAGTCGCTGCCTCCCTTTCAGTCTCTGTAAAGCGCCCGTGAGACTCAGCCCCGCTCATCAGCCTCCGTCCAGAACCCCGGCAGCACCGCGGCCCCTGTCCCCACTTCCCGTCCCCACCAGCCATCACAGCCCATCCTCTGGGAACAGAGCATCCCGGAAGCGTCCACACGGCCTCCTCGTCCCACGTTGGGGGAACGTCAAGCCATGGGGAGGCTGCTCTTCATTCTGGATCGTTCTGCCGGGGGTCACTGCAGCCTTTCCTGGTCCAGACTAGAGCTGGGAGTCAGCACGACGGCCCCTTTCGTTCCAGATGGCTCTTCCCCCACTGAGTGCCTGGGACAAGGAGAACAGCGCCACGACAGCCCTGCCGTCAGCCCGGGGTGTTCTTCTCGCCCGCCTCCTGCCCATGTGAATCCTCTCAACCGGGGCTCCCAGGAAACCCGTCCCGGGGGCGGCGGGGTCGCCAGCGCTCCCCGCAGCGCCACCTCTGTCGGCGCGTGCGCAGGGCGGGCTGCCCGTGGCTAGAGTGAGCCCGAGGGCTGCCGAGGAGGCAACGCGGGCCTTTCCCTGTCCACACTCCACAGAGATGACGAGTTGTGGTACACTCTCGTATTGCACATCCTGGGCGGCGGCTTGGGGGAGAGCCTTCTGATGACCTGCAGCTATACTCGCCCAGCCTCAGAAGTGCTCTTCCCCTCCTCCCCTCCAGCCCACGGTTGCTGCCCTCCTTTACGATGGGCTTCTTCCCAGCAGGGCTCTCGGTTCCTGGGGTACCTGAACCCTTGGCACACTTGCCCTAGCGGTCCCCTGCATACACCTGGGGTCTGGGTAAAGAGACCTCCAACTCGACTGGACTCCTACTGCACCTTTCATAAAGTGCTTTCACAGGCACATCTCACTGAATCCTCCTGAGGTATTGCTCTGCTCATCTTGGAGGACCCCCTGAGGCTCAGAGAATTCAGGTAAGCTTTCCAAATCGTCCATGCAACTACGACCTAGCAGGGCCAAGTGCAGACCCAGGTCGTTCACTCTAAGCTCACAGCAACGCCCCCTCCCTGCTTCAGCTGCAGAGTCCCAAGACTGGAACGTGTGCATGGTGTGCTGGGAAAGTCTCTCATTTATTTATAGTTTATACACCACTCACATCCGAAGATAATTGGAATCATCTTACAAAACCCACAAACACATACACGTAAGATGGAGAGAGAAGTGTTGTGTGGGCAGACCGTGTCATGGGGGTTTTCCATCCCCCCTCTCCCCCCGCCAGATTTCTAATCCTGGAGAGCTTTGTAAAAATAAGATGTCCTGAGATTCCCACCCCACACCTACCGAATCAGAATTGGCAAGAGGGGAGCTGGCTCGTTTACAGTGTTTAAATTCTGCAAGGCAAGTAGGTAAAGGACACTCGTAACAGATTGAAGAGAGAGCGAGGTCACACACTTACAGCTGTAGGGCTCAGAGCCTGCAACAGCCATGTGGGATCCAGGCAGCCCTCAGTGGCCCCAAACGACATGGCCTGTTCCTGAAACAACACCTCCTTTGGGCCTGACTAACCCGTTATCTTCCCAGAAGTAGAGACTGCAATGAACTATAGGTCTTTCCCACCCCTGTGAAATCTGGTGAATTTGTAAGGAACAGTGAGTAGCATTCGATTTTGGAAAACAAAGTCATTGTGTAATCAAAAGGCAAACATCTCCAACCGAAGAATAAATGAAGGGATATTAGATTATATTTTGAGATGGCTATTACTTTTTAGCTCTGATAATGCCATAGTTATGTAGACAAATGTTCTAATTCTTAGCAGATGCAGGCTGAAGTACTTGAGGGGTGAAGTGTCATAATGTCTGCACCTTTCTTTCTTTTTTCAAAATAAATTTATTTATGCAACTTACTTTCAAATGACCCAGCAAAGAAGTATTTATAGACAGAGTTATAAATATATAGAGAGAAAACAAATATGGAAACATGTTCATTGTTGAATCCAGGTGGAGAGCACAATGGGGTTACTATCCTATTCTCTCAACGTTGTTTATTTTAAAATGTTCAAACTGAAAAATAGGGAGAAAAAAAGAATAAAGGAAGAATAAGGGAAATCTGAAGAATAATTTCAGTGAAAATAAGCACAATTTTTCCTTACAAAAAAGGAAAAAGAAAAAAACTCAGACATTGTAGCCAGACAGAAACATCCGGCTGTCAGTCAATCCGTTACTCAACACTTGTTTACCACAGGTCTGTGCTGGGTTCAGAACTTCTCTAAAGAGTGAAAGGGAACCAAAAATGTACACTATGGGGTTCCTGTTCTCGAGCTGCTAAGGATTAAACTCAGCTCCACAGAATTTTTTTGCTTTGGATCTAATTCCTTCGGAGGTTCACAAAAAGCACCTAAATTATCCATACCTCTGTTAGCAAAGATGTTTCAGCCCCACGAAGAATGTCTTTTTAGAAACTTCTTAACCAGGAAGAAAAATAATCCAGGATGTTTCAGAATATCAGAAAAGAGAGGTTATACTAAGCTAATACTCGAATCAGATCCCAAGTGAGGCCAAAGGTGCTGGACACGTGCCATGGTGTGTCTAGACGTCCCAGGAAGGAGGTGAGGGCAGAGCTGGGTCAATGTTAAGGATGAAGGAACAGAAGAAAGGTTTGAGTTCTGTAGGGGTGAGGGACGGGGGAGTCCTGGAGAGAAGGGGGCCGGAGGGAGAGGCCTAACGAGCCTGAAGGCTGGTGATTCGGCTGGTGGCGGGGACGTGGCCACAGCTGGTCCTGCTCCCAGGACCGGGCAGCGAGCAGGGAAGGTGGCCGTGAGGCAGTGTCTGGGAACCAGCTCACCCCCCGGCCCGGTCAGGCCAGCTACAGGATCAGGTGAACAGGCCTAGGGGTCATTTCTGGGGGTATTTTTGCTTAAAAGGGTACAGGAAGGGAGAACATTTCTCCCCCGTGAAGATAATTCCTGAGCATTTCATTAAGTAATGGTGGGTAAAGGGTTCAAAGTATAAACTCCCACTGAGCTGAGTCACCCATTCTGCAAAGACTTTTTTGACTATGCCCTTTTTGCCAAGCTCTATTCTAGATTACTGGGAACATGGATGAAGAACACAGAGAAAAATCTCTGCCTTCAGAAAAATCTCATACCTTCTAGTATAGTGTGTACAAGGCAGAGGAGATGGGTTTCAATTCATCACCAAACAGAAAGGGCAGCCCCCCAGGTCCCCTCTGCTCCAGACTGGGCTGTGGAGTGGGGAGGTGAAGGTGGGTCCCAGAGATCAGCCCTAGAGGCCTGAAGAGGGCGCTGTTGAGGCTGCAGATGAGAACGGACAGGCTCCAGGCGTCCAGGGTGAACCTCCAGGGTCCCACACCCCCTCAGCAGGCCCTGCTGACTCCAGGACGGGTAGAGACAAGCAGAAAGAGCACTGAAGTATCTCTGACATGCAGCTGTAAGCAGGCAGCTCTGCTTAGAATGACTTATGAAAAGGTTTTTTGTTTTGGGGGGTTTTAAAAATAAATTTATTTATTTATTTTTGGCTGCATTGGGTCTTCGTTGCTGCACACGGGCTTTCTCTAGTTGTGGCGAGCAGGGGCTACTCTTCGTTGCGGTGCGTGAGCTTCTCGTTGCAGTGGCTTCTCTTGTTGTGGAGCGCAGGCTCTAGGTGCGCGGGCTTCAGTAGTTGTGGCACGTGGGTTCAGTAGCTGTGGCTCGAGGGCTCTAGAGCGCAGGCTCAGTAGTTGTGGCGCACGGGCTCCGTTGCTCCGCGGCATGTGGGATCCTCCCGGACCAGGGCTCCAACCCGTGTCCCCTGCACTGGCAGGCAGATTCTTAACCACTGAGCAAGTCCCGAAGAGGTTTTGTTTTTATTTTTGAACATAGTCGACTTTGAATAAATGAACTTTGTTCCTGAGGAATTTCTAATCAAGGTATCGCTCTATAAAACAGCCTTTACCCTTGAGGAACTTATTGCCTTGTTTGAAAGACAGAACACAGACACAAGGAATAGCTAGGAAGGCAATAAATAAAGTGGCAAAATGCTGGGCGAGGACGGTTAAGAGGTCAACAGAAATTTTTAAATGCAATGTATGTGGTAGAGAGCAAGCCAGGTTTCTATCAAAGCCTCTTTGGGGTTTCCAAACGAGAAAAAGTTCGCTGTCCTTAATCGGCCGCTGCATTGATCTGGCTTTCAATCAGAAGCCACCCTCGACTGAAGTTCTGAGAATTCAGTAAAAGCACAGGTGAGTGCGGACTGGAGTGCCTGGGAAGGGTCCTGAAGGAGAGTTTGAGTTGGGCTTTGAAGGATGAGTATAATTTAGCCCAAAGTGTGAGCATTCTGGGAGGGGGAGTGCAGGTTGGGGGACGCCAAAAGTGGGACAGGTGACAGGCAGAGAGGCGGCGGTGACAGAGGTGCGTGGACAGCTGTGCTCCGGGAGGCCCCTGGACGGATGGCCTCCTTGGTGGAGGCTGGCCTGCAGGCCTGGGCATGGGGGGCAGAGTGACAGACTAAAAGCAGCTCAGGGTTTTCAGAAAGATTCATAGATGACTTCAGGACGTACTGCGGTTACGCGCCTGTCAGGGTCGGCAGCGGAGCGTCTGACCTTGGGTGGGCTCCCAGGCAGGGGTGTCAAGGGCAGGCTGTGGAGAAGCGGGGGCTGGTCCCCACGGGGGAGGGTGTTTCTGCAGGGCGGGAGGACAGCGGTGGGGGGCCTGAGTGAGGAGCTCTGCTTACTTGTTCAACCAGTATTAGGAGGTGCGTGCCCGGCGCCGGGCGCTGTCCCGGGAACCTGGGTAACATCAGAGCACCAAGCGGACCGGGTTCCCTCTGGGGTTTATGTTCCAGTGCGGAGATGAGATAAGCCATGACGCTGACCGGGAGATGACACGGAATGAGTGAGGCACTTAGTGAACACCGCGTTGGAAGGTAGAAGTGGGGTGCACGGAAGGGCAAGCAGAGTGCGGGAGGGCACGGGGTGTGGTCAGGCTGCGGCGTGAAGGGGTGGCCCAGGGGCCTCGCCGCGCCCAGACTGGAGGGAGGTGAGAGAATTAGCCAGCAAGCCCCGGGGAGGGCCTTCCAGGCAGGAAGCTGGAAGCTCCCCACGGGAGCTAGCCTGGCCTGCGGGGTGAACAGGGGAGGCCGGTGTTTCTGGAACAAAACGGGAGTGAAGGGAAGGAGGTCAGAGCCGGGTCAAAGGTCGCAGCGAGTTGGGCACGTGGCACCCCACGGGCTGCCATAGGGACTTGGCTTCTACTCTGCGTGAAATGAAAACCTCGGGGAATTTGGGGGCAGAGGAGACATGATGGGCGCTGGCTGCTGTGTTGAGGTCTGATGGTGGGGCGCATGCAGGGCAGAAAAGCAGGATCTTTCAGGAAGGTACTGAGATGGGGAGGTGGCTTAGACCAGGCTGGGGATAGCAGAGGAGGTGAAAAGGGTCTGCTTCTGTGTGTTTTGAGGGTAGAACCAACAAGATTTCCTGCAGGTGGAAAGTGGGGTCTGGGAGAGAGAAAGAAGCTAAGGTTGACCCTGAGGACTTTGCCCCGAGCTGCCCTCAGCAGAGCGGGAAGGCGGGAGGTAGGGCCCGTTCTTGGGACACGACCAGGGGCTGCTTGCTGGATGTGTTGAGTGCAAGGCGTTGCAGAGAGTCCCCTGAGACGTCACGGAGCCGTGGACGTGAGTGTCTGCAGTTTGGGAGGGAGGCGAGGCCTGAGATGGACGTGTGAGTCCCGGGCACGGAGGGACGGCTGAGGACACCAAGGACGCAGTGAGGCTGGGGACAGGTGGCCGGGGACCGAGCTCTGGGCTCTAACACAATAAAATACAGCTGAAAGTCTAACATCAAATAAAAAGAGAGAGAAGGAGGAGGGGAAGTGAGGGAGAGGATTGAATGAACTCGGAGCTTTGCAGTAAGGAAGAGCAAGGAAGCGGGGTGATGGGAGAGTTGGGAATCCGGACACTCATGCTGTGCTTGGTGACGGGCATTTGTTAGCGGAGCTGGTGGGAGGCCCCCTCGGTGGGAATGTCAGTCAAGGTCGACCGTGTTGTGCTCAGCTGAGGAGGGCATTGTACCGCGGAGGCCACCGGCGGCGTCTGTAGGGTGAGAGAAAATGGAAGCCACGCACAGTAGCCGGCCAGCACCTTACCTGGGCAGGGAGGTAAAGGCGTGAGATGGGGCAGAGGAGCCTGGCAAGGTGATGGCTCCCAGGTACGTTGGAGGGGCAGCGACTCCTTGAAGGGCCAGGGGTCGTCCTCGTGAGGAATGATGTGAGCAAGCCCCAGGCAAGGAAGACGGAGGTCTATAGTGTTGAGTCCACTGGGGCCGCCATCCAAGCTACACAGGCCAGGGGATTAAACAGCTATTACCTCCCAGTTCTGGAGGCTGGAAGTCCAAGATCCAGGTGTCTGCAGGGCTGGTTTCTCCTGAGGCCTCTCTCCTTGGTGTGTAGATGGCCATGTTGTCCCTGTGTCTTCACATGATCCTCCTGTGATCTCTCCTCTGTGCTTGCCTGTGTCCTAATCTCCTCTTCTTGTAAGGATACCAGTCAGATTGCATTAGGGCCACCCTGATGGCCTCATTTTAACATAATTACCTCTTTAAAGGCCCTGTCTCCAAAGAGAGTCACATCCCGAGGAACCAATTCAATACATGAATTTTGGGGTAACATAATTTAGCCCATAACACATAGAGATCAGATTAGATCCGATTTCCTCCTGAGAAGGCAAAGCTAGAGTCGGAGAAAGCTGCAGTTAAGACGGGGGCAGAGGCCATCAGCTACATCTTCCCACCAAATGAAAAGTGAGGTCGACAGCAGCATTGGTTACGGGGACAAGACACAGAAATCCCCCAGCATAGTAGGCAAGAGCCAAGACAGGCAACGGGGCCAGGCTGCAAAGGGGCTGGCTCTCAGGGCGGAGATCTCCACAAGCCCGGCATCCCCCCACCTCTCAGAGCCTCCCAGGTCTGCTTCACGCTCCTCTAAAGTAAAGTACCTGCTCCCTCTACTTCAGGGCTGATGGGCCAGCCGTGGCCCTCCCAGGCCCAGTCCTGCCACCTAGCAGATTTTAGGGGTGATCTCTGAGGCTCAATTCCAGGTCCCTAGGAACTGAAAATCTGATTGGCCGGATTGAGTAAAATGCATCCCCTCCCCAAACAGTTAAGCGCATGGAATACAAGTATGGCTGAAGAGTCCATCCTGGGATGCCCTCGGTGAGGGCCGCTGTGGACAGGACTCTAAGGACCCTGCCAGTGAGGGTAGGGGCGGGCGGGGAGAAGGCGTCAGAGCTGGGCACTGGCAGGGAACCCGGAAGATCCCCTGTGCAGAGCTGGTGAGGCATGAGGGCAGCAAAGACGGCTCTGAGTGGTGTGGGAGGGTGAGGTCCAGAAACGCACAAAAGGAAAGTGAAGTTTCCGCTGGCAAAGATGATTTAGGCAGGTGCTGACGTTCAATGGAACGGTGAGTGCATCAGCCTGAGGCTGAACAGCAGGGAAATGGATGGGGCCTCAGACACTTTCAAGGGGTTGACCCGGGTAAGTCGCTCTGGCATATTGCTCCTTCGCTGTGTTTAGAATATGTCGGGCAACTTCAGGCCACTTAGTTCTCTCCCCGTGGAATAAAAGAAAAAAAGTGCCACAGAGAATGCGTTTATCAAATATTGACAGATCGGCCCTAAAGCAGAAATCAATCCACTGCAGAGTGAAATGAATCGGTCCAAAGAAGGGGAATATTCGGACATATTCAAACAGTTAAAAATGATGAACTTTGTTGTTGCTGATTGAACTTTAACAAATAAGACGAGTTCTGCTTCCTTTCTCTGCCTCTAACCCGTGAGAGGCAGAGAGTCACCCGTGACAAATCTTTTCTCACTGGGCCTCGTCTTACTCCCTGTAGATGACGGTGAGTCATGCTCCCTTGGAGTCTTAGTTTACTTGTCTCTAAAACGGATATCACGCTACCTGTCCTGCCTGCCTTGCCAGGCTCCCTGACACTCACCTGGGCTCACCTGAGAGCATGTCGAAGGATCTGGCAAAGAGCAGAGCTCATGTGTCCCTCAGCCCCTATGCCCCTGAGACTGGGTGGATGGCATTCCCTGGTGGCTTGTGCTACAACCTTTGCTGTCAGAGGTGGTGGCCGGCTGCGGGCGGGACACCCGCTGCTGTCCCATCAGACGAGCCCCAAAGGGGGCTTCATACGGGGTGTCACTGCCCCGCAGGCTGGGTGGCTGCCTGCCCAGACGTGCAGGGGACTCGTCGCGTCACACGTGTTTCAGCAGCAACTGTAAATGACGCTGACGGGCATGCGTCAGCTGCTGAACGCACGGCGAGACAGTTTTATGAACGATTTGGGAGACCCCGCCTCCTGGGCCCCTCCTCCACTCACAAGCTGGTTCACGTAGGTGTGTGCTCAGGGTCTTCTAGTTTATTGCTTTGTCGTCTGGACCTTGGCGCCAGAGTCAAGACACCATATGCACAGAAAGGTGGCCCAACTCACTCTCATCTAGGGTTAAAACTTTAAATCTTGTCTCATTTCATAAAGACAATAAATTTTATTACTCTCCCTGTCTATCGACTCGACTTAGTTTTCACTCCCAGCGCCCCAAGGTACGATGTGCTATAGATCTGCAATCCCAGGAAGAAAGCCACGTGACCTACCTCCTCGTGGATATCACTGGGGCAACCACTCCCAATTCAGCTCAAGCTGCCAGAAAGCCTCCTGGCTCAGGTGGGGTGCTCTGGCTGTGAGCCCAGTTAGAAGTGGCTAAGGCTATTGTTCACGGACCTGGGAAGTCTGGAGATGGTGGTCTATTGTACTTTTGTCATTCTCAGCTGCGCAAAAGCCCTCAAACACCCTCCCTGCATTTTGATTTTTGGTCAGGCAGTGAACCCCACCTTTGCAACCCAAAGGCCCCCCCTCCTTCCTGCTGGCTGGCATGGGTTCTGCTAGTCAGCTGTGCTCTCCTGCAGACTCGATTGGATGGTGGGTGACCAGCTGTGCTGGTTTCCCTGGCACTGATGGTATGTGAGACTTGCAGTGCTGGAATCGGCAAAGTCCCCGGCAACCCTGGCTGATCTGATCCCTAACTGAGGCCTCCTGTGTGTGGAGTGGACGGGGGCTGGGCACCCACTTTGCTGGCCTGGGTGGAGGTGGCCTGGGTTGACGGTAGTAGCAGCTCCGTTCACACCAGTCCCTCAGAGGAGTGAGTGCCGGAGTTGTGTCTCGAAATGCACCACAGACCCAATTTCCCAGCGTTTTCTGGGCTTCTGAATATTCTCTAAGATTTCATTTCCTTCGAGAGCTGGAGGGAGCTCTGACCAGACACAGAGGCTTCAGGTGTAGTTCATCCGAGGCTCAGGGGTGGCACTGGAGACTGTTTCTATTTCTCCAATTAGCTGTCCAGCTTAGGGGGCTCCCCTGTGGTTGTTGGATGGCTCACATGTGCAAGAAGACGGCAGACTTTTCTCATTGGTGTCCAGTGGGAGAAGCGGCGCTTCTGTCCCAGAATCCCAAGCAAGACTCTAGATTAGACCCACGTGGAGCATACTCCCCACCCCAAAACGATGATATGGCCAGGGGAATGGAAGCTGCTGATTGGCTTAAGGAGAGTCAAACATTTCCCAAAGCACACGGCCTGTGCTGGCAAGAGGCAGATGCCAGAATTAAATCGGTTTTCTGTGAGGAAGTGGAAATGTGAGGGAAATGGGGGCAGGGGAGGCGACAAGAAATGCCTTTGCTGCCCATGAAACCTGAAATTCAGCTCAGAGGTGGCCTCTGGCATAAGCCCTGCTGCAGACCCAACCATGGGGCTTTCTTTCATTTTTTTATTGAAGTGTCGTTGATTTACAATGTTGTGTTAATTTCTGCTGTACAGTAAAGTGATTCAGTTATACATATATATATGTATTCTTTTTCATATTCTTTTCCATGATGGTTTATCACAGGATATTGAATATAGTTCTCTGTGCTATACAGTAGGGCCTTGTTGTTTATCCATTCTATATATAATAGTCTGCATCTGCTGACCCCAACCTCCCAGTCCATCCCTCCCCACCCCTCCTCCCCCTTGGCAACCACCAGTCTGTTCTCTATGTCCCCACGGGGCTCTTTCTCCTCTCAGTTCTATCTTGCCTACTCGGTACAGCATGCGCACATGTAGCCCATATGTTACCCTATGGTACCTGTTCCTGTACCTATTCATCTCCCCGACGGTACTGCTGGAAGAGGCCAGGGCCCTGCCTTGCACATCTCCAAGTCCCCTTCCTGCAGACCATGGTGCAGCCAACAGGAGAGAGGGCCTGCTGAACACCCAGTCCCTGATTCCAGCCCCTCCTGGGAGCCTGAAGCCTGGTCTACCAGAAACTCTGTTTTGTGAGAACGTGCACTATGGAAATACGAACATCTCAACTTTTTGTGTTTTTTTAAGTCCATTGCACAGCGCTGAGGACTCAGGCCTCCAGATGTCCCCGGATGCTCTTCATCCCCTGTGACCACTTCTCTCCTTAGACGTCAGTCACCACGGAGCATCTTTATCCCAGGAAGCAGAGCCCTCACCTGCGCATTACAGACGGAGTGACGCAGGGTGGGAGACCTGTTTTGTTGTGGAAAGCGGCCTCCGGTGCGATCAGCCGAGCATGTAGTCTGGGGTGGAAGTGGTGATTCATTATTTAAGAGGTTCTCCTCCCCGACGATATTTAAAAGGTTCTCCTGCCCGACGTGTTCTTTCACTGGCGGGGTGGGGGTGAGAACTGAGAAGAGGACTTAAAGACAGCTTTAATCAAAGAGTTCAATAAAAGGGCTGGAAGACAAAGCCCATCATTTTGAAATGAGCAGGCCAGTTGTTTCAAAGGCAGGTATTAGCATATTTCAAGAATAGCATTGTTACAGCAGGTTTTTGTTGTTGTTGTTTGTTTGTTTGTTTTCCCCCGGTATGCGGTCCTCTCACCGCTGTGGCCTCTCCCGTTGCGGAGCACAGGCTCCGGACGCGCAGGCTCAGTGGCCACGGCTCACGGGCCCAGCCGCTCCGCGGCACGTGGGGTCTTCCCGGACCGGGGCACGAACCCGCGTCCCCTGCATCGGCAGGCGGACTCTCAACCACTGCGCCACCAGGGAAGCCCTACAGCAGGTTTGAGAAGGCAAAAGCGGGACAATCGACGCTGCATGTAAACAGAGATCACCCAGGCCTGGTGCTGAAGGGGCTGCATCCAGAGAGCAGCAGCCGGCGTCCTGTGTGATTATTTCTCAGCTTCACAAGACGCTGACGTGATCGCAGAGAGGCCCAGGCAGTTCCCCCTCACCTGAGGGCTCCCTTGTGACAATCCCTGACAAAGCAACAACGGGAAACCCGCAAGACGAAGATCTACGCACCAACTTTCCCCAAGAGGGTTCTGCAGATGCTCTGTAATCAGGTAAGTTTGGGAACTGCGGCTCCAATTCCCCGGCAGGTGTATTACAGGTATTAGCATAATAACAGCCCTGGGAAGTCCAGCAGCAAAGGAGTCTGTTGAGCAGCTTCTAATTTCAGATTTCTCAAATATATTTGACCAGATGGATTCTTTTTTTTCCATCCGTAAAATGCCCTGTGGAACTAGTGTTTCACAGGACTGACAAAATAAAATTCATATTTTATGGCAAGACGAGAAAAATGTAAGCATAGAATTTTAATTTAAGCACTGAATTTTCTCTGCCTGTTTGGGCCTCCTCCTTCCCCTTTAGTGTGTATTAACCAGACCTCCTCAGGAGATACCCTTCCTTCTTAATCCCACAAGGGCTCACGGTGACCCACTCCTCGCTTTAGACACACAGAGCTGGATTGTATAAACTGTCAGTATGTCATTCGATGTATTGATATAACCCTTTGTCTCAAAAACGTATATAACTCTCCTTTGACCTCTAGCAGGCAGAATAATCCTCATAGCTTTCTGAAAGACGGTCTCCCGGGTTACAATCCTCAGGCTGGTGCGAATAAAATGGTCCATTTCTTTCTTAGATCTATCGTTGATTAATCTTGTGTCAAAAGGACGCGATAGAGAAATATTGCCTTGGCCCATTCCCAGGCCTCGTTTTTGGCTATCAGCTTCAGACTCTTCTCCTGCCGGAACTTTCTCAAAGAACTGAAGTTTGACATTGGACTTTCACGCTTTCATGTGTTAACACTCCCAGGCTCTAGGGTGGAGCTCAGGAGCAGGGCAGGATCCCAAAGCAAACACTGGGGCCAGGAGGATGCCCAGACCCCACAAGCTATGAAGTCCTCCCACAGAGATCCTGCGGGTCAGGCTCAGGCTCAGGGGAAGACTGAGCATCTGGGGGAGGGGTCAGAACAAGGCCAGCTGATCAGTGTGGGTTTGAAGGGCGTGGCCCGGGCGCCTTTGGAAATGGGAGTGGCTAGCAAGAACGCGGAAGCGTGGAAGGCCTGGCTGGCCGTGGGGACTGACAGCTGATGGTGGGGTGGGTGGGGAAGCCACAGCTCAGTTCCCATAAGGGGTCCCAGGAACTCAGGTCACCGCACACAACCTGGACAGCAGGCCCTGGCAGACGCTAGATTCACACCCCCGGTAGAGAGGCGGTTTCTCCTAAGACAGTCCTTGTCCTGACCACCACTGGTTCAAGGATTAGCAGTAGGAAGCAGATAGGCCACAGGTGTCATTCGGAAACCTGGGTGGGATTGGGACCACCCTGGCATCAAATGAACTAACAACAACCAGCAGATTAAGAGTCCGGGGACCTGCTGGGCAGGCAAAGCCATTATGAATTGTTTTTTGTTTGTTTGTTTGTTTGTTTTTTGCAGTAGTCAGGCCTCTCACTGTTGTGGCCTCTCCCATTGCGGAGCACAGGCTGCAGACGCGCAGGCTCAGCGGCCATGGCTCACGGGCCCAGCCGCTCCGCGGCACGTGGGATCCTCCCGGACCGGGGCACGAACCCGTGTCTCCTGCATCGGCAGGCGGACTCTCAACCACTGCGCCACCAGGGAAGCCCAGCCATTATGAATTGTTAACACCAAGACAGAAGTCAGGAAAACAAGGTAAGAAGATCAACGGCACGTGGCAGCTGTGTACAGCTGTGTGGGTCGTACACTGTGCCAGGGCAGCTGGCCAAGGAGGCGGGCAGGGACTGAGATCTAACCTACATTCCACCTGTGAAGCTAGGGGCCCTCACGTGGGACTACGCACGCTTATAAAAAAGGGGCGCATTTTACTAATTCATGCAAAGTCTGGAAGAGCCCCTGATGGGATGCCAGACCTTAGCTTGTGAAGGAAAGAATGGGGACCTGGCTGGGGACGCTCAGACACTTGTCATATAAAATTTGGGCAAACCTTGGGTAATCAACTGAGAATCCAGGCAAATCCAAAGCTAGAGCTGGTGAGGACTGCCAGGCCAACTAGGCCCAGAGGAAAGGCCCCATGTGTGGTCCATACAGGTGAAGCCAACTGGCCTGTCCACCCAGCGCCTCTCTGAAAGCTCCAGCAGCCCAGCCCCACCCCTGCAGTGGGTGCTCTTTCCCAAGAGTTAAAGGTGTGTTTCTGACCTCAACGTCTGGCCATGGATGGACTCTCTTCTATTTTTAGTAGAGTAATAAGAGCCAGGAATCCAGGGAAGGCTTTACAGCCAGACCTGAGGATGGGGCTGGGAAGGCAGCCCCTTCCACTAAAGGTGCAGCGCCCTTGCTTGGGCGTCTGGTGGCTGAGGCGGCCCCGAGAGAGACTTTCATTAGCACTCAGCGTACATGAACCTTGGGTTTATTGAGCAGTGATCTCCACAGTCAAGCACATCATCTCAAACAGGGTTTGCTCCTGCCACTCAACTTACCTTTCTCCTTGATAGGCATCATTACAAATGTACGGTTTCCAACACGGGTCCTCTAAGCCGGTCACCAGTCTGTTTTTATCTTCCCTAATTAGCTCTGCTTTGCACGCCTTGCCTCCACCAGCTGCTCTTTAAACCTTACATCTTTTACCATTTTTACTGGATTACTGTAACTCCCACATTACAGAGAAAATAAATGTCACCAGAAACGAGCATCTTGGAACTTTCTGCCCAGTATTGCTGTGATATTGTGATATAATAAGAAATGTGTATTTTGGTCTTTGTCCCTGGCTCCGGGCCAGAGCTCCTAAAACCCTGGTAATTTCCTAAGTGATAAGAGCACTCCTAAGTGATAAGATGCTCTTGCATCTTTGGTTATAATATTTGGAGTAGAGTGATAAGGGTGAAAGGAGGCCCTTTCAACCATACCTGAGTTTATGTTAATGAGGTGACTTTTGCCTTGTTTCTGAGGATGGGGGACTATTTGCAACCACCATATGATTAGAGGGTTGGAACTTTCAGCCCCACCTCTCACTTCTAGGAAGGGAAGAGGGGCTGGAGGTTGAGTTGATGGATCACTGATAGTCAGTGATTTAATCAATTGTGTTATGTCATGAAGCTTCCATAAGAACCCTAACCGAAGGGGTTCAGGGAGCTTCCAGGTTCCTGACCAAACTGAGGTGTCGGGAGAGTGGTACACCTGGAGACGGTGTGGAAGCTCTGTGGACCTTGACCCCAAGACTTGCCCTATGCATCTCATCCATTGGCTGTTCCCCAGTTGTATCCTTTATAATATATAAAATTCATAAGTAAGTCTTTCCCTGAGTTCTGTGAGCTTTTCTAGCAAATTATTGAACCCAAGGAGGGAATTGTGGGAACCCTGATTTACAGTTGCTTGGCCAGAAGTGCAGGTCACAACCTGGGACTTGCAATTGGTGTCTAAAGTGGGGACAGCTTTGTGGGGCTGATCCCTTAACCTGGGGGATCTGTGCTAATTCCGGGTAGTTAGTGTAAGGATTGTCTAATGTACAGTGTCAGAAGTACTGTGAGGGTAGAGCAAAACTGTTTTTTTTTTTTTTTCTTTTACTTGCAGACTTTAGCTCTAATGGTATTTATCCTTTGTTCATTCTCTCTTGCCCACAGAAGGAAACATGTTTTCAAACAGAAAGAAAAAGTTTCCCTTGCTTCTGTCTAAATTTTAAGCTACTGTTTCTCCCCACGCCAACACAAAATTTCTTAAATGAATACCATGGGCTTCTGCTTTCTCCCATGATAGAACACAGGGACTGGATTTACTCTCATGCTTAAAGCAAAGTGTAAAAGAAATTTGTACAAAATTATTTTTTAAAGGGCTTCCCTGGTGGCGCAGTGGTTGAGAGGCCGCCTGCCGATGCAGGGGACACGGGTTCGTGCCCCGGTCTGGGAAGATCCCACATGCCGCGCAGCGGCTGGGCCCGTGAGCCATGACCACTGAGCCTGTGCGTCCGGAGCCTGTGCTCCGCAACGGGAGAGGCCACAACAGTGAGAGGCCCGTGTACCACACACACAATATATATATATATATATATATATATATATAATGTTTTTTAGAAATCAGAAAGCAGGCAATACATGATTGATATTGCTGAGACAATGGAATCAAACAAGATTAGCCCTACAATTGTTCCAGCTTTGTGCCTGCAGACAATTTCCATGTGGTATTGCAGGGAAGGGGTCCCAAACAATCTGACGATCATGCTGAGTTCAGGATAAAGAGGTCAGAATTGGGGGAGGTGGGAGGCAAGGTGACTATAATTTGTAGGACAGAACGTTGAAGGAAACAAAAAAGAGCTTACCAGAGAAAGAGTTCTGGATATCTGTAGAAGGAACCACTCCAGTGTCTAGATGAATGTTGATCTGCCTCTGTGTGAAAGGAAGTTACTTGAATCTGGGTAAAGAATCCTCCAAACAAGAAGCTAAACATTCTTAGAGTTCACATGTGGACAAGAATAACTTGTGTTTTCAACAGTGAGACTGGACAGACTTTGTAACATGCAGAATATCAGGTATAATCCTCAGGAAGATACACCTTAGTAGTTGGGATAACTTAGACCTAGACTAAAGACTGCTTGAGACCTGCCCTAAGAAAACTTTACAGCAAGGCATGAAAGGAACAAAGATATTCCATGGAACTTAACAGCTTTCTATAACAAAGTCCTACACTTTTTAAAGGAACAACAAAACACTCTCAAAATGTAAAAATCAGAATGTCCACTATCTAACCAAAAATTATTAGGCATGCAAAAATCAGGAAAATGTGAACTATTATTAGGAGAAAAAATAATCAGTAGAAACACATCTGGAAATGACAGATATGATAGAAATAGCAGACAAGGTTATTAAGAATTATAAATATGCTTCATTGTTCAAGAAAGTACAGGAAAAGACAAATATGATGAGGCAAGAAATGGAAGATATAAAAATATCTGAATGGAACTTCTAAAGATGGAGAGTACAATATCCAAAATTTAAAAACACAGTAGAATTAACAGTAGATTAGATATATCAGGAAGAAATATTAGTGAATGTAAAGACATAGCAATGGAAACTCTTCAAAATCAAGTACAGAGAGAAAAAAAGATTGGATAAAAACCCCAGAGTATCAGTGATGTGTGAGAAAATATCTAGCAGTCTGATAAACATGTAAGTAGGGTCCCAGAAATTGTGGAAAGGAGAGAGACAAGAAATAATGGCCAAAATTTTTTCCCAAACTTGATGAAATATGTAAACCAGAGATTCAAGAAACTCAACAAAACCCAAACAGAAGAAACAAAGAAAACTACGTGAAGGAGCATCATAATCAAATTGCTGAAACCCAGAAATAGAGGGAAATTTTTTCAAGCAGCCAAAAGAAAAAGAAAGAGAGAAAGAAAAATAAGAATGTCAGAAGAATTCTTGTCAGAAGCTATGTCGGCCAGGTGACACTGGAATGACGTATTCTAAATTTTTATTTCTTTTTTAAAAATTAATTAATTTATTTTTTGGCTGCGTTGGGTCTTCTTTGCTGTGCGTGGGTGTTCTCTAGTTGTGGCAAGTGGGGGCTACTCTTTGTTGCAGTGCGAAGGCGACTCATTGCAGTGGCTTCTCTTGTTGCAGAGCAAGGGCCCTAGAGCATGTGGGCATCAGTAGTTGTGGTGCGTGGGCTCAGTAGTTGTGGCTTGGGGGCTCCAGAGTGCAGGATCGGTACTTGTGGCTCATAGGCTCCAGAGCACAAGCTTGGTAGTTGTGGTTCATGGGCTTAGTTGCTCCGTGACATATGGGATCTTCCCAGACCAGGGCTCGAACCCATGTCCCCTGCATTGGCAGGTGGATCCTTAACCACTGTGCCACCATGGAAGCCCCTGGAATGATGTATTTAAAGCACTGAAAAAAGAAAACTGTCAATCTAGAATTTCATACCCAAGAAAAATAGCTTTAAGAAGTGAAATAGAAATAAAAACTTTTTCAGATAAACAAAATCAGAGCTATTTATCACTGTCAAACCTGCACCATAAGAAATATTACAGGAAGTTAATTCTTCAGGGAGAAAATGGTACCAGATGGAAATCTGGCTCAATACAAAGGAATGAAGAATGCAGAAACATTTAGAAATTAAACAACATACTTCTAAATAGCCCATGGGTCAATGAAGAAATCACAAGGGAAATTAGAAGATATCTGAGGGAAAAAAAAGAGGAAATATAACACATCAAAATTTGTTGGTTTCAGTTAAAACAGTGCTTAGGGGAAAATTTATAGCATCATATGCTTATGTGATATAGATAGCTCCAAAAAAAATCAATGAACTAGACTTCCTTCTAACATACTATAAAAAGAGGAGCAAATGAAGGCCAAGGTAATCAGAAAAAAAGGAAATAAATAGTAACAAAAAGAAATGAATAAAATGGAAAATATAACAATAGAGAATAATCAATGAGACCAAATGCTAATTCTGTGAGAAGATCTATAAAATTTATAACCCCCTCAGCCTGACTGATAAATAGACATTTAAAGGATAAGAAAAGACAGAAAAAATTAAAAGAGAAAAGATACAAATTACTAATATTAGGGATGAGAGAGGGCAGTATTCCAGATTCTACAAACATGAAGAGGATATGAAGGAATAGTGAAACAATTTACATCAATAAATTCAGCAAATTAAATAAAATGGGCAAAGTCCTTGAAAAACACAAACCTAACTTAAGAAGAAATAAGTTATTGATAGCCCTATATCTATTAATGAAATTAAATTTATAGTTTAAAACTTCCTAAGAATAAAAAGAGTAAATTTACAGTGAAGAAACCTGAAAAACACTATCTGAGCTTGGTGATCAAAGTTAGTATCAATAGTGATAAATTATGTTAATAGCATGTGCCCTTAGTATAATGTGATGAGAATGGTACTTTTACCTCTGTGGTCTTCCTCCCCAAAACTCATCACCCCAGTCTAATCATGAAAAAACATCAGACAAGTCCCAATTTAGGGACATTCTATAAAATACCTTGAGCAGTACTCCTCAAAACCTTCAAGATCATCAAAAAGAAGGAAAGTCTTAGAAACTGTCATAGCCAACAAGATCATAAAGTGACATGATGACTAGCAGTACTGTGGTGCCCTAGATGAGATCCTGGAACAAAAAAAGGACATTAGGTAAAAAAATTTAAATATGAATAAATTATGAACCTTAGTTAATAAGAGTGTATCAATATCAGCTAATAGTTATGATAAATGCACTATATTAATGCAAAATGTTAATGGTAAGATATATTTGATGTGGAGTATATGGAAATTCTCTGTATTATTTTCATAGCTTTTCTGTAAATCTAAAACCATTCTAAAATAAAAAGTGTATTTTTAAAAAAAACACTTATAAAGAAAACTCCAGACCCAGAAGTCTTCACTGGTGAATTCTGACAAACATTTAGAAAAGGAATAATATCAATTCTATACAAACTCTTCAAGAAAATAAAAGAGGGAACATTTTCCAACTCATTCTGTGAGGCCAGTGTTGTCCTGATAACAAAACCATACAAAGACATTACAGGAAAAGAAAATTGCAGGCCAATATCCTTCAGGAACATAGGAATATTTCTTTTATTTATTTATTTATTTATTTATTTCTGCTGGGTCTTAGTTGCAGCAAGCAGGCTCCTTAGTTGTGGTTTGCTGGCTCCTTAGTTGCAGCACATAGGCTCCTTAGTTGTGGCACATGGGCTCCTTAGTTGTGGCACATGGGCTCCTTAGTTGTGGCACGCATGTGGGATCTAGTTCCCTGACCAGGTTTCAAACCCAGGCCCTCTGCATTGGGAGCACATTCTTATCCACTGTACCACCAGGGAAGTCCTGAAAATTTCTTAACAAGTGTTTAGCCAATAAAATCTAGTAATATGGTCCAGAATACATCATTACCAAGTGGGGTTTATGCTAGGAATGTAAAGTTTGGTTAACATGTAAAAATCAATGGAATTCACCATGTTAAAAGATTTGAAAAGAAAAATCATTCGATCATCTCAATAGATGGTGAAAAAGCATTTGACAAAATTTAGTACACATTTATGATTTTGAAAAATTCAGAAATAAATGGAATGGAATAGAAAGCAGGAAAGCAGGAATGGAAGAGAATTTCCTCAACCTGATACCTCTAACAATTATACTTAGTGATGAAAAACCAGATGCTTCACCCCTAAGATTTAGAGCAAAACAGGAATATCTGCTCCTGCTTTTTCCATTTCACTTCATACTGAAAGTGCTCATTGGTTCAGTAAGTCTGGAAAAAGAAGTCAAATGCATAGACATCAAAAGCAAAAAATAAAACTGATTACATTCACAGATGATGTGACATGATTGTACATGTATAAAATATTAATGAATTTACAAAAATGGTAGTTAAACTGTTAGGTGAGTTCAGCAATATTGATAGAAAAAATCAATTGTATTTATATATACTAGCAATGAACAATTATATTTAAAATATAATGCTATTTATAATGACATCAAAAACATTCAGTGATATATTTCAGAAAATATGTGCAAGATCTGTACACTGAAGACTACAAAATAGTGTTGAGAAAAATTAGAGAAGACTTAAATAAATGGAGAGATATATCATGTTCATGAGTTGGAAGTCTTGATATTTTTCAATGTCACTTTTCCCAAAATGGATTTATAGATTTAGAGAATCCTAATCAAAATCACAGCTGGCTCATTGGGTAAACACTGGCAGGTCGTATTTAAAATTTATGTGTAAATGCAAATGACCTAAAATAGCCAAAGCAATTTTGAAAAATAAGAACCGAGTCTGAATACCCATGCTACCTGATTTTAAGATTTACTGTAAAGATACAGTATTTAAGAAAGTGTGGCATTTGTGTTTAGATAAACATATAGATCAAAGAGACAGGATGGCAGCAAGAATGGCAGAGTAAGAACCTCTGAAACTCTTCTCTTCCATAAGGACAATGAGACCACTGGGAATATTTGTCAGATTCAATTTTTTCTTATCCCTGGAAATTAACCAAAGACTTGCAGCAAATCGGGGAGTCTTTATTAAGAAACATAGCTGAATTTCTGTAAGAACACAGTCTTTGTGATGTATTAACTTACCCAATTTCCATGACCATTTCCCCAACTCTTCAGTAGCTTTGAAAACACACAGCCCACAATCACAGTGAAAACCAGCAGCCTGACAGCCACTAGAGGGTGCAGAATGGGGTTGGAACTCTTTTGAAGCGTCATTCCCAGAGATTATCATTACTCGACCCATTTGGTGGCTCCCTAAAAGAGACCACTTGCAAACTTTTTCTTCATTTGACCTGACTAGGAGCTTGCCCAGTGCAAAAAGCCTTTTCCCCAGGGATGTTTGTTGGAGACAGTCAGAAGCAATTGTTTAACATTGCAGCTGTCTGAAGGAGTGATTTAGCATTTGGGGTAAAGAATGTGTTCCCCAAAAGTTTTAAGTAAAAGCTGAGCAGTGAGATGGCCATGGGAGGCTTTGAAAAGCTCTGATATATGCCCACGTGGCGCTGCATGCATGCTCAGAGCTATCTGCTTCCTCAGGAAAAACCTGAGAAGGCTCTCTGCTCTCACCTCTGGCTGACCTTGAGGCTGTGTGCAAGCAGCAGGTGAAGGCCAAAGCAGAAATGTAGACTGTCTGGCTGAGTGTTGAATGTGTTCCCCAACATACACACAGAACTCCACAGCAAAGACTGGGAGACATTGGTTCTAGGCATTTAAGGAAATTTCTGATGAGCTGACCTCTAAGCTGACCAAGCAGAGACTTCAGAGTGCACACATGATCAAAAAATACAGACTCAACAGAATGAGTTCAGAAAAGTCACTAAACAAACCATCAACCATAAACCCTAGACAGAGAGAGATTCTGACTTCCAGAATTGCCACATTATATCACTTCAACAAAAAGCTTTAAGAGATGCAAAGAAAAAGGAAAGTATGGCCCATGCACAGGAAAGAAAAATGAGTCAACAGAAAACTGTCTCTAATGGAGTCCAAACTTTGGACTTAGTAGACAAGACTTTAAGTCAGATATTTTGAATATGTTCAAAGAACTAAAGGAAATTGCATATAAAGAACTAAAGGAAAGTATGAGAACAGTGTTTCAACAGAGAATAGTAATAAAGAGATGCAATTATGTATGTATATATCTAGTGTAATTATATATGTATATATATACACAAAGAGAACTTCTAGAATCAAAGAGTATAACACTTGAAATGAAGGGCTAGATGGACTCAACAGCAAATCTGAGCAGGAAAAGAATCAGCAAACTTGAAAATACATTCATTGAGATCATTCAGTCTGAGGAAGAGAGTGAAAAATGAGCGAAGAAAAATGAACAGCGCCACAGAGATCTGTGGGATACTATCAAACATATTAACATATGCATAATGGGAGTTCTGAAAGAGAGGAGAGAGAAAGCAATAGGCAGCAAGAATATTTGAAGAAATAGTGGCTGAGAACTTCCCAAATTTTATGCAAAACATTAATCTACACACTCAATGAGCTCAACAAACTTCATGTAGGATAAATTAAAGAGATCAACACCTAGGCACTTCATAATCATACCGCTGAAAGTCAAAGACAAAGAGTGAACCACAAAAGCAGCAAAAAAATAAGCAACTCATAAGTGTGGAACCGTGTGAAGATCAACAGTGTACTTCTTACCAGAAGGTGGTGGGATGGCATAGTCAAAGTCCTGAAAGAAAAAGATTGTTAATCAAAAATTCTATATGGGGCTTCCCTGGTGGCACAGTGGTTAGGAATCTGCCTGCCAATGCAGGGGACACGGGTTCGAGCTCTGGTCTGGGAAGATCCCACAAGCCATGGAGCAACTAAGCCCGTGTGCCACAACTACTGAGCCTGTGCTCTAGAGCCAGTGAGCCACAACTACTGAAGCCCACGAGCCACAACTATTGAAGCCAGCATGCCACAACTACTGAGCCTGTGTGCCTAGAGCCTGTGCTCCACAACAAGAGAAGCCACTGCAATGAGAAGCCTGCGCACCGCAATGAACAGCAGCCCCCACTCACCACAACTAGAGAAAGCCCACGTGCAGCAACGAAGACCCAACGCAGCCAAAAATAAAAAGTAAAAAAAAAAAAAATTCTATATGTAGCAAAGTAATCCTTCAAAAATGAAGGAAAAATTAAGACATTCTCATATAGCAAAACCTGAGGGTATTTGTTTCTAGCCAACCCACCCTACAACTACTGAAGGGAGCATTTCAGGCTGAAATAAAAGAGATTCAAATGAACATGAAGAAAAAAAGAGTTCCAGTAAGGTAACTATGAAGGTAAATATAAAAGACTATATAAATGTACTTTTATTTTTCTGGCTCTAATTCTCTTTTTTCTCTTGACTGATTTAAAATACAACTGTAGAAATCAATGATTAGATCAAAGAGAAAAAATAGAGACCAGGAAGGCAACCATATGTATATGTTGAATTGATTTGGGGCAAAGATATAAATTCCATGGGGAATGGATTGTCTGTTTAACAAATACTAGAACATCATATAAAAATGAATCTAGGACCATATTCATAGTTAATTCAAATAGGATAATAAACTTAAGATGTAAAATTATAGAGGAAACTCCTAGAAGGGAAAAATAGGAAAAATCATGAACCATAGAAGAATAAATTGATATACTGAGCATCATCAACATTAAAGATTTTGCTATTTTAAAAAAAGCTGATAAGAAAATGAAAAGGCAAGCCACGGTCTGGGAAAGAATATTTGTAAGCATATATCTGATAAAGAATTTGAATACACAAAGAACTTTTACAACTCAATAATAAGAAGAAAAAGAACCCAGTTATAAAGTGGGTGCAGGGCTTCCCTGGTGGTGCAGTGGTTGAGAGTCCACCTGCTGATGCAGGGGACACGGGTTCGTGCCCCGGTCTGGGAAGATCCCACATGCTGCGGAGCAACTAAGCCTGTGCGCCACAACTACTGAGCCTGTGCTCTAGAGCCCGTGAGCCACAACTACTAAGCCCATGCGCCACAACCACTGAAGCCTGTGTGCTCTAGGGCCTACATGCCGTAACTACTGAGCCCATGTGCTGCAACTGTTGAAGCCCACATGCCTACAGCCCATGCTCTGCAACAAGAGAAGCCACCACAAAGAGAAGCCAGCACACCACAACAAGGAGTAGACCCCGCTCGCTGCAAGTAGAGAAAACCGTCACATAGAAATGAAGACCCAACGCAGCCCCCCCCCCAAATTACTCTTTTATACCACATGGTACTAAAATACATTTCTCTGGCCATGGTGACTGAGTCTTTCTAGTCATTAAAGAGGTTATTTCAAAGAAGGAAAATGGGTTTCAATTTCCATGTCCACATCAGTTAGTAATAGCCAGAATTCTGAGGCAATGTTCAGGTTCAGAGGGGAAAATAAGCCTTGAGGTCTCTAAAAGACCTCCTAAAAAGCCCAATAGAAATCAGAGATTAGATCAGAGAGTAATCAGAGATAAGATCTGGCTAGAAACATACAACCTACCAAGACTGAATCATGAAGAAATAGAAAATCTGAACAGACTAACTGGTAAAGAGATTCAATCAGTAATCAAAAACCTCCCAACAAACAAAAGTCCAGGATGAGAAGGCTTCACTGGTGAATTCTACCAAACATTTAAAAAAGAAGAATTAATACCAATCCTTCTCAAACTCTTCCAAAAAATAGAAGAGGAGGGAACACTTCCAAACTCAATTTATGAGGCCAGCATTACCCTGATACCAAAACCAAACAAGGACACCACAAAAAAACAAAATTTATAGGCCAATATCCCTGATGAACATAGATGCAAAAATTCTCAACAAAATATTAGCAAACTGAATTCAACAATACATTAAGAGGATCATATACCATGATCAAGTGGGGTTTATTCCAGGGATGCAAGGATGGTTCAATACCTGCAAATCAATCAATGTGATACACCACATTAACAAGATGAAGGATAAAAATCATACGATCATCTTAATAGATGCAGAAAAAACATTTAACAAAATTCAGCATCCATTCATTATAAAATCTCTCAACAAAACAGTGTGGTTTTGGTGTAAAACAGACACATAGATGAATGGGTCAGGATAGAGAGCCCAGAAGTAAGCCCACACATATATGGTCAATTAATTTATAACAAAGGAGCCACAAATATACTGGGGGAAGGGATAGTCTCTTCCATAAAAGGTGTTGGGAAAACTGGACAGCTACATGCAAAAGAATGAAACTGGATGGCTATCTTACACCATACATAAAAACAACTCAAAATGGATTAAAAACTTGAACATAAAGACCTAAAACCATAACACTCCTAGAAGAAAACATAGGAGTAAGTTCCTTGACATTGGTCTTGGCAATGATTTTTTTTTTTTTAATTTGACACCAAAAGCAAAGGTAACAAAAGGAAAACAAGTGGGACTGCATCAAACTAAAATGCTTCTGCATAGCAAAGGAAACCATCAAGGAAATTAAAAGGCAACCTACTGAATGAGAGAAAATATTTGTAAATCATGTATCTGATAAGGGGTTAATATCTAAAAAAATTGAAGAACCCATACAACTCAATAGCAATAAAACAAACAATCTGACAAAAAAAAAATAAGCAGAGGAACTGAATAGACATTTTTCCAAAGAAGACATACAAATGACCAATAGGTACATGACGAGATTCTCAGCATCGTTAAACATCAGGGAAATACAAATCAAAACCACAATATGTCACCTCAAACCTGTCTGAATGGCTATTGTCAAAAAACAAGAGATAACAAGTGTTGGAGAGGATGTGGAGAAAAGGGAACCCTTGTGCAATGTTGGTGGGAAAGTAAATTGGTTGCAGCCACTATGAAAAACAGTATGGGGATTCCTCAAAAAACTAAACATAGAACTACCATATGATCCAGCAATTCCATATCTGGGTATTTAAATGAAGGAAATGAAATCGTTATCTCAAAAAGACATTTGCACCCCTATATTCTTTGCAGCATTATTTACAATAGCCAAGACATGGAAACAAACCTAAGTGTCTATCAATGGAAGAATGGATAAAGAAAATGTGGCATATATATACAATGGAATATTATTCAGCCATAAAAAGAAGGAAATCTTGTCATCTGCAACAACATGGATGGATCTTGAGGGCATTATGTTAAGTGAAATAAGTCAGACAGAGAAAGACAAATACTATATGATCTCATTTACATATGGAACCTTAAAAAAATCAAACTCATAGCTACAGAGAACATACTGATGCTTGCCAGAATGGGTGTTTGGGGCGGGGAATAGGTGACAGTGGTCAAAAAGTACAAACTTTCAGTTATAAGAGAAATAAGTTCTGAGGATGTAATATACAGCATGATGACTATAGTTAACAATACCATATTGTACATTTGAAAGTTGCTAAGAGATCTTAAAAGTTCTCATCACAAGAAAAAAGAATTTGTAACTTGGTTATAGATGTTAACTAAACTTACTGTGGTAATCATTTCATGTCACATAAGTATGTCAAAACATTACACTGTACCCCTTGGACAAATACAATGTTTTATGTCAGTTATATCGCAATAAAACTGGGGAAAAAAGATCTGGCTGATGAAAGACTTAAGCAACACAAAATCTTCTCTGGGGGTTGTTTGAGGGTTTCCTGACTTACTGGCAACTCCTTGCAATATAAACGCATGGGCTATCTAGCACAGGGTGGCAGCTGTTGGAGGGTGCCCTGCACACGGGGAAATTATAAGGATGCAACACTTGTGCTTGTACCAGGCTGGTCACCATCATATCAGGGGAACTGAGATGCAGAATAGGGTGTTAGCAAACAGAAAATACCAGAGCAAGAAAGAAGATAATTCATTTTGTGCAGGACTTACTCCTAAGGTACAATATGGGGCACAGCTTAAACTGACAGCTGTCATGGTGGGGCTCAGCCTTGAGGTGACCTTAGGAGGATTGGGTTCTCCTTCTTCCATGGGTCAATATGTCACAGTGAGATTTCCTTAAATCAATGTGGTGTGAGGTTGACTGAGAGAGAACCAAGCTGTTGAGTGGCCAGGTGAGAAAAAAGATCACCCCCCATGCTGGGCACAGGCTTGTGAATGCTGACACCCAGTGCTCGGGAGTGCCTGGGAGTTCCCAGTCCACTTGCTAACGGGGGAATCGGCCCTCCTGGGACACCCAGAACACGGAAGAACCAGGCTTTCTTCCCTGCTCCCCATCCCCATCTGGGGGCCTTTGAGACTCCAGGCAGCAGACAGTCAAGTAGAAAGTCGTGAATAAACGTGGAATCTCCTAGAGCAGTAGGCTTTCTCCAGAGGCAGAAACGTGCACACTGAGACTTGCAAACGAAGGTCCAGGAAGACACCAGGGAAACGCAAGCCAGGAAGCCCAGCCCTTCTTTAAATTGCTTTTGGAAGAGAAGGAACATGATGACACCCCTTCACCTCCACAGGCTTCATAAAATGAGAGCATTGAAGGAAAAATGTTAAACTGAATTAGGGCCTAGTTTTTTTTTTTGAGTATAATTGCTTTACAATGTTGTGTTAGTTTCTGCTGTACAACAAAGTGAGTCAGCTGTATGTGTACACATATCCCCTCCCTCTTTAGCTTTCCTCCCACCCTCCCCCACATCCCACCCCTCTAGGTGGACACAGAGCACAGAGCTGAGCTCCCTGTGCTCTACAGCAGCTTCCCACTAGCTAGCTATTTTGCACAAGGTAGTGTATATATGTCAGTGCTACTCTCTCAATTCACCCCTTCTTCCCCCTCTGTGTACACACGTCCGTTCTCTAGGTCTGTGTCTCTTTTCCTGCCCTGCAAATAGGTTCATCAGTACAATTTTTCTAGTGAATTAGGGCTTAGTTCTTAATCTTTCTAGGGTGCAGGCTGGGTACCACTGAGCAGGGGTGTATGCTGATCTGGACTGATGTGCAAAACTCGGGGGCATCCAACTCCAACTCCCACCAAGGCCAGAGGCTTACTGATAATACCCTTAGGTGTTGCCACTCCTAGGGACTTGGCATTTTACTGTCCCAAACCATCAAACCCAAGTCTTGTCTGACAGGAGGCACTCTCCCTCGGGCTTCCAGACTCTTGGGGTTCACCAGGCTTCCCCAGCTGCTGAGGCACTCCCTGTGGCCCAGGATGATTCTAGATAAAAATGACTGGAAGTTCCCTTTTTTTTTTTTTTTTTGCGGAACGCGGGCCTCTCACTGTTGTGGTCTCTCCTGTTGAGGAGCACAGGCTCCGGACGCACAGGCTCAGCGGCCACGGCTCACGGGCCCAGCCGCTCCGCGGCACGTGGGATCCTCTCGGACCGGGGCACGAACCCGCGTCCCCTACATCGGCAGGCGGGCTCTCAACCACTGCGCCACCAGGGAAGCCCGGAAGTTCCCTTTTTTGAGTGGCTCAACTAAAGCCAATGTAAGTGGATACCATTTTTGTGTCCTTTTACTCCTCCTCTCCTCCACCCGGCTGTCAAGTCTACACCACATCAGCCAGTCAATTTATTACTGCTTTCCATCTGAGTAATGCAAAACTTAATCTAATTTAAAACTTAATCAGGTGAAGCAATCAACACAATATAGAAATCCAGGATTTCCACCCTCTGCCTCATGTATTACAAATAAGAAAATATATATTTACCGGAATAATTAGTAGTTTCAAAGTGTCCAATAATTATCCCCTGCTGGGAGCAACCCTTTGGAGCAGGCGGAACAATCCGGGGTAAGATCACGAATGTGCTGGATTACCTCGCTGCTGGGGAATAATGCAGTGTCCACTCGCTGACCGGAACCCCTGGCCCAGGCAGCCAGGAGAGCCGGTGAAACCCCGGCAAGGATGCTGAGAATAAGCTAGGGTGCCCATCTTGGGTCCTAAGAGGCTTAATCTGACAGTCCTGGTCCAGTGGAAGGGGTGGTGAATTTTGCCCCTGGAAGGTCTGTCTCATAATCTATGACTCCCTGTGGGATACTCAGTTTTCTTATCTAGCCAGCGGGGACCCCGTCCCTACCCGTCATGTGGTTACAGGCACCACCTGGGTCACAAGCCCAAGCCGGTCATAAGCAATAAAGCGCTCCATAGATGTTAGTTATTCTTTATCAAAGGAGACTGGTTATACAGTAAACAGTCATAGAAAGCAGTTGTATAAACTAATCAACAATGTGTCAGGGGCACCTCGCACTAGCAGAGCTCAGGGAACACAGGACACCCGAGGGCATACTCCGTGGTGCGCACGGCCCTGTTGGAAAGGGGTCACAGGATAAATTTGGGCAGTGGGTGTCGGATGAGTTCTGAGAACAAGGTAACGTCTGGGCAGGGTGAGGCGTTTAAACCTATAAGGATGAGGAAGCAGCCCTTCAGGATTCACTCACTCATTTAAAAACTTATTTGCTCAACAAATGTCTATTGTGTGTTTGATCTGGGTGCTTCGAGGCAAGAATGTGCAGCGCATGCTGGGAGCCTCTGAATAGAGCTGTGAAAGCACCAGAAGAAAGAGAGAGAGAGAGAGAGAGAGGGGAGCTGGCAGGTTGCGGTGGAGAGAGAGAGAGAGAGAGAGAGAGAGAGAGAGAGAGAGAGAGAGAGAGAGAGAGAGAGAGAGAGAGAGAGAGAGAGAGAGAGAGAGAGAGAGAGAGAGGAGCTGGCAGGTTGCGGTGGATCAAGGAGCAGGCCTGCGTGCGCGCAACTTTGATTCAGAGGCGCAGAGCCACTGCCCTTGAAGGCAGACTCAAGGAGAATGAATAAGTCTCTCCTCGGTTTCGGCGGATGCTCACCTCGCTGACGGGGCTGATTCGGGAGTGGATTAGGAGGTGGATGGGCAGCAGAGCTCCCGGAGCACAGGCGCTTCTGAGGGTTCTCACATGGAGCCCAGGGGAGGTTCCGAGCTGCCCCCGGTGCAGGCAGCCGGATCGCACGCACGCGCGCACGCACACAGCTGGCTCAAGCCTGGGGCCTGATTCTATGATCCTTGACCTAGTGGAAGTCCTGGTCCCAGCTCCCCGAAGCCTCTGACTATTTGAAGCTTCTTAGGACGAAGAGGATTCCAGGGAACAAAACACACCTTTCGCGGGGGGTGGGGTGTGGGAGGGTATTTGCTGTCAAGGCAAAACCATGGCCCTGGTGTACATCCCACCAGCCCAGGTGGGCGAGTGAGCGGCCCCTGCAGCCACGGGGTGGGCAGAGACGCTCAAACCTGCTTGCTCCCAGTGCGTTCTCGGTTTGGAAATAAGATGGGTACAACCCAAGCCGTTATTGTTCCTCCATACCCCACATGCGCTGGGTAGAAGTAAGGGAGGGTTCTCGCTGCCGGCTGAACTGGTACAGTGTGGAGGTGAGCAGAGGCTGGAGGGCTCAGGAGGCCTGGAGTCCCTCGTGGCTCCCTGATTGGCAGGTCTTACGACTTAGGGAAGTCACCTGGTCCTTCGGGGTCTCCGTTCACTCCCTTGTAAACTGGAGGTATTGGGTTAGAGCTGTGGTCCTCACCTGGAAGGTGGTGATGGAGGGATGGGCAATCAGCCTCACAGAGGAGGATGGGGGAGGTATGTGCAAATGAGAACCCCCACTCTGTGCCGCCTCGACCCCTCCCGGCAGCCCCTACCCACAGGTTCTAACTCGCCCACCCCAGGTGGGTGTGGGCCCTGCCGGAAGTGTGCTGGTTGGATGAGGGTGAGGATGCTGGGGCCCCAGGGAGCCTGTACCTCCCCCTGCTGCCCTGAAACCCGTGCTGACTTTTTAAACTCCAGACCATTTCCTATATGATCATTATCTTCCCCAAGGCAAGTACAGCACAATTGATCTTCCTGTCTCCAGAGAGGAAATCAATAAACAGGTGGCATTTTCCAGGAAACAGCTGGAAAATTTATCATGCAGAATAGGGTGCATAATAAATCTGCAAGAATGCTGAGGTACAAACCACTAATCCCCAAATTTCAGAACGTCACCAAGCTATAATTGAAACAATCAGATTGATTGTTAGCCCCGACACTAAACTGAAATTCCCCCCCAAGGAGTGACATCTCACGAGCCTTCTTGGAGTCGGGGGGCCTGCTCTCCAGCTTTGGTTCCAGCTCTCAGGCGCTCGGCCTCTCCGCCCTCCTCCCTCCCCACCCGGCCTCCCTCTACACCTGTCCTTCCTGCCCTCACCCGCTCCCAACGCAGTGGGCACGAGGCCAGGTCACGCAGCCCTGCCCGTCTGGTCTCAGTCCTTTCACCGCTTCCCGTCAGGATTTCCAGCTTCGCCGCTTTCCTCAGACCTCCCCATGCCTTGTCTTACTCCACAGAGAAAGTGGGGCCCGTCTGGAAGCGACGTCCTCCCGTGCCCCCTGCTGCCCCTGCACAGCCAGGCCCACCCTCCCTCCGGCCTCAGGGCCTGCGCCCTGGATCCCTCTCTCAGCTGCCGCAATCCCTTCAACTCGTGAGCACCTACCTGGCCTGGAGAGCACTTACAGGAAAGCAGGATGTGTTAACAGCATAAGAGCTGTGCCTGGCAGTCAGGAGACCCACAACCCCAGGGCGGGGCAGCCTTCCCCTGGCACCGGCCAGTTGCCTCGGCCCCGCCCCGTGGAGCCCACCTGGAGAGGATGCCCTCTGGCCCCTCTATCTTGCCCCTCCCCTGGCAGTGGCCCTCCGCCCTCAGGTCCTGCAGCTCCTGGCTTGGGCCTGGGGCCAGGGTGCTGGCTCCGGAGCGCCCCCTGGTCTCCCTCCTGGGCTGGAGGGGGATGCATGGCTCTGGGTCCTGAGGGTGGAGGGAGGGGATGGAGGAAGATGGCTCGTGGTGGTGCAGCCTCCAGATGAAACACACATAAGGCAAATCAAGCTTTCTTTCCTTAATATTCATAGCGTATAACTCTGTTCCACAAGACTGTCTTCTTCTCTCAAACTTTTCTCACTATCCTTCCTTGGCATGACGGACGGACGGACGACTGTGTCTCCACGGCACAGCGGAGGGGAAGAAAACTCCCCCTTTCAGAGGAGTGCTCTCAGTGCCCAGGGAAAACAGTTCTCCTCTGACCTCACTCCTGCTGCCCTCGGCCTGCCCTCTGGGCTCCCTGCACCCCATCATCCCCACCTGGAGAGCCTGGAGCCTCCCCGCATCACACACGCATCCTGCATGCCTTGCTCACCCCCAGCTGCTCGCTGGCTCACAACACCGTCCTCTGAAACTGTCCCCCCCGAGTCCCTCCAGCTGTTACATCCAATGCAGAGCGTTAAATTCCTTTTTATTGGACTCTTCCGGCTCCTGAGGCCGAAGCTATCCTTGCTTTCCGCTCATCTCTAGGCTGTTCCTTCCCGAAATCTCTGCCTCTTACACCTGAGTATTTCTTGTCTGCTCTCGTGACGCTAACTGCCTTCTGCTTCCTTACAATTATCAAACCTCAGTGCACGACTCGGAACCTCCTCGTGCAACTCCAGGCCCTCAAAGCTCAGTACCTATTACATCTCTTATCAAATGTCCCCCAGGCATTTTGAACTCAATCTGCCCCAAAGTGAACTTGTTGCCCTCTTTTCTAAATATCCTCCTACTATTTTTTCTCTTTTAAGGAATGCCACCATCGTTCACGTCATCACCCACACTCAACTGCCATTTCTACTCTGCCACCTCCTCTTCACCCCCCGCCCCCCCGCCCCCCCCCACCCCCGCACACGCCTTCTCTGAGGCCTCATCGCTCTCCTCCAGGACACGCTCTGAGGTGCTGCCAGGATGAGCTTCCTGAAGCCACTCCTAGGATTTAGACCCTTGCAATAGACCCTCTCTATTGACTCCTGTCCACTGAAGCCCAAACCTCTCGTCGGGGCCAAGATGCTCTTCTCATCTGGAGAAGACGAGAAGCCTGGGGGCCCAATGGTACCCAAGCTTGACAGCAGCCTCTGATGCACCCTGTTTGAGTCAACATCCAATGTAAAGAGTTTGGGTTTGCTTTTTACTTATTTATTTATTTTTAAATTAAAAATAATTTTTTAAATTGGAGTAGAGTTGATTTACAATGTTGTGTTAGTTTCAGCTGTACAGCAAAGTGAATCCATTGTACATATACATATATGCACTCTTTTTTAGGTTCTTTTCCCACATAGGTCATTACAGAGTATTGAGTAGAGTTCCCTGTGCTGTACAGTAGGTCCTTATTAGTTACCTATTTTATATGTAGTAGTGTGTATGTGTCAATCCCAATCTCCCAATTTATGCCTCCCCCCGTTTACCCCTCTGGTAACCATAAGTTTGTTTCCTACATCCGTAACTCCACTTTTGTTTTGTAAATAAGTTCATTTGTACCCTTTTCTTAGATTCCACATATAAGCAATATCATATGGTATTTATCTTTTCCCTGTCTGACTTACTTCACTCAGTATGACAATCTCTGGGTCCATCCATGTTGCTGCAAATGGCATTATTTCATTCTTTTTTTATGGTTAACAATTCCATTGTGTATATGTACCACATCTTTATCCATTCCTCTGTTGATGGACATTTAGGTTGCTTCCATGTCCAGGATATTATAAACAGTGCCGCAATGAACATAGAGGTGCATGTATCTTTTCAAATTATGGTTTCCTCCGGATATGCGTCCAGGAGTGGGATTGCTGGGTCATATGGTAGTTCTATTTTTAGTTTTTTTAAGCAACCTCCATACTGTTCTTCATAGTGACTGTATCAATTTACATTCCCACTAACAGTGCAAGAGGGTTCCCTTTTCGCCACACCCTCTCCAGCATGTATTGTTTGTAGACTTTTGGATGATGGTGGGTTTGCTTTTTAAATAAAGGAGACAAGTAGAGATACAGAGGATCCACAATGGCCAGAGGATGGACTTGGGCCTCCTGGGAACAACGTGAGCCGCGGACTGTGGTAAGCAGGGCAGCCCCTTGCTGTATTTAGGTGTCTGTCCCCAAAGCTTCTGCGCTGACAGCTACCTGTGGTGTCCTTATTCTTTTCCCATTAGGGTCACTCTTTTTGGTTTTTTTTTTTTTTTTTTTTTTGCAGTACGCGGGCCTCTCACCGTTGTGGCCTCTCCCGTTGCGGAGCGCAGGCTCCGGACGCGCAGGCTCAGCGGCCACGGCTCACGGGCCCAGCCGCTCCTCGGCATGTGGGATCCTCCCGGACCGGGGCACAAACCCGCGTCCCCTGCATCGGCAGGCGGACTCTCAACCACTGCGCCACCAGGGGAGCCCCAGGGTCACTCTTTTGAATGCAGCTGTTTTTTGTTTTTATGTTTTTGGTTTTTTTTTTTTTTTCTGGAATGCCCTCTTGTAACTGTGATATAGCCCTCCCATAGTATATGTTTAATAAATACATTACATAGTCTTTGAAAGGATGGATGGATGTTTCTCCTCAACCAGCAATGTGATAGTAACCCAGTGGTACCCAACAATAAATTAGCCTGGATGAATTCACCCTAGAAATCCATGATCAAGTGGTGGGACAAAAGTCACAGACTTTTCTGGGGGGAGGGGCAGTGGGTTCAGGGAAAGAGAGGAAGATCTATAACAGGGTGTGATTCCAGGGGCCAGGCTGGGCCAGGCCCAGCAGGGTCGCATAGTGAAGGGCCTCTGGAAACACAAGGTCGCCGGAGTCTGGCAAATAGTGGAATGTAGTAGAGTTGATGCAGAAAGATAACAAGAGGGCGTGAGGCCCCCGGTCTCATCTCAGCCTGGGCCTTGCCAGGTGCCAGGGATGGGCCTCTGAGGCCCCCCTCTCCCTGCTGCAACTGCACTTGGCTTGGTAGTTTCTGGAACCCACCAGGTTCTTTGATTTTAGTGCTCTCGGTGTCAGGAGTGCTCTCCTCCCTTTGTTTTAAGCTGTAGGTTTCATCACTATTCAGGTATGGTGAGGCCAACAGATCAGGAGACGACTGCCATTGAAAAGAGTCTGCTATTGCTGTGGACTGAAGGTTTGTATCTCTCCTTCAACTCCTATATTGAAAACCTAATGCCCAGTTCGATGGTATTAGGAGGTGGGACCACTGGGAGGTGATCAGGTCATGACGGTGGAGCCCTCGTGAATGGGATTAGTGCCCTGAAAAAAGAGACTCCAGAGAGCTCCCTCACCCCTTCTCCATCTGAGGACACAGTGAGAGGAACCAGGAAGCGGGTTTCACTGGACACTGAGTCTTTTGGCACTTGGATCTTGGACTTCCAGCCCCCAAAACTGTGAGAAGTAAATGTCTCTTGTTTATGAGCCACCCAGTCTGTGGTTTTTTGTTATAGCAGCCTTGAGACAGATATACTCAGACAGTTATACTCACAGATCCCAAGAGAAGGGGGCACACCATGCCATGGGTAGGTGGGGGGCATGTGGGGGAAGCACGAGGGTCGGTCAGGAGGCACGGGGAGGGGGGAAACGTGGGCAGGAGCCTTTACTGTGGTTTCTGGGAGAAGGAACAGGCGAGGCAGGGTCAGCAGGCTTAGGACTGGCTGGTTTGGATCACTTCAGGCTCTGGGGCATAGGAACTGCCTCTGATTGTCTGGTACCCAGCCCTGGTGCTTAGGACTGGAGGACAGTGGCCTGGAGAGTGAGAACCACAGAGGAGGTGGTGGGCTGTGGGCTGGTTGGTTTGCATTTGAAAGGTTCCCTCCAGGAGAGCTGGCTACTCTGTAGGAAATGCGCAGCCCAGGGGGCAGTGCCTCCGGGGTCAGCAAGGCCCAGATATCAACACATCAGAAAACAGAAAATAAAAAACACGATTAACACACCTTTGCTCCTCTTAGCTCCACCCTTCTCCTCTTTCCAGGCTCAGCCTAAAAGTCACCTCCTTGGAGAAGGCAATGGTCAAAACAGAACGAGGCCAAGATTTAGTGGCAACGTTGTATTTGGAAGGTACAAGTTCGAGGCAGTGAGAGAGAGAAAGGAAGAGAGGTGCAGGGCAGGCGTCACATGCCCACTGATACACTACTCGCTGGGGCAGCTTCTGGGGACTTCAAGGGACACAGCCGGCCACTCAGCAGGAGCCCCTCCTCCACCCCCAGCACAGCGCTGCTGCGAGACAGGCTGCCCATAGACAAGGGAGCGTGGGGTCTCTGCCCTGCTCTCTCTCCATGGTCCCTGGGCTGCATGGTCCGGCCACTTGAAGCTGGACTTTCAGACCAGTGTGGTGGCCTTTAACTCAAGTCTGGAAGTGGCAAGAGAAGACATCAACTCCGAACCCATGGAGAGAGCTGGCATTCCCAGGGCAGTTCACCGTGGGTCTGTCCCTGGAAGGTCCAGGGGGTGTTGGAACCGAGAGGTCTGGAGATACACCTGATCCAGGTCTCCCACTGGACCAAAAGCATCTTCTAGAAAGAGAATGGGTCTGCCTGATTTATACCTTGTTGCCAGGCCCAGTGTAGTACCTTGAGGAAAGTAGGTGCTGAACCCAGGCTTGCAATTCCAAGTTCAACTTCCCAGAGTGAGCTGCTCAGGCCGTGTGCTCTCCACACAGCCTGATTCACTGTTGTCTCCACAATATACTCACAGCTAGGCTGTGAGGACCCCAAGGGTGCACAGCATTTTCTTTTTTCCTAGTTACTAGCTCAGAGCCTCGTATGTAGTAGGTGCTCAGTGAACATTTGCTGTCATTCACACACAGCTGAATGAGCAGATGCAGCCTGCCAAAGGAATGGCTAGACCTTCCGGATTATTTTGTGGGTGGGCCCACTTGACTTGCAAGACACTTTCATGTGTGGCTTGTTCAGATACAGTGAAACCAAGATGCATTTGTTCATTACTCACTTGTGATAGCAAAGACTTTCTTTTCTGGCAATATGCTGGATTAGACAACCTGAAGATTTTCCTGCTTATAGAAGGTCCTGGAAACAATGATCAAAATATTACAACTGTAACTGAGCTGAACCCTATGGGTCCTTCCCAGGACAGAGCCTCCCATATCCTCCACCTGCCTCTTGCTTGTAGAAAACCTTAGTCTCCCAGGCCTCCCCTGAGTCACAAAAGCCTGGCTCAAGAATTAATGGTCAAAAGAATGTGAGCACGTAGCAACAACAAAAAAACAGCAGTTGGGCCAGGAGAAATGATAACAATTTAAACTATAGATCAGCCATATAGCAGTCACAGAATCTTTACTTCCTCCCTGAAGAACATAGATAACAGTGTCTGATGTACACTCCTGAGTTGTTTTACAGGTGCTAAAACCCCCACCAGATCAAAGAAGTTAACTGCATGATGACCATGAGCACATAGTCATCAGACTGTCTGGAGCCTGAGGATTGATGTTGTGTGCCCCTGTGACACCACCCTGCTACCTCTCCATCAGCCAGTCAGAGAACTGTGCATGAGCTGATCACATACCCTGCGACGCGCCCCCTTCCCTCACATGGCCTTTAAAAACCGCTTCCCTGAAGCCCATCAGCGAGTTTCCAGTGTTTTGAGCACTAGCTACCAATACTCCTCTTTTGGCAACCGTAATAAACACTGCATTTTCTTTTTTTTTTTTTTTTTTTTTATTATTATTATTTTTTTTTTGTGGTACGCGGGCCTCTTACTGCCGCGGCCTCTCCCGTTGCGGAGCACAGGCTCCGGACGCGCAGGCTCAGCGGCCATGGCTCACGGGCCCAGCCGCTCCGCGGCATGCGGGATCCTCCCGGACCGGGGCACGAACCCGTGACCCCTGCATCGGCAGGCGGACTCTCAACCACTGCGCCACCAGGGAAGCCCAACGCTGCATTTTCCTTCACCACAACCCAGTGTCAGTAGACTGGTTTTACTTCATGCACGCAAGTGGACCCAAGTTTGGTTCAGTAACACAACTGTTTATTGAAATGCATAATCAAGCTTTCAAGCAACTAGGAAAACTCCCCAGAGGCAAAACCAAATAGCTACAGTTGACCCTCATTATTCGTGTATTCCATACTTGCTAATTTACTTACTTGCAGAATTTATTTGTAACTCCCAAATCAATTCTTGGGGAGCCCCCATGGTCACGTGCAGACGTGTACAGATCAGCAAAAAAAAATGTGAGTCACCCTGTGTGCATGTCCAGCTGAGGCTGATCAGGGTGATGCTCTAGTCCAGGCTCTCACACTATAGACAGGGGTCCTTTCTACAGTCTGTTTAGTGCTACATTTTCACATTTAAGTGCTCTGTGTTGTTGCTTTCATTGTTTAAAATGGCTCGCAACTGTCATGCTGAAGTGCAGTCTGGTGTTCCTAAGTGTGACAGAGCTGTGACATGCCTTATGGAGAAAATACATGTGTTAGATAAGCCTCATTCAGGCATGAGTTATAGAACTGTTAGCTGTGAATTCAACTTTAGTGAATACACAAAAATATTTAGTAAATTATCCTTAAACACACACACACAGACAACAAAATTATGTGTTGATCAGTTGACGAAAATGTTGTGACCAGAGGCTCACAGGAACCTAATTGTATTTTCCCTGGGAGCAATGATTCAGTATTCACTAATGCAGTGATTCTCGACTTTGCAGAACGTGACTACCGCAAATAACAAGAATTAACTCTGTCTAATAAGACTTTTGAGAGAGAAGAGGGGAAGATTGATGTTTGAAGAAAAGTGGCTGAGAATTTTCCAGAATTGATTTAAGACACACATCTTCAGATTCATGACGTACAGTGTGTCCCATGCAAGATCAGGAGAAGTAAATTTACATGTTGACTTGTCATACAGAACCTACAGAATACCCAATATAAAGCTCTAAAAAACAAGAGAAAAAAGACACCTAGTATAAAAAGTAAATACAATTAGATTGATAGTACAATTCTTGATAGCAACAGCAGAAGATAGAATACATTGGAATTTCATTTCAAAGTACTAAAAGAAAATAACTGATATCCTAGAAATCTATGTCAATATAAACATTATTTAAGAATCTGGGTAAACAAAGATATTTCCAGACAAACAAGGACTAAAATGATTTTCTCTTAACAGAAACTCGCTGAAAGAATGACTAAATATATGTTTCAGGAGCAAGGAAACTGAACCCACAGGGAAAGAGCAAGTTGCCACAAAGGATGTGGAAGAAGGAAATTTATCAGCAAAGAAGTAAATCTACAGAAATACTCCATGTGAAACAAACACAGAGAGAGCTTGAGCAATATTCTCAACATTTGTTCATTCAATAAATATTTATGAAGCGTGTAAACTGTGCTAGCAACTCTTTTAAGTGTTGGTAAGATAATGGTGAATAAAACAGACCAAAAATGCCTGTCCTCATGAAGATTATAAATAAATAGATAAAATATTCAGTATGCTCCAGGATGATACATGCAATGGAGAAAAATTAAGCAGGGGCAGGGAAGAGGGAAGGAATGTTGGAAAGGAGGACAGGGATAAACAAGGCTCCATCCTCACGTTGGAGTCCAGTCAACGAAAAGGTCACATGCAGAGCTGTTAAGGAGCTACCTGACAGTTGAGTGTAACACACTTTGTTCCTGTCTCTGCCTTCACCATCTTAGAGGCAAGACTGCCATTTTTTTTCCTCATCCAAAGTGACTTAAAAAAAGAAAAGGATACTGTGAGCAGCCACCTTGACCTCCTCCCAAAGGGGCCATCTGTGATGATTAGTGCAAGTGGCAAAGTCGCAGGAAGTAAAGGCAGTCACCCTCGGGCAATTTGGGAGGGAGGTTGTCTGCAGCCAATGGGTTCTTCCCAGCTGTAGGGAAAATGCAACAACCTAACTGCGCAGAACCCCACGGGACTGAGAGGGTCCTGGTAAGTTGGAGCGTTATTAGAATTCAGCATTTGGAAGCGTTTGGGAAGAAGGGTTTTTTTTTTTTTAACATCTTTATTGGAGTTTAATTGTTTTGCAATGGTATGTTACTTTCTGCTGTATAACAAAGTGAATCAGCTATATGTATACATACATCCCCATATGCCCTCCCTCTTGCGTCTCCCTCCCACCCTCCCTATCCCAACCCTCTAGGTGGTCACATAGCACCGAGCTGATCTCCCTGTGCTATGCGGCTGCTTCCCACTAGCTATCGGTTTTACATTTGGTAGTGTATATATGTCCATGCCTCTCTCTCACTTTGTCTCAGCTTACCCTTCCCCCTCCCTGTGTCCTCAAGTCCATTCTCTATGTCTGCATCTTTATTCCTGTCCTGACCCTATGTTCTTCGGAACCATTTTTTTTTAGATTCCATATATATGTGTTAGCATACGGTATTTGTTTTTCTCCTTCTGACTTACTTCACTCTGTATGACAAGACTCCACGTCCATCCACCTCACTACAAATAACTCAATTTCATTTCTTTTTATGGCTGAGTAACATTCCATTGTATATATGTGCCACATCTTCTTTATCCATTCATCTGTTGATGGACACTTAGGTTGCGTCCACGTCCTGGCTATTGTAAATAGAGCTGCAATCAACATTGTGGTACATGACTCTTTTTGAATTATGGTTGTCTCAGGGTATATGCCCAGTAGTGGGATTGCTGGGTCATATGGTAACTCTATTTTTAGTTTTTTAAGGAACCTCCATACTGTTCTCCACAGTGGCTGTATCAATGGACAGATCATCCAAAATGAAAATAAATAAGGAAACACAAGCTTTAAATGATACATTAAACAAGATGGACTTAACTGATATTTATAGGACGTTCCATCCAAAAGCAACAGAATACACTTTCTTCTCAAGTGCTCATGGAACATCCTCCAGGACAGATCATATCTTGGGTCACAAATTCAGCCTTGGTAAATTTAAGAAAACTGAAATTGTATCAAGTATCTTTTCTGACTGCAATGCTATGAGACTAGATATAAATTACGGGAAAAAAATCTGAAAAAATACAAACACATGGAGGCTAAACAATACACTACTAAATAACCAAGAGATCACTGAAGAAATCAAAGAGAAAATCAAAAAATACCTAGAAACAAATAACAATGAAAACACGACAGCAGGCAGATTCTTAACCACTGCACCACTAGGGAAGTCCCTGTTTAGAGAGCTTTTAAATGAATGTTGAGATTTTAAATAAAAGTAGCTTTCATGAAACAATTTCCAGAATTTTACTCAAATATAGAGATATTTGAAGAAGCAAGCCAAGCATATATGCATAAGGATGGTCCTTGCAGCATTGTTTATCATAGCAAGATCTGGAACCCACCCAAATGTCCATTAATAGGCAACAGTTACACACGTTATGGTAGAACCACACGATGGACTAATAATAATTCAACTGTTAAGAAGAATGAACCAGATCTATATGCGCTGACGTGAAATAGAGTCTGGAGATGCTGTCTCATGAGAAAAGCAGTATATATGGTTGGAATTCATTTTGGGTAAAACAAAAATGGGTAGACATAGGTATTTGTGTTTTTATGTGCATAGAGTACTGAGAAAGGGATGCAAGAAACTGTAAAATGGAGTTCCTTCAGAGAGTGGGAAGAAAGGTTTGGATAAGAGAGGCATCTTTTACCGAGTTTACATCTGACAATCTTATAAATGATTTGAATTTTACTATGATCGTGTAGTTTTTAAATTTTTATTTATTTATTTATTTGGGGCTGTGTTGGGTCTTCTTTTCTGGGCGAGGGCTTTCTCTAGTTGCGGCGAGCGGGGGCCACTCTTCATCGCGGTGCGCGGGCCCCTCACTGTCGCGGCCTCTCTTGTTGCGGAGCACAGGCTCCAGACGCGCAGGCTCAGTAACTGTGGCTCACGGGCTTGGTTGCTCCGCGGCATGTGGGATTTTCCCGGACCAGGGCTCGAACCCGTGTCCTCTGCATCGGCAGGCAGATTGTCAACCACTGCAACACCAGGGAAGCCCTATGATCGTGTATTTCTTTCGTAAAACAAAATAAGGCAAATAAACTAAAAGAAGGAAGTGAAGGCTCACTCATATACACACTCAGTGGCTGTGGGAATGGTGGCCTCATGTTCGGGTCTCAGGCCCTGCAGCAGTCGCCCCTGGAGTGTCCACCGGCCCACCCTGGAGTTTTGCCGCAGGCCTGTGTGCTTCTGCTTTCTACCCCAGACCCTGACCGATTCCCTGAGTTTGAAGTCCGGGAGATTCAAAGCCCCCAGGAGCCGCGTTGATGGAGAAGTGGGTGGGTGGAGCCTCAATTTCCCAGAGGACCCCCCCTCCCATGTGTCTCCCTTCCCACACTCCTTCTCTGGGTCGACACCCAAACAAACAAGCACGCCCAGGAACCTGGTTCAGGGTCTGCCTTGCAGGGAACACGGTCAGAACAGCATGCTCTTGGAGGTTCCCGTCCCTGAGGCTCTGGCATGGCCGCGTCGAGAGTGAGAGTCGCCCTGACAGCAGCGGGACATTCAGTGAAGAGGACTTGGCGTCGGTGTCACGGCCCGCCCTCCACCAAGGGCTCTCCAGGACTGCCCCCGTTTCATCATTGCTACGACCCGCAAGGCAGATGCTCTTCTGATCCCCATTTGATGCTTGAGAAAACTGGGGTGGCTGCAGTCCCTGAGGCCAGGTCTCAGAGAGCTGGGGTGGACAGGTGAGCAGTGCCCCAGCTTTAGACGGGTCACCTCGTGCTCCTTGGGCTCTAGCTTGCAGAGTAAGGGGCTTACAGGCCACGTCCTGTGGGGCTCCCGGTCAGTGGAAATAAGAAGCTGATTGATAAACCTAAACTGGGCAAAACCAGTTTAAGATGCCAGAGACAAGCAGTTTGAGAACAGAGGGTAGAGATCTAGAAAGCATTTCTTCCCAGGAAGCAGGAAGGTGACCTGTGGAGGAATGCCTTCAGCGGGGGTCCAAGGGACCACCCCTTTATGCTGTGTCCACATTCTCAGGCATGGGCCTGGGTGTGGCCTGCAAAAGGTGGCGAGGGGCAGGGGGGGACTGCGTGGGAACAGTCGATCAGCCTGACCGCGAGAGGCAGCTATGACTCTGGGTCTCAGGCTCTCAGGGAAGAGCTGGAGACTGAGAACAAAGCCCAGTTTGAAGAGGGGTCCACCCTCCACCAAAGCTCTTGTGGCCTTGAACTCCCTCCATAAACACCTGTCAGACAAAGAAGAATATTCTGCAAGCAAAACCATTGTGTTTGCTATGCAAATGTGGCTTCAAGATGAATCCCCAGCTGTGCCTTCCAGCACTGTTGCCCCCCCAAATCCCCCCCGTCCCAGTAGATAATTTGGAGCTTCCTTTGGAGATGGCGGGGGTGGGTGGGGGGTGGGGCGGGTGGGGTGGGTGGGGTGGGGGTGGTGCTCAGCAAACTGGTCTTGTTCTGCGTAGAAATTCTAGCAAGGCTCTCTGGGGCTGGGCTCTCTGCAGGCATCACACGAGCCATGTCTCTGAAGACGGCCTTCTGAGTTAAGATGACAGCTGCTGCTAGATGCAAGTTCCTTGCCCGGAACCACAGGGTGTCCTTCTGAAATCTCATGGATGAGGGGGTCCGAGAAGGGTACCAAGCAGGAAGGCAGTTTAGAAGAAGAAGGGGAAACCGTTTTATTAGCAGAAAACTCCAGGAACAGATTATTTGTTCTTTTACACTGACCAAAGCTCCAAGTGTTCTTTGAATAATATTTACTCAAAGGGATGTTTTAAGTGGATAGACCAGCAAACATCTGAACCCAGGATTGACTGAAATTCTCTCAGGGGTAATAATCCTGGATGTGGGTCCTGCCTCTAAGGTCTCCAGAGAAGGGAAGCACAGCTGGTCTAGCAACGTGCTGGTGCATTAAGGTTTCTGGTGCCCCCCAAAGCTCAAATAAGCCCTGACAGGTGCCTAAGTTTCCAACGTGGAGCTTCCTCCAGCGGCTGGAAAGTTCTGGTCCTCCTTTAGTGAGCAAATACTGGGAGGGGCTGGGGCACTGTGGCTGTTAGCAACCCTTTATTCCTGCTGGGAATGAGGGCTTTGAGAAGAGGTTTTGAAAGAGAGAGGAGGGCTGTTATGGGTTGAACTGTGCACCCCCCCCCCAAATTCACATGTTGAAGTTCCCCCAGTACCTCAGAATGTGACCTTAATCAGAGGTAGGGCTGTTGCAGATGTCATTCATTAAGACGAGGCTGGGCCCCTAATCCAGTATGACTGGTGTCCCTATAAAAAGGGGAAATTTGGACACAGGCATGCACACAGGGAAAACACCACATAATGATGAAAGCAGAGATCAGGGTGATGCTTCCACAGCCAAGGAGCACCAAAGATGGTCAGCAAACCCCCAGAAACTAGGGAAGAGCCCTGAGGAAGACTTACCCCTCAGCCCTGGAGAGCAGCCACGCCTGCCGACACCTTGGTCTCCGACTTCTGTGCCCCAACCTGTGAGAGAGTCAATTTCTGTTGTCACCCAGTCTGGGGTTCTCTGTTACCAATACCTTTTGTGCTACCAAGTCCAAGCTTGCAGTGCTTTCCGCTTGACAGGCCAATAAATCAGGAGATGAGTCCTTAGGGCAGGGAATAGTGGCTTTATTCAAAAAGACAGCAGTTGGAGAAGATGCTGGACTAGTGTCCCAAAGAACCATCTTACCTGAGAAAGAATTCAGGATTCTTTTATACTAAAAGCAGGGGAAGTGTGGTTGGGTTCGTTGGTATTCTTAGTGTGGGAATCTTTGGCCACATGGGTCAGGTCACTGTGTTCCTGTAAACCTCCAACAAGGCAAATGTTATTCTCTGTTCTGCAGCTTTATATCTCTATATGAATGGAAAGTGTTACACCTTTAAAGGTCAGGGCCTTGAGAATGGGCTAACCTGTATATTTCAGGCTACAGGAAACATTCTTAACTTGTGGCAAAAGCAATAGAATACAAAGGTTAAAGTAAAAGAAACGTCCAATGTGCAGTCAGGTTTGTTCTTCCCTGTTACCCTAGCTGACTAATAATACAAGGGATATGGACCCCAGGGGTGGGGGGACGGGCACATGGGAGGACAAAGGCCACACCTGGGGAGCTGGGGCCACAGGGCAGACTGCTCCCGGCTGGTGACTGGTGAAAGCACGTAGTCCTGGGGAACAGTCAGGAGCGAGGCCAGGGAGTGGGGAGAAAGTTTGCCTCCCCTACCTTCAATTCTGAGCTGGACATGCACCCATCCGCAGGAGTTCAAGATGCAAAGGAAAGCTAAGGTCCTCCCATCTCCCTCAGGCCGAGAAGCAGGAAGTTCAGATGACTCGTGGCTGTCTGAGGCCAAATGGCGACAAACACTATGGGTGACACCCAGCCCTGAGACTAAGTAAGAGCTCCCGTCACGTGCAGCCCACTTTCAGCAAAACTCAGTATTCTGTCTGCTTCTAACCTGCCATCTTTCAGGATTTGCTGATGGATTTTGGTCCTCATGCCATGTGGACCAACCCAATGGTGACTCACCATTTTTCCGAAGAGTCTCCCTGAAAGAGGTTTCATTATCTAGGATTGTAGTTTCACACTGGAGTCCGTAGGAAAATCCCAGAGTGCTGAACGTGACTCTGCAAGACAGACATCCGTGATGGGCATAAATGGGTCTGGTCTAGGGTCACAGAGCTCTGCGCAGCCTTCTTGGACACCAGGCTTTGCTGGGAGCTCCCTCTGAGTGGTAGGCCGAGGGCAGGGACATGGTACTGCCAGTGCTGAAGCCCAGCGACCTTGGCCTCCCCCATTCCTCCTCCCCAGCCTGTGGCTTGACCCTGTACGGAGTGTGGAGAACCAATGGCCCCAGGTGGGCCATCCAACCAACCTTTCAGTCTCTTCCAGAGCACGGCCGAGACCTGCTGCCTCTCAGCTGGGCCCCAACCAAACTGCCTGCTGCCTCGCCCCCTCTCCCCCCAACATACACACTCAGGCTTTCCTCCTTCCCTTTCTTTCCTTACTCAGTTATTAGTACAAACATCCTCCAGCCTCAAAAACCTCAGCATGGTCTGTAACCCTTGCCTCCCCCGAATCTGCCAACTGCAGGCCGTGGCGATGCCAGGAGGCCTCTCTCATGTCTTCATTTCTTTCCGTCCCATTTGGCTTTTCTAGAGTTCAGCCCTTTACCATGTCTCCCTTAGATAACACGGAAACCTCAAGACTGCCTTACTCCCTGCTCCCTCCTTCCCCGACCCTGATCTGTTGGCCCCGGACTCCAAGTCACCTTCAGAAAATGCACCTGCCCTGCCCAGATCCCCTCGATGGCTCCTAAGATCTGTCTCTGAGATGCTGTCCATCTGGGATGGGGGTCAGCATGGCATGTGTGGTGAGCGCAGGGTTTTTTCCCTCACCTGCCCCTGTGGGGGACTTGGCAAAAGGGAGGAAAGAAAGTGCTCCTCCAGTAGCATAATACTGGCCCAGGTCTGTGCTCTAAGGAGGGGCACAGGTGGGCTTGAGGTAGGAGGTAGACGGGCCCCTGGGCTGAGCAGCTGAAGCTCGTCAAGCAGAGTGAAGTGAAGCTCTGTGTTCCTTCGACACTCCCAGGACCAAGTGAATGGCGGGAGCTGAGCTCTGCCGGAGCAAAGAGATAAGACGACCACATCTACCACTCCTGAGGTCAAGGAGATCTCCCCAACTGCACATGTGCAGGAAGGCTCCTCGGGGGTCAAAAAGGAAGCGGGAGCCACCCCATAATATGTGTTGTCAAACCTCCCATTAGCCTCTGTGCTGGAATCCATCTTGGCAAAAAGATGTGCACGCATATAGGGGAGGGCCCTAGGACAGGTCAGATGTGGGAAAGGAAGTGAGATGATTGGCCAGGGGACAGCAAAGACAGGAAGAACTGCCCCATGTAAATGACTTAAATCACCTCTCTGGTGTGCTTCTCATTCAGGATGCCCGCACCCTTCTTTGAGTGTGCATTCCTGTCTTAAATAAATAAACTACTTCTCTGTGTGCTCTCCCACACGTTGTACTGTGTCTCTAATAATGAACTTTGTACCTGTTTTTACAGCTTCTGTCTCCTTGAAAATTTCTTGTTTTCATAAGGGCACAAGAGCCAGGGCAGCTCTGCTTCTAGCCTCTAGCCTCTGGTGGACCAGCAGCTAGGATTCCTGGTTTTCACTCAGGCTGCCCAGGTTCAATTCCTGGGCAGGGAAGTAAGATCTGCTTCAGGACCACTCACTGCTGAAGGAGTGGCGGAGAGGGAACAGCAAATTGGACCCAGGCAGGCCCAGGGCTGGGGCGTCCAGAAAGCTAGGACAAGCCCTGGGAGCCGAGGGGCACCCACGTGGCCCCTCAGTTTCTGCAGAGGTAGTGATGCAAAGTCAGGTGGGGGCCCGTGGAGAGAGCCCAGCAGGGGGACTTGACCCAGGTCTGCAAAGGAACCAGAGGTGATGGATGGAGGGCAGTGGTAGTGGGGTTAAGGATTCCTTTCTTCACCTCTTGCCTGTGGCAGGAACTGCGGCAGAGCTGAATCTGGGGAAAGAGGGAAGGAGGGTCCAGCGAGGGGCTGGAGGATGGGGGGAGCTGAGGCCGACTGAAAACCCTGAGCTCTTGTCTTACTTCCTGCTCTTCCACGACAGGCACCAGGGTCCCTCCGGACTCATTGCTTGTGTTCACACTTCCCTCTGTCTGCACAACTCTTCTCTGTCTCTAGGTGCTAAAAGTCCAGCATCACTTAAGACCAGCTCAAGTGGTGCCTCCACCAGGAAGTTTTCTCTGATTTCCTAAATCAGGATTAACTCCCTTCTGTATTCTTCCTTGGTACTTCGTTCATCTATAAAATCATTTATCATGTTCATGTATGATTGTATCATAGTGTGTGAGCCCCCAGAACCTGGCACGGTGCTTGACAGTGGGTAATAAATAGATGCTTAGGGACTGAATAAAGGAGGAATGGACAAATGGATATAGTACAAGCCACTTCTATTCTGGAGTCCTCTGCAGTAAACAGCCTGGCTTTACATCTTGTTGCTTCTCAATAAATGTTTGTTAATTTGATGGAGCTTGCGATTATAATAATCTTATTTTGTGTCATTATTTTTACCCACTTCCTATGGGAGAGAATAAAGGAAAATGCACCGCCCTGAGCTCACGACAATTGTATTTGCTGACTATTTCAGGCAGCATAAACTGTTTAGGGCCCTGCCGCTTGCACTGGGTACGTGGGGAGGTCCAGATGGCCGGGCTGCATTCTTGGAGGTTATGCCCGAACACCAGGTCATAGGAGCATCTTGGACTTTGTGAAGCACCTTTCCGTTATTTTCACAAGTCTCTTGCACTCACTCGGTCTTATTTAGAGCTGCCCATGTCAGGATGCGTGGGCAGTGCTGGGCTCGTCAGCCTGGCTTCCTAGATGAAGAGGAGCGCCTCTGGGGAAAGAGATGAAGGGCCTTTCCTGGACCACGAGGCCATCAGCCGGAGACCCTGCTCCACCCAGAGCCCAGGCAGGACGCCTCTTGTGCAGTCCGGGGCACAGGGAGGTCCCATCGCAATCCACGGCCCTCGGGGGCAGGTTTCCTGGGGCTGCCTCCTTCTCTCGCGTGGACCAGCATCTTGCTCTAGCCCGCTGCGATCCCAAGGCAGGAAATGAGGATTAGTTCAGCTCCAGGCCAAAGCAATCTTGCTGTCCCCTCAGTGCAACAGCAAAGCTGGGACACTGCCCGTGCCACTTGTTTCTTTGTTGAGAAAATTCCATCAACCTCCTCCCCACCCCCACCTCCCCCCCATGGCCCACTGCCCCCTCTCTCACTCTCAGAGTTTGAGTTTGTTTCTTTTCAAACTCACAGCTTTTGCAAACCACTGGAGAGAAGAAAGCCATCTGGAATTTTAAGCTTCTCAGCAGATTTGGCTCTGCCTGCGGCCCCGGGAAGGCTGCAGGCAGGAGAATCATCCTCGGGTCCCTCACTCCCAGGGAGGCTGTGATTCAGATCAAGGCTTGAGGCCGCAGCCTGAAGTCACTTCCTCACAGCCTGGGCATCGCCGATCTCCCAGCTCCTTCGGCCGGGCCGCACCGGAAGGAGGCCTGGGACGTGGGCTCACCGTCAGGAGAGTGCACGGTGGTCGACGGCCCGCTGTGTGTCGGGCATAGAGCACAGGGCTTGGAACCTCATTAGCTCAGGTCACACTCACCATCAGCCTCATGCATCTTCCTTGCCGAGGAAGTGCAGGCTCAGCGCGCTCGAGCTGCTCGCCCGAGGCTGGTAGAAACCCAGTCTCACTCCGGCCTAAGCTCTCAACAGGACCAGGTTTTAGGGTCTGGATACCTAGGCCCCTTGGAAGGAGCTGACCCAGAGGGCTTGCTTTCTGGAAACCTCTTTTCTCCCTGCAGACTTTCTCATAAGACCTTGGATCAGGCACTTAATCTCCTGAGGCACCTTTTTTTTCTTGCCTTGGGTATAGGGTGCCGACGCTAGACTCCACCAGACCTCCTAAGTCCTGGCATCCTCTTTTCCTAACGTCCAGTGTCATGGCCTCAAAAACGTAAAGGAATGGGTCTGACCCAGCACGAGGGGCTGGTGTGGAGGTAACAGTGGGACCCTGGAACTGCTCTGCCTGCATCCAAATGCTGGTCCTACCACTGCTCTCTGTGTGACTTAACTGATCTGTGCCTTGGTTTCCTCATCGGAGAAATGGGGTGTTGTGGACTAAGTTGTGTCCTCCCCAAATTCATATGTTGAAGCCCTAGCCCCCAGTGCCTCAGGATGTGATTATATTTGGAGACAGGGTTTTAAAGTGGTAATTAAGTTAAAATGAGGCCATCAGCGTGGGTCCTAATCCAATCTGACTGGCGTCCATATAAGAAGAGGAAATTTGAACACACAGAGAGTCATCAGGGAAGTGCAGCCACAGAAGAAAGGTCATGTGAAGTCACATGAAGAGGGCAGCCCTCTGCACACCAAAGAGAGACGCCTCAGGAGGAACTACGCTGCCGACACCTTCCTCTTGGACTTGCAGCCTCTGGAGGAGTGAGAAATAAATTTCTATTGTTTAAGCCCCCCAGCCAGTACTTTGTTACAGCAGCCCCAGAGGACTAAGACAGGGGGTGTCTTTAACTGTAAACTTTCCAGGACCCATGCTGATTACATTCCTTTCAGACTCAGATGGCCTGGGATCAAAAACTTTACTAACTCTGTGCTCCTGAGCAGGTCACCTACTTTTCCTAAGCCTTTATTGTTCAGTCTATACAATGAGGATACTTATAGCACCTGCTCTGAAGTCTGAAGAGTTTGTGTACATTAAGTGCTGAAGGCCACAGAGCTGGCAAACGTGCGAGCAGGGATTCAAACACAGGTAGTCTGATTCTAAATAAATGCAACAAGAATAACTCTATGGCAAGTCCGTATTTTTCATCATAAACCTTATCTCCCTAGGCTGTCAAAGCTGAATGCTGGGACTTCCCTGGTGGCGCAGTGATTAAGAATCTGCCTGCCAATGCAGAGGACACAGTCTTGAGCCCCGGTCGGGGAGGATGCCACAGGCCGCGGAACAATTAAGCCCGTGCGTGCACCACAACTATTGAGCCTGCGCTCTAGAGCCCGCGAGCTACAACTACTGAGCCCATGTGCCACAACTACTGAAGCCCGTGCACCCAGAGCCCGTGCTCCGCAACAAGAGAAGCGACCGCAGTGAGGAGCCCGTGCACCGCCATGAAGAGTAGCCCCCGCTCGCGGCAACTAGAGAAAGCCCGCGTGCAGCAACGAAGACCAAACGCAGCCAAAAATAATAAATAAAATGAATTTTTTTAAAAATTAAAGAAAAATAAATGTTGTATGTAAAGTATAAACTAACAGAATATTTATTTATTTTTTAAAAAATTTTATTTTATTTATTTATTTTTTATACAGCAGGTTCTTATTACTTCTCTATTTTACACGTATTAGGGTATATATGTCAATCCCAATCTCCCAATTCATCCCACCATCACCCTCCCCCTACTTTCCCCCCTTGGTGTTCATACGTTTGTTCTCTGCATCTGTATCTCTATTTCTGCCCTGCAAACCAGTGCATCTGTACCATTTTTCTAGATTCCACATATATGCTAAACTAACAGAATAAATAAATAAAGTAACTATACTCCAATAACAATTTTTTAAAAAATGCCAGCAATGTCTGACATGTAATAAGCACACAATAAATATTCCTTATTGGCACAGTGGAAAAAAGAAAAGAATGTTGTGAGATGTAGGACGAAAACTAGCATTGCCCTCTGGACGTAACCCTCAGCAGGACTTGACTTTTCTTTGGTCACCGAGCAGAGCAGCGGGGGTCCTGTCTGCTGCCCCCTTCAGCTCTCCGTGTCCCCCGAGGCACCTCCCCGGACCCAGTCCACTAGCACCTTCCATCCAGCACACAGCACAGAGCTTCCAGAGAAGATAACTCAAAACCCCAGCATAAAATTAGTGATTTACCTCACGTCGGGCAAACATTGGAAATGGGACCAAAAATAGCGCTGGCTGCGCTCATCAGTCAGACGGAAGCAGCGTCTCATGGCTGGTGAGGCTGGTGAGGCTTTGGAAGTTGTGTTAAGTTTTTCAGAATGGAGCTTTGCAGGCATCCCCGATCCACCAGTGGTGGGCATCTGGGGGCAGGTGCTGTGACACATAAGTCAACTTAATTAGAAACAACAGGGCGTTCTGAGCACAGGGCCCCCGGGGTTCACGTCTAGTTCCCATGAAGCCCTGTTCAGAGGTCACGTCTCATTCCGTTTAGCAACTGCATGGGCAAAATCCAGGCCCTTTCTTCTTTCTACCAAGTGGGTTCTGCCATGGAGCAACTCACGCCCTGGTAAAGAGATGGAGTGTCCCCTCTGCCTGGCCTATTGTGGGTCCCCAGGGCTTGGGCCTATCCTGGCGGATGGCTACTACATGTTGACAGCGTGACAAAAGCCCCACTTCCACAAATATCCATTGACTGTACCTGTGCCTCAGTAAGATTTTAAAAAGAGACCCCTGTCTTCTGCTTCCCAGCTGGAAAGTGCACTGCGGTGTGTGTCCTCTTATGTTCTCAGTGCCCCCAAGGTGCGGAATTCTCCTTATTTTCCCTGTGTCCACTCCAGGTAAATCATTCACCACAGACTGAAGTAAAATGTGTAGCCAAAAGAGAGAAAACAAAGGAGCAGAGTCCTTCAAACTTGGTGACAGTGTTTGCTTTTGCACAGACTGTCATGGGGCCTCCAGGGGGTGGGTGTCCCCTCTGGGCTGGTCACCAGCATGCCCGTCGGCCGAGGTCTTTCCACTTGCACCAACTTGCTTCATTTTCAGCAATGCCTTGTCGGTTTCTGAGGGAAGGCAGATATTTCCTGAGGCAGCTTGGATGATATGTCTGGCCTTTAGGAGAAAAAATAAGAAATCAAGAGAAAGAAAAGGTGAAAAAATTTTCAGCACGTTATTTCTTTTTTTTTCCTTTGGTAGAACTAGTGCTGAGAAAGAGTTGCCAAGATTGAAGCATCTGCTCCAAGCAGAGTGATTTAGTACAAATTCCTTATTTCCGTTTCCCTTACTTCCCTTTTGATTAATCATGGGAATGTCTGGATTTTCCCCTTAAAGGATCATGGCCCAGAACTTTCCTTGGCAGTCAGTTATAACTGCTTCTAAAAAGGTTCTTGTATTTCTTTGAGGCCGTTTCTCAGAGCTTCAGAAAATTGTACAGAACCTGAGAGCTTCAGGCTCAGGCTGTGTGGATCCTCCCATTGCACGGCTGCAAAGCCAGACAGAGTGACGTTAAAGGCCCCGTTCAAGTAGATCGGGCCCACACATCCTGAGACCCAGAGCCATTCAAAAGGAGTACATGAGGAGAAGCAGGAAAGAGACCCTGGGTTGACACGTCCTCTCCTGAAAATTGTTATTGCAGCTACTAAAAGCCCAAGTAAGCCCTCGCCCATGAGAAGAGAGCAGAGGCTCACTGCCTCTCAGGTGCCTGTTCCTGCTACGGATGGGGGAGGGGACGGGCCACCGGATCCAAAGCTAGGAGACCCTGCTTGGTCTGGCCCACGGTGACCCACATTCCTATGTCCCCCAGTGACTTAGGTGAGTCACCCCCTTCTCTGAGCCTCACCCCGAGGTGGCACATCAGCAGGAGGGCCCAAAATTCCCCAGGGAAGCTGCTGGGTGTAGCCGCTGTCTCCCCACAGCCTCCACGTTTCATTCATTTATGTGAACAGGTCATAGTAGCAAATGCGTGTGTGGCATCTACTCTGTGCCAGGCCCTGCTCTAAACCTTTACACGCATTCACTCATCTAAGCCTTCCAACCACTCCAGAGGGAGATGCTGTTATTATCATCCTGACTCACAGAGGAGGGTATGAGGCCAGAGAGATGAAGGTTAGAAGATGAACAGGTTAAGAGATTAAGGCACAGAGAGATGAGCTTCCCAAACTCAGTGAGCAGGGCAGAGCCGGGTTGGAATGCAGGCAGCCTCCCTGCACCCCACGCCCTGCTCCGGGGCCCTTCACCTTGAGGTCCTGACAGCTCTGCCCTCCAGGACCCCAACTCGTCTCTCTCCAGGCAACCACTGTCAACAGTCCTTGTGTATCTTTTCAAAAAAATATACTGCATGGCATTTATACATTTACGTACACACAGGAACACGCATAGTATGTTAGATATATAACACAGTTATTTATTCTTCCTTCAGACAAATAGCAGCATTTATATGCTTCCTTTTCCCTTTTTTTTTTTTTTTTTTTTTTTTTGTGGTACGCGGGCCTCTCACTGTTGTGGCCCCTCCCGTTGTGGAGCACAGGCTCCGGACGCGCAGGCTCAGCGGCCATGGCTCACGGTCCCAGCAGCTCCGCGGCATGTGGGATCTTTCCAGACCGGGACATGAACGCGTGTCCCCTACATCGGCAGGCGGATTCTCAGCCACTGCGCCACCAGGGAAGCCCTATATGCTTCCTTTTTGCACCAAATAAAAAAATGGGATCTTTTCATATCAGTTCATTCTTTTAACAACTGCATAGTATATTCCACTGTATAAACTGCAACTTATAAACTACCACCTACCGCTTCACATTTAGGTTCTTTCCATTGTTTTGTTATTGCAAGGAATATTCTGGTAGATACACCATTTTGCACGAGTGAGGCTGTGGTAGGCAGACGGTCCCCCCCACCCCTATTCCCCCAAGATGTTCGTGCTCTAATCCCTGGTACTTGTGAATATGTTACGTTACACGGCAAAAGGACTTTGCAGATGGAATTACGGTCTAGACCTTAAGAAAGGGAGATTGTCCTGGATTCCCTGGGTGCACAGCCTAATCACATCAGCCTTTAAAGGCACAGATTTTTTTTCCAGCTGGAGGTGGTAGAGATGAGGAGATGCCAGAGAGATGTGAATCATGAGAAGGACTCCGCCCACCACTGTTGGCTGTAAAGGTGGCGGGGACCTTGAGCTGGGGAATGCGGGCAGCCTCTAGAAGCCGAGAATGAGGCCCGGCCCGTTGCCAGCAAGGATGCGGGGCCCTCAGCACCACAGTCGCGTGGAACTGCATTCTGCTGACAACCTGGGTGAGCCTGGCGCTGGCTTCCCCCCGACAGCCTCTGCGTAAGAGGTCAGGCCGCCACCCCCCTTGATCTGAGCCTTGTGGGACCCGGAGGAGATAAACGAGCTGAGCCTTCTGACTCCGAGCTACGGAACTGTGAGATGATACATCTGCGTTATTTTCGACACCGCATTTATGGTCATGTGTTACAGAAGCAATTGGAAGCGACGACACTGCTGAATATCTACAAGTGGAATAGGTGGCTCAGGCGGTATATGCTTCTGACATTTAGATAGATCCTGTCAAATCGCTCTCGTTGGAAGTATAGTCAATTTGCAATCTCACCAGTTATGTATGAGGGGCTGTTCCTCACATCTTCGCCCATACAGTATGTAATCAAACTCTGATCTTTGCCAATTAGATATAGGAGATTGCCTTGAACTTGCACTTATATAGCAAGACCGCTGATTCAATTGAGATTCGGTGTCTACTTGGAGTTGTTTTGGGGAGGGAGAGGTTCCTGGTGGAAAACCCCAGAGCTCTCCTGGGTGCTGCCACTGTCAGACAGACTAGAGTGACAGCTCAACTCCCCCTCCTGTGCAGTGACAGGTGGGTAGGGAAGGTCAGGCAGGGGAGCCTGGGGCCGGGAGGTGTCCAGCCAAGGGAGACTAAAGTCAGTGGTCCAAGTGCAGGTGGGCACAAAAAAGGGGTCCTGTGCTGTCTCCTTGAGGACAAAGGGAGGACAGAGCAGTCTGAAGCCAGCTGCAAGAGACGGGCTGCAGGTTGTGTGTCTGTGAGGCTGAGCCTGGGAGCCCCTGAGACAGTGGGGTGCAGACCACGGCGCTTTCTAAGGAGCCCCACGGTTCGACCCGGCTGTCAAAGGAGGACGGTGCAAGGGAGCCTGGAAGGAAGGGAGTCCAGGGCAGGTGATTCCAGAATAGGAACTCAGCTGCTCAGCAGCCGTGAGGCCTGCCTGAAGAGGCCCGCAGGCTTGGGGCTTCACTTTCTGAGCCACAAAACAAGAATAATGATGACTTTGGGGCTACTGTAAGGAAGAGAAATAAATAGACATGTACACACAGCCATAGGTGTATGTCTACGCGCACAAGTATCTTTGTGTGTATATACTTATATGCATGTGTGTATACATATGTCGATGAAAAATCTGTTGATTTAAAAAAAAAATGGAAAATTTTATTCGTGCCACATTTGAGGCTTATAACCTGGGAACAGCATCTCAGAAAGTCCCAAGACTTGTCCCGCCCGTTTGCAGCCCAGGCACAGTTATATAAGTTTTTTGAGACAGAGGGCTGGACATCAAATGACATATTATTGACAGTTTACAGAATCCAGATCTAAGTGTCATCGTGGCCCCTTACGAGATCAAGAAGGAACGTTATCTTTAAGGAATTGTCTCGTTGATGCTGGGAGAATGTTACTCTTTATGGCTGAACAGGTATTTCTGCCCATGGGAGGCTTGGTCGATGTCTAATGCAGACACACAATGCACAGCATGGGAAGAGAGGAGGCCAAAGGGCAAAGAAGATTTCATATGTTTAAATTTTTCTTGCCTTGACATAAAATATGAATTTTATTTCACACACATATATATGCATGTATACTTACATACACAGGTGTGTATATCTATACACGTGTGCATATACCCGAATATGGTATGTATACACACAGCACACATGCGTGTGCATGTATGCATGCATGGATGTGCACACACATTGTGTACACACACCTGCATATAAATATATTCACACACACATATTAGAGAAAGGCCCCTCGTGTGCCTTGTATATGGTAAGTACTCGGAAACTGGTGGTTACTACAGTTCCAGACTTAGTTGAATTGTTTCTGAAAAATCACCTCCTGCAACTGCTTTAGTTTGCAGGTGGAAAACGGGGCTCAGGAAAGTCTGGCGATGTGCCCAGGGTCAGGTCACCAAAGATGCAGGCCCTGGTCCCCTGGTCCCAGCACTGTGTCCAGCTGCCAGGGGCAATGACAAGCCACCTTGGAGGAGGACAGGTGTCCTTTCCAGGGAGGGCACTGCATCATAGCAGAGCCTGTCCCTGGGTGACCGCAGGGCTCCCCTGCAGAGTTCTGTGGTGCCCTGTGTCCTCCTGTGGGGCTGGGATGAAATACAGAAGTCAATGAGAAATGGCACGGAGACAACCAAAGGTGGCAGCACCAAGTCCTTTTCTCCCTTGGAAAGAGAGAGAAAGGATTATTATAACTGACCTCTCCATGGGGCAGGGCAAGCTCTAGAGAAAATAAAATCTTGAAATGAATGGTTTCTAGATTATTTATCTAAGTGTCTCCCAAGTGCCAGCTCCCACACCGCTGCACCAAAGCCTCCTGGGATGAGCCCCAGGGATGAGGCTCCGGAAGCTGATGTGTGATGAGCTCCTCTGGTGATGCTTATCTGCGTGCGGGGGCAGACACTGCAGCTGGGCATCGGTGACAGCAGGCTGACGTCCAGGCTTGCTTGTGCCGGGTGACGGGAAGCCCCCTGCACCAGGAGCCAGCCTGTCTGGCGTCACAGCCCCAGTAGAACGTTCTTTCCAGGCAAGCGTGCTCCTCCTCCTTTTAATTCCAGCTCAGCATGCCTTCTGGAACATACAGCTCGACAGCTTTCCAAGCATTAAGGGTCAACCAGGCAAATGTAGCCTTCGCTGGCCTCCGAGCTCCTCTCCGGCACCGGGCCTTCTTCCTGCCTCTCAGCTGCCCTCTCAGGGGTGCTCCCCAGGCCTCCTCCACGCCTCTTTCCTCTTTCCATTCAGGGCCCTGCTTCCTTCCGCATCGGCGCTAACTAAGGGCTCTGCTGTCACCGTGCTGACGCGCGCCAAGAGCGCTTTCACTCGGCTACACGTCTGCTGTGAACGGGAGTCTTTTGGAGGCGCAGCCGTGATCCAGTGGGTGCTGCGGTGCAGGGGAGTCGGGGATGCAGGTGATGTGCAGGCAGGGGCGGGGCACTGGCCACAGGGGGAGCCCCGGGAGGGTCTCTGCTGCTCTGTTATCCTGTCCAGGTCCACAATCAACCCTGAATCTGAGATGATGGCGTGAGTCATCTGCGTGTGTCTGCCTTGTCACCCTCGTGCCCCAGCTGTCTTGACTCCCGCCCTTTTCTAGCCACCTCTTGCTGTTGCAAAGTTGTGTTTCCTCCCATTTCCATTTTTCCTGATTTTATCTGTGGGACCAGATGGGCTCTTGCTCTCAGTCACCGAGGTCCCTCGCCCCCCCGACCCTGCAGTCACGTGGTGGGACGTTCTGTGGATCAAGTGCTTGGGGGTTTCTGTGCTCTCTAGACACCAGAACTGCGATCCAGGTAACAGGTGGAGTATGGCTGGGGGGACAGCCAGGCAAACATTTTGCCAGGAGTATGTGCCCTAAGGAGACATTCTCAGTGACGGCCAAGAGATCAGAGACCACTTTACAGAAGAAAAAAATGAAAATCAGGAAAGTACCATAGTATTTCTAAGACTGCAGAGCATGTAACTGGATCAGAAATAGAACTTGCAGGAATTTTACGGTAGTTTATTATTTTATTGTGTTTTTCATTAGGTCCCACATACACTTGGCTCAAAATCAAAACGACAGAACAAAGATATATGTCATGATGCCTTTTTATGACCCCATCCCTGTCTACCTCTTTCCTCTCCCATCTGCTCCGACTTCATTTTTGTTTCTTGTATCTCCTTCCAGTATTTCTTCATGCAGGTATAAGCAAATATGAATACATCTTGTTATTTTCTACCCCTTTTGCCCCAAAGGCAGCATATTAAATATACCACTCTCCATTTTGTCTTTTCACTTATGAGGTCCCAGACAGCTACTTCTTCAACTTCAATCGTTTTTTTTACAGCTGCATTGTGTGTAGTCCTTTCTCTTGAGTTACTATTTTTTAATGGTTTTATTGAGATATGATTCAATCCCTGAAGAAAGGGAATGTTCTCTGAGGGCTCCTAGCCAGCCTGTGGCAGCCCGCTTGTCAACAAATACACTCCCCGCACCCAGAGGCAACCAGGACACAGGGTCACTTTGAACAGAGCATGAAGCCCCCTGCAGGGGTCCAGTCGTTTTCAAGCCTGACTTTTCTAGAGACTTTTCAAAGTGACCAGATATGTCTATTAAAGACTTAAAACTCATTTTATTTTTTATTTTTTTTGCATTACGTGGGCCTCTCACTGTTGCAGCCTCTCTTGTTGCAGAGCGCAGGCTCTGGACGCGCAGGCTCAGCGGCCATGGCTCACGGGCCCAGCCGCTCCACGGCATGTGGGATCTTCCCGGACCGGGGCACGAACCCGCGTCCCCTACATCGTCAGGCGGACTCTCAACCACTGCGCCACCAGGGAAACCCTTAAAACTCATTTTAAAAGCCAAGTTTAAAACAGGGACATAAATTACTTTCCTTGTGGGCACAATCCCTCCTATGTGTGTGGACTTTTTTTTTTTTTAATTGATGTATAGTTGATTTTCTTGTGTTCATTTCTGCTGTATAGCAATGTGATTCAGTTATACATATATAGATATTCTTTTTTAATATTCTTTTCCATTATGGTTTATCACAGGATATTGAATAGAGTTCCCTGTGCTGTACAGTAGGACCTTGTTGTTTATCCATCCTATATATAATCGTTCGCATCTGCTAATCCCAACCTCCCAATCCACCCCTCTCCCACCCCCCTCCCCCTTGGCAACCACAAGTCTCTTCTCTATGTCTGTGAGTCTGTTTCTTTTTCATAGATAAGTTCATTTGTGTTGTATTTTAGATTCCACAGGTAAGTGATATAATATGGTATTTGTCTTCTCCTTCTGATTTACTCCACTTAGTAGGATCATCTCTAGGTCCATCCATATTGCTGCAAATGGCATTATTTCATTCTTTTTTATGGCTGAGTAATATTCTCTTGTGTATATATACCACATCTTCTTTATTCATTGATCTGTCAATGGACATTCAGGTTGTTTCCACGTAGACAACTTCTTCCTGAGGTGTTAGAGCCATGCTGTCCGATATAGTAGCCACTAACAATGTGTGGCTATTTAGATCTAAGTTCAAACTAATTCGTATGAAACTAAATAAAAAATTCTTTCCCTTGACGACACACCAGCAACATTTCAAGTGCTCAGGAGCCACGTATGGCTGGTGGCTGCTGTACGCAAGACTGCAGATTATGGAACAGTTCCACGACTTGGAAAGTCCTATTGGTCACCTCTGGCTCAGTTTTGCCTGGTTCTTTTTGTGTGAAAACAAACAGAACAAAACACCTCCCACTACAACAGAGAAAGACACTAGAGTCAGAATTTTCTGACTCAAGATTTGGCTAATATTTCCTCAGTGGTTAAAAGTCATCAAATATTGAATATATGCAAAGCCGAGAAGTAGCCCTCTCTCTCCCCTGTTAAAAACAAACAAATCCAAAAAAAGAACAACAAAGGTTGTTGATGTCCACTTAGTGGGGGTTTGAGATATTTTGACCAATGGAGGAGACACCATGCTTTCTGACTTTATAGAAGCAACGCTTGGAAGAACTGGTTAATGCTTGCAAATCCTTTTGAAGATGGAAAGCACAGTTACATAAGTGCCAAGTGCTATTTCCTTTATTAACATCTGTATTAATAATAGGAAAAGGAATGCTATGTTACGATGGGTTTTCTTCAGATATGTGAACTCCAAAATATATTTTGTGTATCCAGCTCTTTTAGAATTTAAAAGAGGAAATAAAATACCTCTAAAAAAGAATGCATGAAAATCTACCAGGAAAGTAGACAATGTCCATTTACAAGGCACATATAGCTCTGTGTTTCATACACGTCTCGCACGATCTAAGTTAGAGTCAAGAATATTCTCCAGGGAACACCTGGGAGTACCATGGGAACCTTTGTTGGCATCTCCTTGCTTCACAGAAACAAACCTGTATGGGTGGAACATCTGCAAGCCAACAGCACTCGTGAGCAAGTAGCAGCAATAAAAGTAACAGTGAACATTCTTTGAGAACTTATGTCAAGTTCTGGCCGAGAGCTTCACATGAATCATCTCCTTTAATTCCCACAAGATCCACAAGTTAGAAATCACAGTATTGCCCCCATTATACAGGTATGCCAACTGAGGCAATGCAGGGTTTTCCTGAAGGCACTGGGAGACTGGGAGATGGCCAGAGACAGCATTCTTTATGGCTGGAGTTCTGCATTCTGTGAAGGGATTTGGCTCTAGAAGTTTCAGGAGGATGCCTGAAACTGAGCAGGACCCTGCAGGTCTTCCTGGGTACAAAAGCCACTGCATGTTCCCTGTTTCTTTTTTTTCCAATTTACAAGAGTTTTTATTTGAGGACCCCACATTTCTAACATGATTTGTTAAGTCAGTTCTTTTTTTTTTTAACATTTTATTTTATATTGGAGTATAGTTGATTAACAATGTTGTGATAGTTTCAGGTGTATAGAAAACTGATTCAGTTATATATATATACATGTATATAATCTTTTTCAAATTCTTTTCCCATTTAGGTTGTTACATAATATTGAGCAGAGTTCCCTGGGCTATACAGTAGGTCCTTGTTGGTTATCTATTTTAAATATATCAGTGTGTACATGTCAGTCCCAAACTCCCTAACTATCCCTTCCCCCCACCCTTCCCCCCTGGTAACCATAAGTTTGTTCTCTAAGTCTGTGAGTCTGTTTCTGTTTTGTAAATAAGTTCAGTTGTATCATTTCTTTTTAGATTCTGCATAAAAGTGATACCATACGATAAATCTTTCTCTGACTTACTTCACTCAGTATGACAATCTCTAGGTCCATCCATCTTACTGCAAACAGCATTATTTCATTCTTTTTAATGGCTGAGTAATTTTCCATTGTGTATATATATATATTTACCACATCTCCTTTATCCTTTCCTCTGTCGATGGACATTTAGGTTGCTTCCATGTCTTGGCTATTATAAACAGTGCTGCAATGAGCATTGGGGTGTATGTATCCTTTCAGACCATGTTTTTCTCGGGATATATGACCATGAGTGGAATTGCAGGATCATATGGTAGCTCTATTTTTAGTTTTTTAAGGAACTTCCATACTGTTCTCCATAGTGGCTGCATCAACTTACATTCCCACCAACAGTGTAGGAGGGTTCCCTTCTCTCCACACCCTCTCCAGCATTTATTGTTTGTGGATTTTTTGATGATAGCCATTCTGATCGGTGTGAGATGATATCTCACTGTAGTTTTGATTTCCATTTCTCTAATAATTGTCCCCTGTTTCTTGTTTGTAGAAAAAGGCTGCAGTCTCCTAGGCCTTTCCAGAGTTCCAACAAGCTGACTCAAGCAGTTACTAATTAGGGAGGGAAGTGAAGGAATGCAGAAATGAAGGAAAAGCAGTCAAGAAACAATAGTTCAGGGATAAAACAGAGATCTACTTCCTCCTCCAGGAATATACGTCATAATCTGACACATATCTCTGAGTTGTTCTGCAGAAGCTAAGACACCACCCAGGCAGGGGATGGTGACCACAAGCACACTGACTCCAGACTGGTTGGAACCAGAAGGTTGATGATTAAGATCCCCAGAACATCACCTTATCACCTTACCACCAACCAATCAGAAGAAATTCATGCCCGCTCCAACCCTCCCCCCAAATGTTGCTTTAAAAGCCGTTCCCTGAAAGCCATTGGGGAGTTCAGGTCGTTTGAGCACGAGCTGCCCATTCTCCTTGCTTGGTGCCCTGCAAATAAACGCTGTACTTTCCTTCCCCACAAACTGGTGTCAGCAGATTGGCTTTGCTGCAGGGCAGGTGAGTGGACCCAAGTTCCCTCCAGTAACAAGCCCTGAGCAGAGGAGAGTCCACTTTTTATGCTGATCAAAAAAAAGACAACCCATCTGAGGCCCCAAACTCATTGCCAGTTGAGACTGGGATCCAGACAAGAGTGAGAAAAAGATTTATAAATGAAACAATATACCATGGTGTCCTAGACCTCAGGGGTTTCAGTCAACTAGGAAGGAGGACATCTGGAAAACTGGATCCTAATGTCTTCAGCAAAAGTGTATAGGAAATAGAAGACTGTACTGAGAAAGTCAGAGGGTCGAACAGCCCTTAATTCCCAACCCCCCTCTTCGATCTCCAGGTGAAACAATTATGACACCGTTTTCTGGGAGGTCCATGGAGCAGGGGTGGGTGCTGTGCTGGGGAATCACCCCCAGCCTATCTTCTTCCTTCCTTCTTCTCTGGAGACCAGGGGCTCAGGGATGAAAGGACCCCCAACAATGCTAAGGGGGCATTTAAGAAGCAAAGCCCAACCCTGCCCTCCCATTTGACTCCCCATCTTCTTCATGGGGCTGTGAGTTGCCATCCAACTTGGGGTCAGTTTCCCAAACTTGCATAAGAGAGGAAGTTGACAAAGGTGGGGTGGGTAAGGGAAGGCCCATCTTATTCCTGGTGCCTTCAGAGAGGGTGAAGACCCTTTTGGTGAGTTTCAAGCTCATTGATATTCACCCCAAGCCTTAATTATTTTCATGTAAATCACAGGAAGATTTTATTTTATTTTATTTTATTTTATTTTATTTTTCACAGGAAGATTTTAGATAAGAATAGGTCAAGGAACAAAATTACATTTACATTCCCAAGCTCCTTTCTCTCTGACCTGTTAATTCAGCCTTTGATGTTCGCCTCTTAGAGCAAGGGAGCAGCTTATGTGTTGGAAAGGGCTCTGGCTGCCTGGTGCCTGTGATGCCTGAGTCCTGGGGTCCAGGGTTCCTTCGGTGAGTGATGTAGCTGCAGGTGCTGGTCTCCTCGGCTGTTAGAATTTGCAGTTTCCGGGAATGCAGTCCGTGTAGTAGGAGCCGCGCTTTCAAAGACTTTTCTATTATTTCATTGTGTTTGGCTTCCTCAGGCATGGTTCTCACCCTCAAGGTGTTTGCAGTCACCTGGGGCAGAAGAGGCAGCCTCTTGTACCTGCCTCTGCTGTGTCTCCCTCAATGGAATGTGAGTTCTCAGAGGACAGGAATCACTGACTTGTTCCCTGGTGTGTGGCCAGCCCCGGGAACAGTGGCAAGCAGTAACAGACATTCACCTTGCATTTGTTGAATGAATCTAAGGTGAAGAACAGTGAGACACAGGAAAGATCCTTAGTGATACGGAAATTAGCAGGAGGCATCTTAACTACCAGCGGGAAGACAAAGAAAATGTTTACAAAGAAGATGGTGCTTAGCGTCCTGTTTTACCAAGTTTTTTAACCAAGTTAACTGAATTTACCACTTGCTAGTTAACATGTATATAAAGAAACAGCAGTTCATCAACCCTGCCAAATGTGACGTTTCCAATTAGCCATGGAACCCGTACTGAAACTCACCCCTGTATTTTCTTTATTAAAGCATAATCGCCCTGAAGGCGCATTTTACAAAGTGCACGTACATTTCTTTTAATGTTCAATTCCAAGTGCTTTTCATCTTGTTCTTGCAGTTTACGGATTGAAGGAAGCTGTGGAGTGGTATATGGTTATTAGAATCAAGCATGACTTGCATCGTATTTTTTGGTAAGTTAAAGCATGAGGCCGAATGCTTGATTTTGAAATAGAAGGTTGCAGATACTGGGCTGCATCGCTCATTTCATTCAGGAAGGTCTGTGGGTGACTCTCTCGTGGGGAGATGGAGCACTGATGAATGATGGGGCGTCTTCCTTGAAGGCCGAAGTGAATCACCTTCAGGTGGCTGCTTGAACGTGAGAAGATGGGCAAGGAGAATTCTCAATGTGCGATTCTATAATGCTGCCTGCTATGGAATCATAACAACGGAGCATGCGGCAAATATTTACCGACCACAGTGTGCGAGGCCCATGCTGTTTATTAAAATGTGTGCAATGAGTTGTGGGATACGGTCATCACACTGCCTGTAAGCAGCAGGTGGAAGGGCAGGTCACGGGAAGCAGCAAGTGGGAAGTGACGAGTGCACGTCAGGCCCCGCCCAGCCCTGCCCCGGCGTGCCCCACGCCCCTCACTCGGCGCAGCCGCAGTCTGCCCCAGGCCTGGGCCGGTTCTCACTGGCAGGAACGCACAAGTAGCCCGGCCCAGTTCAGTCGCAGCACATGTGGGATGCTGGACAGAGCCGTAGAAGTTTCTGACACAGTAAATGCTCAACAGGGACTTCTGGACGAGTACATGCGTATGTCCGGGTGTGCAAGAGCAGGTGGGAGCGGAAGGGGACGTGACAGGAGCGGTGCAGCACGCGGGGGATCCGGGGAGGGAGGTGGGCACGCACAGGACACGTGCACACGTGATGGGAACCGCTGGGTTCGCTCAGAGAAACCTCCTGGAAGAAGGCAGGCTTGGCCCCAGTCTTGAAAGCGTTTGCCGGGGCGGTGCGGGGAGGGCGTCTGGCGGCGCGTCTGTATTGGGAGGGGGCGAGGCGCGGCTGAGCTCCACTGTGGCTAGGGGCCCAGTGGCCCTTGCTGCCGTGAAGGCACCCACGGGGGCCATTCCCCGCGGGCACTGTGTGTGCAGGGCGCCCGCAGGGAGCATCTCACGGCCTGGCTGCGTGGGGCTCCAGTCAGCGAACGAACCGTGAGCGAAGTCAGCGGGCTCTTGGTCCAGTGACAACGGCGGGGTCCGCCTTTCCCCTTCCCTGAACCCCCGTCCCCGCCAAGCACAAGTGGGGGGCCCAGTGCTCTAAGGAGGGGGGGGGTCTGCTGTGAACCTAGGGAAGCCTGGGCCTCAGGCCTTCACTGGCCGCTGAGGGGAGCGTAACGATGTGTTCGAAGCGCTGTATGATTTGCAAAGTTTGCAAAAGTGAGATAGCTTTTTCTCGAGTGTACTCGCAAACCGGTATTAGCCCGCGCCTCGCAGCACGGGCCCTGGCGCTGCCCGGCCTCGCGTTTGCGAGCTGAGTCTCCCGGCCCCTCCCTAGGCCCAGCCGCTGTGCTGGTCGGCTGGCTTCTGCTCGCGGACCGGCCTGTGTTCTGAATTGCTCACCCACCCGTGGGCCGGCGGGGGTGCGGGGACCGGGACGGGACCGAGGCAAGAGGAGCGCGGAGCGACCAGGAGGGGCCGCGCGAACGGCAGTGGGAACTGCGCCCAGCAAGGCCGACCTCTGCTGAGCGTCTGTTCTTCAAATCGATGTGAAGAAATGAGAGCAGGGCACCCTCAAGTGCAACAGGCTCTGAATAAACAGACATTGAAATCACAGGGACAAGCGGCGCTCACTGTGCAGCTGACAGAGTGGCTTGGTCGTGCGCGTTCCTCCGGCGGCCTGCTGGGTTTGCTCTGGGGCAGAGGTCTTGGCAGGGCTGGCCTTGGCCGGGTGAAGCCCATGGAGTCCCGAGGGGGAGACTCACACCACACAGAGATCTTAGACAGCCCTCCTGAGGCAGGTATATAAGCAGAGACCAGGAGGAGGGGCAGCTAGTCTAGACTAGAGGGCTGGCTCTGTAGCTCGGTATTGATCCGTTCTGCTGATGATAATCCTCTGCTTAGAAAGTATGCTTGCTTGTCTTCCTGTTGACCTTTCGCCCTCGTTTTACCAGAGGGAGTCCCAGCCCTTGCTGGCCGTGGAGTTCATTGCCAAGTGCTCTCTGGGCAGTCCGTCGCCTGTGGTGTGCAGGACTCTAGGGCACGCCCTTTGCCCTCTTCAGCCGTCTGACGCGTGTGTGCCATTGCCTCCAATTTAAATGTTCTCACCGTGGCACTCAAAGTGCGCCTTCCATCAATGCTCCCCACTCCACACACGCCCTGAACCAGCTGGGCGGATGCCCTTCTCCAACCTGCCCCATAGTTTCTGTCCTCCCAGACTTGCTCAAGCTCTTCCTCTGCTTGGAAAGCCCCACTGCCCACTACAGATCCCTCCACCCCTTCAGAAGCCACCCCAATTCAGGCAGACATTCAGAATCTTCCAGAGAGTTCTCCCGATTCCCCAGAATCTTTAACCAGGAGTGGAGTGGAGGGGAGGGGCCTGGAAACCAACACGTTTCCAACTACAGCTCTGCTTCCTTCCCTTTGGGAATCCCCAGGGGACCCAGGGAATGGACCTGACAATGGTTTTGGCCTGGAGGTCAAGAAGGTAAGGCCTAGAGATCAACTAAATCAGTGGTCCCCAACCTTTTGGGCACCAGGGACCAGTGTCGTGGAGGACAGTTTTTCCATGGACGGGGGCCGGGATGGTTCAGGCAGTGACGTGAACGATGGGGAGCGGCAAATGAAGTGTCACTCGTTCGCTGGCCGCTCACCTCCTGATGTGCGGCCCGGTTCCTAACAGGCGGCGGACTGATACAGGTCTGTGGCCTGGGGGCTGGGGACCCCTGAACTAAATGCTGCCAGCTGATCACTGGGCGTCAGTTTTCTTGGTGAATAAGTCAGAACAGAGAGCGTTGAACTTCAGGGGCAAGTTGTGTGACGGTTGATGTGATGGGTTGGCCCATTGGCCTCTAGGCAAAAAGCACACAAAGAGAGAACTGTGTATCTAGTTGGGAGATTCAGTAACCCTCTAACAAGCCCCCCAAAGGAAGGATAGAGGCATCTTCAGGGGTTAGAAAAGGACTTCTGTTTTAGACAGTGGGTGAAAGGCATAGTGACTAGATTTTGAGAATTATTCTGAGTTATGGAAGCTCTGGTTAAAATAATAGGATTTTCAAAGTCTTTGTCATTCCTTCAACATACACCTACTGAGCGCCAATGTGGCGGACACCAGGATGTGCACCCAGACCTGCTTTCGTGAAGGGTCTGTGACCCAGGTGCTGGGGGTACTGTCAGCAGACACCGTCACCTGTCAGCCCCTTCGGGGTTGCCTCACTGCAGGAGCTGTCTCACCCCACTTCAGGCTCTTTCTCAGCACAGTGACTGATTTGGGGGTGTAGGGGCCTGGCCATCTTGGCCTAATGTGGGACACATCTGAAGAAGGGTCGGTTTAGTTGCAGAGTTCCCCGTGGGTTTGGTTGAGTCTGTCATTGGGCCTGAATCCAGTTTACTTTCTCCCTCGGCCCAGTCTTGCCTCCTTCCCTGTCATCCGCAGTGCTGGTACCGAGAGCATTCCTTAAGACACATCTGCTTCCTGAGGGATCAACAACATGCATCCTGCTGGGCCAGCGCTGTGGACGATTGTCATCATGATCTCAGTTATACATGTTGGAGAGCTATTTAGAATTTCCCACAGACTCAGATAGAATGTATCCCTAGATCTCTATAAATATTTAGTAAACAAAAGAATGGACAATTGAGTGGCTCTTCAAAACGGGATTAGAAGGCAACATGCTAGTTGAACTTTCCCCACGAACCCCCTCTTTGCGTCACGTCCACACACATTGGTTAGAGAAGATGGCCTTCCCAGAGAAAGCACGTGGCTCTTGAGTTAGCATAAATGGAGTCCTGCAATTAGGTTCTGGTGTCAAAGCCCAAGGGCCACAGCCAGACAGTGGCTGAACCAAGATGAGAATGGAGCATCCTCTTCCCAGTCCAGCCCCTCTCCACGGCTCCTCTGAATTCATCTTGGAGGCTCTTCAGAAATGTCAGGAATCATTTCTGATTTAGTTTGTCAAATCCTATTTCATGTAGTCTTGCGAGTCAGCGGGGACCCTGGCCTTGGGCTACAGTGGCAGAGACAGGCATCACTGGATTTGGCAAATGTTGGCATCCTCGGTACAGGGAGGACTTCTAGCCGAATCCAGACCAGGCCTCCCAGCATTCAGATGTCCCTTGATCTGTTGAAGTGACAAGATGTGAGGTAGGCGGAACCTATGGGGCAACCTATGGGAGAAAGTAAAAAAAAGTTCTTGCAACTTGTAATCCCTAATTCAGGTGTAGGTCTTAAAGACGTAAGCAAACATTAAATGTGCAATTTTTTAAAGTTTTATGGAAAAAGAACTAGGCTAAGAGCCAGAACCGTTGGATTCTGAAACTAGCTCTGCCTCTAACCCATTATGTAATCCAGGAGAAAACAATCCACTCATTCATAAAAATATTCATTTTTCATAGACAAAACAAAGGTGATGAATTAGATGCTATTTGAGGTCTTATGGCTAAACGAAGTTAAGGAGGGGTTTCTCTTTTAAGGGAATTTGTTTCAGTAGATCATTCCATTTTTAAAAATTAATGGATTTTGTTGTTTAGGGCAGTTTCAGTTTTAGGTTTACATGTATTGACTATTACAGTATCCTGCAGAATAGTGTCACTGCTCTAAAAATCCCCTGTGCTCTACCTGTTTGTCCTTCCTGCTCCCAAACTCCTGGCAACCACAGATCTTATTCCTGTCCCCATAGTTTTGTTTTTTACAGACTGCCATATTGTTGGAACTATACAGTCTGCAACTTTGTCAAATTGACTTCCTTTACTTAGTAATATGCATTGCCGTTTCCTTCCTATCTTTTGAGGGTGTGATAATTCATTTCTTTTTATTGCTGAATAATCGTTCCTTGTCTGGATGGGCCACAATTTGTTTATCCATTCACCGTACTGAAGGACATCTCGTTTGCTCCTAAGTTTTGGCAATTATGAATAAAGCTGATATAAACATCCATGTGCATGTTTTTCTGTGCACATAAATTTTCAACTCCTTTGGGTGAATACTAAGGAGCATGATTGCTGGATCATATCGTAAGAGTATGTTTAGTTTTATAACAAACCACTAGACTGTGTTCCAAAGTGGCTGTATCATTTTGCATTCCCACCAGCAATGCGTGAGAGTTCCCATTTCTCCACATGCTGAAAGCATGCGGTGTTGTCAGAGTTTTGGATTTTAACCATCATAGTAGGTGTGTAGTGGTTTCTCATGGTCATTTTAATTTGCCATTCCCTAGTGACGTGTGATGTTGAGTACCTTCTAATATGATTAGTTGCCATCAGTACATCTTCTTTGGTAAGGTGTCTGTTCAGGTATTTTGCCTGTTTTAAAATTGGATTGTTTGTTTTCTTATTGCTGAGTTTTAGAACTTCTTTGTGTGTTTCGGATAACAGTCCTTTATCAGATATGTGTTTTGCAAAAATTTTCTTACAGCCTGTGGTTTGTTTGTTCATTCTCTTAACAGTGTCATTAACAGAGCAGTAGTTCTCAATTTTAATGAAATCCAGCTTATCAATTCTTTGTATTATAGATCATGCTTTTGATGTTGTATCTAAAAAGTCATCACCAAACCTAAGGTCACCTAGATTTTTCTCCTACATTATCTTCTAGAAGTTTTATAGTTTTGCATTTTACATTTCGGTTTATGATTCATTTTGAGTTAATTTTTGTGAAAGGTGTAAGGTCTGTGTCTAGATTCATTTTTTTTCCATGTGAATGTCTAGTTATTTCAGCACAATTTGATAAAAAGATTACCCTTTCTCCATTGAAATGCCTTTGGTCCTTTGTCAAAGATCAGTTGATTGTATTTGTGTGGGTCTATTTCTGAGCTCTCTACTCTATGCCTTTGATGAATTTGTCTGTTCTTTCACCAGTACCACACTGTCTTGATTACAGTAGCTTTATAGTAAGTCTTGAAGTCAGGGAGTGTCAGTCCTCCAGCTTTGTTCTCCTTCAATCTTGTGTTGGGAATTCTGGGTCTTTTGTCTTTCCATAGAAACTTTAGAGTTAGTTTGTTGATATGCACAAAATAAGTGCTTGGATTTTGACTGGGGCTGCATTGAATCTGCAGATCATGTTTGGAAGCACTGACATCTTGACTATACTGAGTCTTCTTGTCCGTGAACATGGAATATTTCTCAGCTTATTTCATTCTTCTTTGGTTTCATTCATCAGAGTTTTGTAGTTTTTCTCACATAGATATTATAATATTTTGTTATAGTTATACCTAAATATTTAATTTTGGGGTGCTGCTGTCAATGGTATTGTGTTTTAAATTTCAAATTCAAATTGTTCATTGCTAGTATATAAGAAAGCAACCTTATATCCTGAAACCATACTATAATTGCTTATTAGTTCCATTTTTTGTTGTTTGTTTGTTTATTTATTTTTGGATTTTCTACATGACAGTCTTGTCATTTGAGAAGAAATATAATTTTATTTCTTTCTTCCTGATCTGTATACATTTTATTTCCCTTTCTTGTCTTACTGCATTGGCTAGAAATTCCAGTATGATGTTAAACAGGAGTAGTGAGAGTGAACGTCTTGATTTATTTCTAATCTTAGTAGGAAAGCTTCTAGTTTCTATTAAGTATTAAGTTGTTAGATGTAGATTTTTTGATAGATGGTCTTTATCAAGTTGAGCAAGCTCCCCTCACTATTCCTAGTTTGCTGAGAGGGTTTTTTAAAAATCATAAATAGGTGTTACACTTTGTCAAATGCTTCTTCTGTATCTATTGATATGTTCATGTGAATTTTCTTTTTTAGCCTGTTGATGTAATGGATTACATTGTATTGAATGAATTACATTGATTTTTGAATAGTGAACCAGGCTTGCATACTTGGAATAAATCCCACATGGTCATGGTACATAATTCTTTTTATACGTTGTTGAACTTGATTTGTTAACTTTTTTTTTTTTTTGGTGGTATGCGGGCCTCTCACTGTTGTGGCCTCTCCCGTTGCGGAGCACAGGCTCCGGACGCGCAGGCTCAGTGGCCATGGCTCACGGGCCCAGCCGCTCTGCGGCATGTGGGATCCTCCTGGACCGGGGCACGATCCCGTGTCCCCTGAATCGGCAGGCGGATTCTCAACCACTGCACCACCAGGGAAGCCCGATTTGTTAACTTTTTGTTGACGATTTTCATGTCTATGTTCATGAGAGATACTGGTCTGTAGGTTTCCTTTTTTATAATGTCTTTATCTGGCTTTGGCATTAGAGTAATGCTAGCCTCATAGAATGAGTTAGGATGTATTTGCTTTGCTTCTGTTTTATTGAAAAGATTGTGGAGATTTGGTATCATTAGTTCCTTAACTATTTGGTAGAACTCAATCAGTTAACTCATTTGTGCCTAGTGCTTTCTGGTTTTGAAGGTTATTAATTATTGATTCAATTTTGTACATAGATACAGGCCTATTCAGATGATCTGTTTCTCCTTGTCTGTGTTTCGGCAGATTGTGTCTTCCAAGGAATCGGCCCGTTTCATCTAGGTTATTAAATTTGTGGTCACAGAGTTGTTCATAATATTCCTTTATTATTTTTTAAACATCCATGGGATCAGTAGTGATAGCCATCTTTTAAATTCTGATAGTAGTAATTTGAGTCTTTGCACTTTTTTATTTGTTTGATTGTTGACCTGGATAGAGACCTGTCAATTTTATTAATCTTTTCAAAGAACCAGTTTTGGTTTTGTTGACTTTCTCTCTTAATTTCCTGTTCTAAATTCATTGATTTTTGGATTTAGTTTTCTCTTCTCTTCTTCCCTTTCTTGTTTCCTGTGGTGGAAGCTTAGTTTATTAATTTAAAATCTTTCTTCTCTTTCTAATATATGCATTCAATGCTATCAATTTCCCTCTAAGGATTGCTTTTACTTAATCCCATAGAACTTGTTAAGTTGCATTTTCAGTTCCATTTAGTTTGAAATATTTAAAATTTTTCTTGAGAATTCTTGACCCATATTTATTTGGACATATGTTGTCATCTCTAAGTTTGGGGTTTTCCAGCTATCTTTCTGTTATTGATTTCTAATTTAATTCCACTGTGGTCTGAGAGAATACTTCATATAATTTCTACTCTTTTAAATTCACTAAGGTGTGTTTTATGGCCCAGATTGTGATCTGTCTTGGTAAATGTTCTGTGTGAGCTTGAGAAGAATGTACTCTGCTATCGTTGGAGGATGTATTCTATACATGTCAACTAAATCAGTTGATTGATTGTGTTGCTCAGTTCAATTACATCCTACTGATTTTCCACCAGCTGAGTCTGTCTATTAGTGAAAGAGGGATGTTGAGGTCTCCAATTATAATAGTAGGTTTGTCTATGTCCCCTTGTAGTTCTACCAGTTTTTGCCTTACATATTTTGAAGCTCTGTTTTTAGGTGCAAAAACATTAAGAATTATTTTGTCTTCTTGGATAACTGACCCCTTTTTCATTACACAGTGCCCCTCTTTATCTCTGATAACTTTCTTTACTCTGAAGTCTGCCTAGTTTTAAATTAATATAGCTATTCCCACTTTCTTTTGATTAGTATTAGCATGGTATATCTTCCTGCAACCTTTTAATTTAAGTCTGTGTTTTATATTTAAAATGGATTTCTGCAGACAAAATATATTTGGTTTTTTATGTACTCTGACACTCTCTGTCTTTTTTTTGAACTTTTTTTTTCTTCCAGTTTCACTGAGATATAACTGACATACATCACTGTATAAGTTTAAGGTGCACAGCATAATGATTTGACTTACATCATGAAATGATTATCACAAGTTCAGGGAACATCCATCATCTCACATAGATAAAAAGTTAAAGAAATAGAAAAAAGTGCTTTTCCTTGTGACAAGAACTCTTAAGATTACTCTCTTAACAACTTTCATGTATAACACAGAGCAGTGCTAATCATATTTATCATGTTGTACATTACATCCCTAGTACTTATTTACCTTATAACTGGAAGTTTGCACTTTTTTGACTGCCTTCATCCTATCCTCCCCTGTCCCCCATGTCCCTGGGCTGTGTCCTTCACAAGTGCTTCTCAGCACCCCAGCCCACCCTTAGGTGAGACAAGGTGACTAGAGGGGCTGGAGTTGTCTATCTCCCTTCTTGCACATGGAAGGCTGTTAGGAGGGCTGGAGTTGAGTATGTGTCTTTGCTCAGGTTACTTAGGCTTTGAGAAAACCCTAAGAGCAGGTTAGGCTCTGGTAAAATAGTTTCTCTTGAGGGTAGGCCTTGTTAAGAGCAACGGAATGTTCTATGTATTTCAAAGTGGTTACTTTTCTCTTCCCACTGCCAGAAGCATTAGATATTTCCCCCTGATATTGTGAGAATCTCATAGGCTCCCGGAGGTAAAACACAAAAGTGTGGGGACCTCTCCAAAGAAAATGGGCCCCCCTGGAGTTTTTAACTCTCAGACTTGTCCACACGGAGCCTCCAGAAATTTGTCAGCTACTGTTCAGGTTTTCCTACTCTGGTACTGGTTCCCAGAGATTTACACTCCAGAAGCTGTATTTTGATTATTATTTTTTTTAATTATACAAGTAAGGCAAAGCAGTATGGATGTACTATTCTTGTATGCACTACCTCATAAGTGCCCCTCTCCTTGTGCAAAGGCAGCCATTGCCTCTGAAGATTCAGAATTGTTACAAGGCAACAAAATGTGAAAGCCAGAGTCAATGGTCACCTTAACTACCAAAGCAGACATTTGAAGCTAATTTCAAATTCAGTAGCTGGGGAAGCTAAAACTTTTGATATGCAGAAACTCCGATTTTTGTGAGAGAGAAGAAAAGATCATGAAAATTAAAAAACAAAAATCTGGAAGGAGCAGGACATAAAGTTTACCCATAAAGATTAAATCATGTATTCATCAAGAGTAGAATGGATAACCAAATTGTGCTATTTTATACAAAGAACCATTACATAGTTGGAAAAGTGAAAGAATGATTGTTACCTGTGTCCATGGGGATGAGTCTTGAAGCCATAATGTAGAGTTGAAAAAGCAAATCAAAAAGAATGTTACAGTGTGATTCCAGGTACAAGTAGCTCCAAAGTGGCAGAATGTATTTATAGGGATACATGTAAATATAGGTGATTCAAAAAAGAATAACAAGACAGGAATGATTAAGGAAAATTCAGGATGGTGTTTCCCTAACTTGAGCACATGCTCCCAGGGTTTGCCCTGTGCCCAGGAGTTGAACAGGAGACCAAGCACCTCCTGGCAGCCCACAACACCCAGGTAGGAGGCAACTCTAATCCTTATACACATTCAGAGCCTCAGAAGCTCCACAGACTTTTGTGTTGAAGGGTGGGGAGTAGGAGAGCAATTATTATTTCCAAGTCCCACTGATATGAGGGGAAGACGTGATATTATACTGGGCTGCCCTTGAGTGGGAGGGTGGTAAAAGAATTTAGAGCTGAAGGCTCATTCTGAAGAGCTGAGACCAGGACTGGGGTTTATAGTGTTGAGTTTTCCTTCTCAGTTTTTAAAATATACATAGACAAAACCACAGACTGGGATAAAATATTTGCAAATTCAATGCCTGATAAAGGTATATAGGACATAGAATATATAGAGAACACTCAAAATTCAATAATAAGAAAGAAAGGAATGGGGAAAAGATTTGAACAGACAATTCACTACAGAAGGTATACAGATGACAAATAAGCACATGAAAAGATACTTAACGTCATTAGTCATTAAGGAAATGCAAATTAACAGTGAATGAGATACCACCCCCAGCTTTTAGAATGGCCAAAACAACAATGGCAAGAACAACAAAAAGGGAATAGTAAGCATTGGTGAGGCTGTGGAGCCACTGGAACTCTCATCCCTTGCTGGTGAGAGTGCAAAATGGGGCAGCCATTCTGAAAAACAGTTGGGCAGTTTCTTTTAAAGTTAAACATACACTTACCAAATACAAAACCTGTACACAAAAGTTTATTCCTTATTCACTGCCCAAACTGGAAACAATACACATCTTCACTGGTAAATGGATGAACAAACCGTAGTCCATCCATCCAATGGACACTACACAGAAATAAAAGGAACAAACATACAGTAACATGGGTGAGCCTTGTGCTAAGTGAGAAAAGGCAGGCTCCAAAGGCTATATATTGTAGGATTCCCTTTGTATGATGTTCTGGACGAAGCTATAGAGACAGAAAACAGATCAGTCTTCGCCTGGGTGGGGTCAGGGGAAAGAATTGACTGTAAGAGTGTATGAAGGAACTTTTTGGGGTGAGGGAACAGTGCTGTATCTTGATTGTGGTAGTGGTTACATGACTGTATGCATTTGTCAGAAAACTCAGAATGAAAATAATACCCAGAGACCTGCCTTTTCCATTCACAGTGTCACCCCACAGAGTCCTCAGCAGTGGCTGCTGAAGCATTTAAAACCACCGCAGTCCCAGGGAAGATACCCATTCCCCAACATCCCCACACCCCCCGGCTCTCTGTATCATTTGCACGCTTCCTGGAAACTAAAATTAGAGCTGATTATTCACTTTCCCCTAAAAGATCAGAAGGACTAATTTCATTACATATTACATGCTATTTTCCTATTTTCCCCTGTCACCACAGAAGTCCCTGACGTCCAGATTAGCCCAAATCGGCCAGACTCCCCAGCCTTGGAATGAGGTAGACACTGCGTCCAGCTGCTAGTGAGAGAGACCAGACCACCAAGGTTAATCAATTAATGCTTTATTCTCCCACAGTGTCATCAGGGACCCAGGCTATTTTAATATTGGTGCAAATGCTTTGGAAAATATTTGGAATTATTTTCTTGGACTAGAAACTCAGAAATGGATTAAAACATGCATGTTTTTGTGGACTCTTGATTCATCGATGCACTTCTTTTCCAGTTGGACGTCCCGATTCACAATGCCGCTAGCAATGTCAGAGTTCTTGTTTTACTGCAGAACCTTATGAGAAATACTCCGCACTGTGGGTTGGTTACAAGAGGGCTCGGGCTGATTGGGTGACTGGCCTGTGGCCGGTACGTGCATTCCAGTCTCCTGACTCCTGGTCCTGTGCTGTTTCGCTAAGAAAATTTACGAGAACTACACGGTCGCCTTTCTCCCCCTCCCGCTCTTTTCGTCTTTCCGTGCTTCCTCAGCTGTTCGGTGAGGTCCCACGATGTGCCAGGGCTGGATATCGTCTGTCATGGTCTTGTCTTTGGGGCACGCTGGATAGTCTTCTCGGAGTACTTTCTTCCCTTGCCTCCCGGCTCACCGTACTTGCCTCCTATGGGGTGAGCGACAGGTGGGAGAATGCTTAGAAACAGGGATCAGCGAGCCCTGCTCAGGATGGAGGCGTTCTCCCCCTCTGCCTTCCTGATTACTCCGAGCAGCACCAGGCGCAGCTAAGTGTGACCCCAGGTGAGGTTAAGCTGTAAGTTGTTGAGTACTGGATGGCACTTTCAGCGGGTCTTTAAAGGGAGCTGACAGCTCCCTGGGGTGGCCTAGTCTTTATTTCCTGTCCACATAGGGGCACGTCTGAGGGTCACTCCTCACACCTCTTCTCTAATACTTTCAATTCCCGGGCCCTCTCATCCAATCACAGGACTTTAAATGCCATGTATAAACTGGCCACTTCCAATGTCTCTCCCTAGCCCTGACCTCTCTCCAGAGCCTCAGATTTGTAGACACAGTGGCTACCTCAATACCTCCCCGTGTGTGAATAAGAAGCAGCACAAGTCAACATGTCCAAAGCAGACCTCTTCATTTCACGCCTGAAACGAATCCTCCTCCGTGGTTTCCTTTTCAGTAAATGGCACCATCATTCACCAAAATGCCCAGGCCCAGATCCAGGAGTCACGCTGACCCCTCTCTCTCTCACACCCCACGTTCACACCAGCAGCAAGTGCTAGAGGCTCTGTATCTTGCAACTGATCACGTGTTACCACTCCCCCGCTCCGCCGTCCACGTGACCACCAGCCCCTACCTAGACGCCAGGAAGATGGCAAACTCTTCCCCGTTGTTCGGCTCCTGTCCTCGACAATCAAATCTCCTAACAGGATCTAGAAGGACCTTTTAAAAACTTAAGAATATGCCACATTCTTGCTCTCACGGGACTCAGAATGAATCAGATTCCTCTCCAAGTCCTCCGGTCCCTGTCTATCAGGCAGGTTCCTCAGGGTCAACAGCTGCACCTTATTGCCCTTTTTATACCAAGCCTAGTACCTGGCACATCACAGATAGTTAATCATAATCTGTAGAAATGTTGATTGAATTCTGTGCCCCCCAGATAGCTAGAAAAAACATTTGGTGCTCTCTGTACTAGGAGTAAAAAAATGGTGGATGACCACTACCATGACCCCTGTCCCCGCAAAGAGAATATGGCAGCAAATGACAGCATTGTCAGCTCTTGAAGTAAAGTCTTCTAGGAAATTCTTTCTGACTGTATTTCCCTATCCAGCAACCTGTACTTTCCCGCCCCAACCTGAAACCTTCGTTGCGACGCTTGGGTTATTTTTTTCATCTTGTGAGTTTTCTTCCGAGTTTGTTTGCTTATTTGGGGACACACTGTTGCAGGATATGAATAACTGAACACAACAAATTTGGATGATAAATTATGGATTACAGATGCTGAGTTATTTTGGAACTGTTGCTCTGTGTGTTGTAGCAAGGCGCTGGAACATTAGAAATGTGTGTCTTAAATGATCTTATGTTGCTTCTGGAAAAGAAAAGAAAAAGAAAAACCACAACAGCCCACGACCTGAGGGAAGAATGCTGTCTGCCGTAGCCCTCTGGCTGGCGTCTCTCCGGAGTCAGCTTGCCGATGCCCCGGGAGGTGGTGTGCCCTGGGCTCCAGCGGCCTTGGGCTTGGGGGCACTCTGAATAGCCAGCTCTGGCAGGGCCCTGGTTGCACGTGCATCGGGGCTCCTTGGTGGGGGAGGGGCTGGGGGACAGGAGGATGGAGGGGGGTCGTCAAGAGGAATCTGCAGATTGTGCAGTCATCCTGGGAGCCCAGGGGTGCGGGTTTTGGGGGGAGGCAGAGCTCAGTAAACAAGGAGGCTGTCCTGCTGTGGAGCTGGGGATGCAGCGGGGCCAGGCAGTGTGGGCTGTGATGCCAGATTTCTTCCTTATTGTAAGTGGACCAGAAGGCGTCGGAGCTTCCTGGGGACAGAGCACAGGCACACCTTCAGGGATGTGGGTGCTGCTTTAGCACAGATGTGGAGACTGCGGCCTCGGGGGTCCCCAGCTGGGCTACAGAGGCTTAGCCTGGAAGACGTGCGGGGCAGGACAGCTGCCCACTACAGGAAGTGGCCAGCAGCTCGTGCTGACCCTGGAGCCAGAGAAGCTCTGGGAGATTTTACAGCTTGCAGTCCAAGTCCCCTCTGTTTACCAATTTTAATTTCCCAGGGGAGGGGAGAGTTTGGTATTCATTCACTGGGGACAAAGCATAACAATTTCCCTTCAGGAGACACAGGGGGTTGGCAGGCCTGGACCAGTTTGTTCCAGAGAGCTTTGAGTTATATCGCTAGGTGCTCAGATTCGAGGGGTGGATGTGGCCCAGTGCTGCCCCAGCTGCAGACCTCTGTGACCACAGCCTGGCTGGGTATTGGCTGTGAGCTGTTTAAAGCCCCCTTCAAATATGGGCTATGGTAATAAAAATGTCCACTTCCTTCTTTCTCCTGGTGGAGACTGGTGTGTTTTTGAAATGTGAGCTACCGATTTAGGCCTGAGCCCTCAGGCTGGGTGGTCACTGTAGGGACAGAGAGAAGGGGAGCGAAGTTAGCTGTGCAAGTTCCTGTCGGGGGGAGGTTCTGATGAGGTCCCACGCCAGCGGGCGATGGGCTGAGAGGCTGCGTGTGTTCTGACACAGAGAGGGTGGCATCCTGTGGCTGTCACTGAAGATGCAGGAAGGGAGTCTCTGAGTTCTGAGGAAAGTATATCAACATTTTATGAGGAGATGATTCTGGGGGGAAGAAGGGGGACCTCGATCCTTGTCTTCTTTGAAGAAAGAATTCAGCAAAAAGAACAAGATTGTGAAACGGATAAAGTGTTTATTAGAGGCAAAGTGCATGTGGAAGAACACATGGGCAAACTCCGGGTGAGCTGCATGCGATAGGCGTGGTTTAAATCGCTTAGATGGGGACGGTTTTCTGTGTTTCCTTTGCCCAGTCATCTTGCTTGTGCCTATATCAGGTCTGACTCAGGGTCTTCCCTGGCGGCGCGTGCGTCTCTCAGCCTAGATGGATTCCAGCGTGAGGGTTTCTGGGGGTTGGCAGGACATATTATGGGCTGGCGCCCCCTCCCTCCTTTGGCCCCTCCCCAGACTGACGCCTTCTCTGCACGTGTCAGGCTGGGAAATCCCCTTGACCACAAGAATGAGAAAAACCTGCTCACTTTGTCTTTAACTCAATCAGGTTTCCACTCCTGCTATTATATTATCTCAAAATGCCAACTGGAGAGCAGTTACAGCTGTTCAGCTTGGGGCCCATTTATCTCCTACCTCAGAGGGTCTTATCATTTTCCAAGATCCTTGAGTGGGGAGTGTTGGGAGGAAACCCAAGGAGGAGGAGGGCAGAAAGGAGAGCTGGCTGTGATGATCATTTCCTGGGAAGGCTGGCTGGGACAGGAGATGCCATCTTCCTTCCTGGGCAAGAAGGACCCGTGGCCTGCAGGCTGGATCAGTGTGGCTGAGGAGCACGGGGCACCTAGGCTTGGCCTTGGCTCGCACAGTGCAGCGGCTGCCGGCAGAATCAGAAAGGTCCAGGGTTAAGCTGGAGACCTGGCCACACAGATGCTAGAACAATTGCACGGAGCCCTTGGGGTTGGCCAAGGTGGGGAGGCAGGGGCTCTGTGTGGGATTTACACACTGAGGTGCAGGGGAAGGGGCTCAGATTGGAACCTGAAGAGTCTCTGTGGCAAAGAAGTGCGTCTTAGGGCTTTTTAATAAGGTCCCCACGGAAGGGAACCATTCTGACTCAGACCAGAGGGAAGAGAGCCCCTGGAAACCAGGCAGGTCTTGAGCCTCCCTCCCCTCGCTTTTCTTAACAGGGCAAGTGCAGTGGGGCCATCCCGTTTGGGGAGCTGATCCAGACCCCTTGGCCGTATGGTGTGTCACCTGGCAAGATGATCTGCAGTTGAGGAAGAGTGATGCTCTACAAGACAGCACCCAGAACGATTCAGCGCCACTTGGTGCAGGAGAGAGCAGAAGGCCAGGACCACCGTGGAGGGAGACATGAGGACATGTTCCCACTGCAGCTAATCAAGTGCATTTTAAAACATTAATTAATTAATTTTTGGCTGCGTTGGGTCTCCGTTGCTGCGTGCGGGCTTTCTCTAGTTGTGGCGAGCGGAGGCTACTCTTTGTTGTGGTGCGCGGGCTTCTCATTGGGTGGCTTCTCTTGTTGCGGAGCACGGGCTCTGGGTGCACAGGCTTCAGTAGCTGTGGCACGCGGGCTCAGTAGTTGTGGTTCGCGGGCTCTAGAGCGCAGGCTCAGTAGTTGTGGTGCATGGGCTTAGTTGTTCCACGGCATGTGGGATCTTCCCAGACCAGGGCTCGAACCCGTGTCCTCTGCGTTGGCAGGTGGATTCTTACCTATTGCACCACCAGGGAAGTCCCGATGATTGTGGTTTTGATTTGAGCTTCCTTAAGGGTTGTTCAAGTTGCGCATGAATATGCTGCTTGCCCATCTGTATACCTTTGGGGAAATGTCTGCTCAAGTGTTTTACCCATTTTAAAATCAGGTTATTTGTCTTTTTGTTGTTGAGCTGTAGGGGCTCTTTATATATTCTGGATATTAACGCCTTATCAGATATATGATTTGCAAGTATTTTCTCCCGTTCCATACGTTGCCTTTTCACTCTGTTGATTGTGTCTTTTGATGCACAGAAGCTTTTCATTTTGATGTAGTCCAATTTACTTTTTTTACTTTTGATGCTTGTGATTCTGGTGTCATAGCCAAGAAATCAATGCCAAATCTCTCAAGATATTTTTGAAGATACCATGAAATATGTGTGAAAGTCCTTGTAAATTATGAAGTAGTATAAAAATATTAGCAGTTATGTAAGTACTCAAGTACCCAACATGCAGCCAAGCCCTATAGAGATGCTTCAAAAATTACCAAAAAATTGTTAGACAAAGATAATAGATTAAAAACACACATATAATTTCTTTCCCTCCATAAACCTTACTAAAGAGATAATAAAAAGATTAAAAAAAAGAAAACTTTGTTGAGTTATAATTTCAATACAATCAAATACACCCATATTATAGAGTTAGATGAGTTTTCATTAATGTGTATATTGCTGTAACCACCACAATCAAAATATTGACCATTTCTGTCATGAAGAAAGTTCCCTTATGCCTCTTGACAGGCAGTCCACTAATAACTCTGTCCCCAGGGAACCACTAGTCTGCCTCTGTCACTATAGGTTAGTGTTGCCTTTTTGAGAATTTTCTATCAAAGGAATCGTACAGTGTGAAGTCTTTTGGGTCTGGCTTATTCCGCTCAGTATGTTTTTGAGATTCATACAAGTTGTTGCAAACACCAGTAGTTCCTTGTCTTTTATTGCTGAGTGGTATATTATGGTCTGGATTGAGGACAATTTGTTCATCCCTTCAACCTGTTGTTGAAGTTCTTGGCTCTTATGACTAAGACATTTATGTACAAGTATTTGTGAGGATATGGGCTTTCATTCTCTTAAGTGAGTGGAAATGCTGCGTCATACGGTGAGTATATGTTAATGTTTAAAGAAACAGCAAAACAGTTTCCCCAAATTTGCTGTATCAGCATTGTACAGGGATTCTAATGCTTCTACATTATCACTAATACTTGGTGAGGCCAGTCTCTCCAGTTTCAGTGGGTGTGTAGTGATATCTCATTGTGGTTTTAATGATCATTTCCCTGATGATGAATGATGTTGAACATTTCTTCATATGCTTATTTACCACCTCTGTATCTTCTTTTGTGAAATGTCTGTTTGACTTTTGCCCATTTGCGAAGAGCTGTCTGACCGTCTTATTATTCAGTTGTAAGGATATATGTACAAATCACATAATTCTTTTTCAGATATATGTGTTATAAATATTTTTTCCAAGTCTATGGAATGTTACAAATATTTTCTCCAAGTTTGTTTTTTTACAGCTTTATTGAGGTATAACTGATATGCACTGAACTCCACATATTTAAAATTACAATCTGATGAGTTTTGACATACGTATACACTCATGAAGCCATCGGCACCCTCAAATGGACGTATCCATCACCCTTCAAAGTCCAGTGTTTCCTTAGGACACTTTTTAATGCATCCCTCCTGTTCTTTTTTATTGATCCAAATTTTAACATGGTATGGCTTTTTTTCTACTTGAAGGACTAACTTTTACATTTCTTATTGTGCAGGTGTACTGGCAAAGAATTCTTGCAGATTTCGTTTAACTGATTTTGTTTAATTACTTCACCTGCAAATTTTAAATGTTTTTTTCTGGGTAGAGAATTCTGTTTGACATCTTTTTTCTTTTAGCATTCTACACATGTTATTTCGTTTTCTTCTGATCTGCATACTTTCTGACAAGAAGTCTGAAATAATTCTTGTCTTTATTCCTCAATATGTAATGTGTCATTTTGTCTGAATGCTTTTAATGTTTTCTCTTTATCACTGGTTTCAGCCGTTTGATTATGGGGTGCTTTGGTGTGGTTTTCTTTGTGTTTATCTTGCTGGGGTTTTCTTGCTCTTCTCGGATCTGTGGGTTTATAATTTTCATTAGATGTGGAAAAACTTCACATTTTTTATTCTAAATGGGACCCCAATTACTTGTATCTTACACTAATTTTCCAGCAGGTCGCTAATGCTTTGTTCTTTGTTTTCAGTTCTTTCTCTCCCTGTATTTCATTGGGTGGTCTTCTATTGTTATGACTTCAAGTTCACGGATCATTTTTTTTCTGCAGAGACTAATCTGCCATTAATTGCATCAGTAGTTTTTTCATTTCAGACATTTTTTAACCTTTAAAAGTTCAATCTATTTTTATTACATCTTCAACTTCTCTCTTCATTGTGTTCATGTTTTTTAAAAAATCCTTATATGTGTTTGTAACATGTAAATAAGTGATTAAAATCTTTGCTATTGCCTGTCATTTCTGTTGACTGTTTCTACTGACTGATTTTTCTCCTGGTTTTAGGTCATATAGTCCTGATTCTTTATATGTCCAATAGTTTGTTATTGGATGCTGTACCTTGTGAATTTTATGCTTTGGACTTAGATCTGCCCCATATATGTAAGGTATTTGATCCTTCTGAGTCTTGTTTTAAGGTTTTATTTTTGAGTCAGTCTATAGTTTCTTTTATTCCAAGTCTAGTTTAGTTTCTCTTGTAAAGCATTTCATTTTCAGTGCCCCATGTATTCTTTTAGGTTTCTCCACTTGTGGGAACTCAACGATTTTCTGCTTGTGTGATTCCATTATGAATTCTGGGAATTGCTCAATTGACAGCTTCCCAGAATTTTTCTTTCTTCCAGAGTTGCTTTTGCATAGCCTGAAGGAGTTTAACCAGCCCTGTATGAGTGCAGATTGGTATTCTTACAGGCACTGCAGGGAGATTCCTATGCAGACTCCAGGCCTCTTTCTCTGTGTAGCTTCCAAGATCCCTGGTACTGTGTCCCTCATTCTAGCCTCCTTGGCCTCCTAAATTCTTCAATTCTGTAAGCCTGCTGGGCTCTGCTGGATTTCCCTCTGCACTGTGGTCTGCAAAGGGTCTCCAGGCAGGCTCTCTTTGAGTTTCATGTCTTGGGGAATCACAGTCGGGCACTACTGTTGCCATTGTCTAAAAGGAGTTGTTTCGTATATTTTGTCCAATTTCCTAGTTATTTATGGATGGAGGGTAAGACACCTAGCAGCTAATTTTTTATGGTTTGTGTATTGGTTTCCTACTGCTGCTGTAACAAATGACCACAAACTTAGTGGTTTAAACACACAACAACACGAAAGAGTTATCTTAGCAGTTCTGTGGGTTAGACGTCCAACGTGGATCTCACTGGGGAAAAATCAAGGTGTTCGTAAGACTGCATTTCTTCCTGGAAGCTCTGGTAAGAATTCGTTTTCTGGCCTTTTCTAGGTTCTAGAGGCCCCCTATATTCCCTCTGGGCCCCTTTCTCCATCCTTAAAGCCAATGATGGCTGGTTAAATCCTCCTCGCATCACATCACTCTCACCTTCTTGTCTGTCTCCCTCTGCTACTTTGTAGGATCCTTGTGATTATTGGGGCCCACCTGGATAATCCAGGATAATTTCCCTATTTGAAGGTCAGCTGATTTGCAAGCTTAATGCTATCTGAAACCATAATTTCCCCTTGCCATGTAACTTACAATATCACAGATTCTGGGGATTAGGACGTAGATGTTTGGGGAGCATTATTTTGCTAACCACAGTTGGAAAGCAGAAGTCTGGAATGATCAAATAAGCATAATTCCCCAGAAGGAGAGAGAATGCCATAGATAAGGCAATGAAAATAAAACTTGGAAGCTGGAAGGAATAAAATGTTTAAAGGTCTAGGAAAGGGCAATTCTTAAACCAACAATGGGGAGAGCTGAGAAGGTGACTGGCTTAGACTACAGAATACTCAAAGGCTTGGAATTGGAGGTACCAGGTACCCCTGGTGGTGTGACTAACGCAGGATGCTAAAATAAGGTGTAGTGCCTGAGCATGTCTTAAAGAAGCAATTAGAGTCCTAAACACCCTTTCTAACTCTAATCATTCAGATAACTGCCCTCTTCAGTACTAGTGCAAAGCTAGGCGTGTCATTTACCAACAAAATGTCTTCCCTAATGAAATGACTAAGCCAGAGTGAGCCCATCATGGACAACCCCACCCACATGCTCAGAGCTGCCAATCATACTTGCGGTCCTCGTTCTTCAATGCCAGCAAGCAGCCAAGGAGTACCAGACACTTGGGGAAATCCTGCCACACAAAAGACAAGCAAATCTGCAAACGAGCAAATAAATACAGCACAACCTGAAGGAGACAGACTTAGAGAAAAGGAAGTCTTCAGAAAACTATCTTTAATATCCTTAGAGATATGAGAGATGATATTGAAACTGTGAGGCAAAAGCAAGATGACCTCCCCCCCAAAACCCCAAATAATCAGGAAATAAAAATTTTAAGCAAACAAAAACAAATGTACCAGAAATGGAAAACTCAGAAGAACGATTTGAAGATGGACTTGTGGAGATATGAACAGAAAGTAGAGAAATAGGGAAATGGAAAGCGCAAAGTCTGGATTAAAAGGGCCCACTGAGGACCCATCACAATGAATGGAAGTAAACACTCATGCCAGCGCGTTAGTGTGAAATTTCAGAGCACCGCAGGCAAACAGGAGATTCTATATGCTTTTGGGGGGCAGGGGGTACTCTGGGCACATCCAGAAGACTGGGAATCAGAATGACCCAGACATCTCTGTAGCCACAGCAGAAGCTACAGGAACAGAAAGGCAGTGCTTGCACAGTTTGGAGGAAAATCATTTTAACCTAGAATGTTGTATTAGCCAAACAACCCATTGAGCATGAAGGTTACACGATATGTTTTCTATTTTACATATTATATGATAAAAGAACGAGACCACTATGGGTTGAGGAGTCCTAACATGGCTCCTCAGCAGCATTCCCGGAAATTACCCATGTTTTTGTTGGTTTGGGCTTCTAATCTTGCAGAATTGGACCACATTCTAGTTGCCTAGTCAAGGAGAGTTACTGTTCCAGTGGGGTTCTCCCTGTCTTGACCACAGGAATGAGCAACTAGGGCAGGGATCTGTGACCACATGACAGTGCAGAGGTGAGATGCTTTGGATTTTTGTAGCCCCCTCATATCACAGCACAGGGCTGTCCTCTCTGTCTAGGGCAGGCCCTCAAGTCTGCATGACTCTGGGCATAGAACTAGAGGGAATGGGGTTGGACTTGACAGCTGCCAGACTGTCTCCCACCTGGAACCTCTCCTGCCCTGCCCACGCTGTCACCCTAGAGGCAAAGGTGCTCACCTGCCCATCTCAAGACCTCCACTCTGCTCCATAATTATTTGTTTACCTGTTTGTTCCCATCCTTTCTCCCCCCACCCCAAAGCAGGCATTCTTTTTTTTTTTTTTTGCGTTACGTGGGCCTCTCACTGTTGTGGCCTCTCCCGTAGCGGAGCACAGGCTCCGGACGCGCAGGCTCAACGGCCATGGCTCACGGCCCCAGCCGCTCCACGGCATGTGGGATCTTCCCAGACCGGGGCACGAACCCGCGTCCCCTGCATCGGCAGGCGGACTCTCAACCACTGCGCCACCAGGGAAGCCCAGGCATTCTTGAGGGTAAGGGCTGCATCTTGTCTTTCTCTGAATCCCCAGCACCAAACACAGACCCTGGCAGTCAGGGCTAGCAATGAATGAAACTTCATCTGAAAAAATAATCCATCCGTTCATTTGTTCATTCATTCAATCCTGTTATGCACCCTTCTGGGTACTGGCAATAGCAGGAGACAGATGAGACGACGTTTGTGAACTTCGGTTCTAGAGGAGGAGAGAGACAAGCCAAAACAACTCGCATCAGCCCTGGGCAAGCATCCAGGGCACTCTGAGGTCCTGGTGGGGCTGAGTGCTGTGCTCTCGCTGCTGGTCCCACAAAGATCAGCCATAAACAAGGGTTCCCACTGTCATCTTTCACCGAGTTAGTTCAGAATCTTCCAACAAGGAAGCTGTATGGTTGTATTTCAGGGCAAACAACAGTTATTAGTACCTGTGAGCCAACTGTTGAACGTGCCGAGGAGACTATGAAAGTCCCTCGGCTAAAGGGCTTATTTTCTGCTTCTAAGAAGCAGACACGAGACATAACATTTTAATGAAATACGGAAAGTGCTATCTGTGATAGAATCAGGCGCTGGGGGGTATAGAGGACACGGAGATAAGCCTTTACCTGTCCTCCCTTTCCAGGATTCTGGCCAGCTCTGTGGCACAGACAGGAAGACTGGAGTCCAGTGCGGCCACGTCCAGCGCAGTCAGCCTACCCAGTAGGGGCTGAGCCCTCCAGGGCCCGGGAGTCCTCGTAGGGCTGAGGCTGACTGGGGAGCTGGAGGGCACACCTCAGGGCTGGCTTCTCCACAAGCCTTTGGGACTTCCCACAGTTCCGTAAATACGACAGTCAGGCCCTGGGCAAAACTGCGAAGGGGTTTCCATGTGCCTGCTAGGGGGCTCAGCCCCCATCTTTGCTCTCTGCCCCATCCTCACCTCCTCACTTCTCTGTCCTGCTCTCTTGCTTCCTCCCCTACCCTCCAGCTCCCAAAGGTCACCAGTCTTACATCCCGGCCTGTATCCTCCCGTGGTCCCTCCTTGTTCATAAAACACGTGCACATAGCTACAGCTTCAGGGCGCTGTGCACTGTACATTCAAAAGTTCAGATTTCTACTCATTCTGTCACCCACTCCCAACACTTATAGGGTAGGAGGCGGCAGGGCAAAGAGGGGCAGAGGAGTTCTTCCTTGGCTGGTGCTGGTGCCGATAGCTCCATGCTCTCTTGCTTGGGCTGGTGTTTCTTATATGTGGAATCTAAAATATGACACAAATGAACTTATGTACAAAACAGAAGCAGACTCACAGCCATAGAAAACAGACTTGTGGTTGCCAGGGGAGAGAGGGGGTGGGGGAGGGATGGAGTGGGAGTTTGGGGTCAGCAGATGCAAACTATTGTATAGAGAACAGATAAACAACAAGGTCCTACTGTATAGCACAGGGAACTATATTCAGTATCCTGTGATAAACCATAATGGAAAAGAATATGGAAAAGAATGTATGTCTAGGTATGACTGAATCACTTTGCTATACAGCAGAAATAACACAAGATTGTAACTCAACTATACTCCAATAAAAAAAAGCACCCAGTATAAATGAAAAAAAAAACACAAAAAACAAAAAGTGACCCCTTACTCCCTAGAGCATTCCTCTGGGTTCCTGGGAGGGCTCCCCGCTCCCTCTTTCCTGGGTGGGCTCCTGCCTTCCCCCTCGGTGTAGGCTTGCTAGCCATCTGTCCACCCTGAGTATGCAACAAGGGGCCACTTATTTTGGAAATGCCTCTTGGACACAGGATGTCCCTTTAAGAATTCCAGGCAATATTCCTCTTGCTGGTTCCTCATCTGGTCCCTCGCCCCTGTCCTGGGGAATTATTAATTACTCAAGTAGTAACTTAAGTGGAGGGAGAGCTGCCCACAGGAAATGTGATGGGAGTAGTGTTGCCTGCTGCCGTGCCCAGCAGCCAGCCGGCTCGGGGATGTGCTGGGGCTGGTCCACATGCTTCTCCGTGTCGGGGGGCAGAGGATCAGGCCCCCTGAGGCTCCGCTGAAGCTGGCTGTCCTCAGGTGTAGGGGAGCGAGGTGACACTTTCAATGCCCTCCCCTTTAGAAGGGAGCAGGGGCTCACAGAAAGGCAGCAGCTCCCTCCAAAGAAATCACTTTACAGACCCTCTCCTTCTTCATAAATCCTCCCCAGTTTTGTAACTTTTTAAGTTTATTCCTTGTGAGGTCATCATTTAACTGATTCTTGAACTCTGATAGCTCTCATTTGAGAGTCTGTGACACAGCTCCCCATTTAACATTTTGTTACGTGTATTTTCAGTGAAATCGAATTACTATACTATAACTTGCCCTTTTCATTTGTCAATATCACGTATATCCCTACAGGTCCATAAACATAGATATGCCTCTATCTTTTTTGAAATTTCTTCTGCACAGATGCATCTATTATGTGAACGACAGGGCTGGGACTAGGGTAGGGCAGGCAAGGTGCCGAGGGAGCAAAATCTAGGGAGGTGCCCATGCCGGGGTCACTCCTGGTGAGTGAGGTCGCATCACACTTTTGTCCTTCAGGCAGTCCTTTTACTTGTAGGAGGCAACCTATGAGGAGGTAAGAGCACAGACTCTGGAACCAGACTGCCAACTCGGGCAGCTTGACTTTCTGTACTTCAGTTTCAGCATCTGGTAAAATGGGTCAGTGATATTATAGAATCTGATAGTATCTATACTGTTGGTTTGCTATATGAATGTACATATATATGTAATTTAGAGAGATAGAATATATAGCCTATGTGTATATGTATATATATATATAGATAGAATATATGTGTGTGTATGGTGTGTAATATATAGTCAGAATATATATACATATATATGTGTGTTTATACATTTATATAAAATATATATACCCGTAGTAACCAACTTAACGATGGTTCTACTTAAGGGTTTTTGACTTTACGATGCTGCGAAAGTGATATGCATTCAGTAGAAAGTGTAAGTGGAATTTTGTGTTGTTTTGGTTTTTAAATTAATTTTTACTGGAGTATAGTTGCTTTACAATGTTGTGTTAGTTTCTACTGTACAGCAAAGTGAATCAGCTATATGTATACCTATATCCCCTCTTTTTTGGATTCCCTTCCCATTTAGGTCATCACAGAGCATTGCGTGTACGTGGAATTTTGAATTTCGATCTTTTCCTGGGAGTGGTATGTAGTACCGTCCTCTCTCGTGATGCTGGGTTGTGAGTTCTACCATCACGAAGGGAAACCATCGACACACAGCCATTCTGAACCCACGCAACAATTCTTCTTCTCACTTTCAGTACAGTATTCAACAAATTACATGAGATATTCAGCTTTATTATAAAATAGGTTTTGTGTTAGACGATTCTTCCCAGCTGTAGACTAGCGTAAGTGTTCTGAGCACGTTTAAGGTAGGCAAGGCTAAGCTATAATGTTCGATAGGCTTGGTGTATTGAATTTTCAACTCAGGCTATTTTCAACTTACTATGGGTTTATTAGGATGTAACCCCATCATAAGTCAAGGAAGAGCTGCACACATATGTATGTATCTACATCTATGTCATCTATATCTATTATCACCTACATCTATAGCATCTCTATCTATGTATCTATCTGCATCCATGGAAGAGTGTCTGACACCTGGAGAGAGCTGTATAAGTGCTGTTATTATTATTGTGGTTGTTGTTGTTATATGTGCGTGCCTCACCCCCCTCTCCTCTTCCCTCCCCGCCTTCAGCTGTGTGACCTACTTTACCCTCCCCGACCCTCTAAGGATAACTCATGTGAACAACTTGAGTATTGTTTTAAAAAGACTGCCTGCTCATTGACATACCAACTTTGTCATACATGAAATACTCATTTGAAATGCAAATCAATTTCTGGACCATTTTTTCTGTCTAACAGTTCTATTTGCTTATTCCCATGCCAATATAATGCTGGTTTGAGTATAGTAACTTTTAACTATGTTTAGATAGTTGGAAAAACAAGTCCTCATGTTTTTCTTCAAAATTTCTCTTGGTTACTTTCACCTATTTATTCTTCCAAATGAACTTTAAGACAATTTTATCCAATTTTAGAATGATGAAGATTGTGTCAACATTTCAGTTGAGATTACATTAACTTTACATAACAATTTTGGGGGAATTAATTTTTATGATATTAGGTCTTCCCATCTACAAAAAGACATATCTTTTCTTTTATTCAGAACTCATTTTATATCTTTCAAATACATTTAAAATTTTTCTCTATATAGATACCATGCTTTCACCATATTTATTTCCATGAATTTTACACCATTTGTCACCATTATGAACAGAGTATTTTTTATCATTTCTTTTTCTGTATGCAAAGCAGCATAGGGAAAAGCTACTAATTCTTACATCTAGTAACTTTGCTAAATTCCTTTCCTAGTTAAAAAATGTCATCAGCAAAAGAAAATTTTATTTTGTCTTACTTAAAATTTATGCCAGTTGTTTCATTTTCTGGCCTAATTGCATTTGCTAAAACCTCCAAGACACTATTCTAGAAAAATGACAGGGCTGGCATCCTTCTCTGGTTTCTGATTGTAACTGAAATGGTTTTAGTGATTTGCTATTTAGGATGTTATTGGCTGATGAAACTGTAAACAGCTTGTAACATATTGAAGTTGATTCTTATTCTTACCTTGTTCAGAATGCTTTTGAAAAATAGCTGCTGAACTTTATTAAGTGCCTTTTCAACATCTATTGATATGACTACGAATTTTTTCTTTTAATCTTGTTGCAATCAACTTTATGTAAAGATTTCCGGAGATTTGAACCACCGCTGAATTTCTAGAAAAAAATTTTACTTGGTCATAGTGTGTTTCTTCTGATACATTGCTATATTTTATTTGCCAATATTGTATCAAATTTTTAATTTTTATTTTCAGAATGAGATTAGGCTGTAGTTTTTCCTTCTGTACTATTTTAGGTTTCTGTATTAACTGTATAAAATAAATTAGAGAACCTTTAGTCTTTTCTATAGCTTGCAATAATGTAACTGTTATTGGAATTATCTGTTCTTTAGAGGTTGGCTAGAACCAAGCTCTAAAGCCATTTGTTTCCAGTAACCTTTTTAGAGGTAGATTTTTATTCACTTTTCCCATCTCTAAGTAACTGGTCTATTTAAATTTTCCATTTCTTCTTAATTTTGTTAATATATATTTCATTGAAAATCATCTATTCCCCCTGGAGATTTAAATTTGTTGCCAAAGTATTACCTTAGAATTGTTTATTTGCTTTTTTTCCTTCTTTTCTTCCTCCCTCCCTCCCTTCCTTCCTTTTTCCCTCTTAAACCAGTTTCATGAGGATTAGGCATTTGTTGTTCTTTTCAAAGACCAGCTTTGGAAACGATTTATCTGGTCAAAATTTTTTTGTTTTCTATTCAATTCCTTCTTGCTGTTTTGGATTTTTTGCTATATTTTTTTCTCCTTTTTATAGACAAACACAACATCCATTTTTAGATTTATTTTTTTCTTTAAAAAAGAAGGTATTTAAAGTCGTAAATAGCTTTTGCTATGCACATAGATTTTGACATAAAAGGTACTTCTTTACGTTGCTTTCTGGACCATTTGTAATTTCACTTTTGATTTCTTTTTTGATCCATGGGTGGGCTCTTAACTTTATAATAGTTAAGGTTTTTTTTAATATCCTTCTTTTTCTTATTTTTTCCTAGCTTTATTGACTTGTGACTAGATAAAATAGATTTTAAAACTTCTACTGTTTCTTTTTTACTTTAAGGATTCTATAGCGGCCAAGTCAGAAAAGACACATTTTGGCATATCTTGATTACTTTTGCCTTTGTATTTCCAAACTTGAGGTCTTTGGGGGCTTTTGTTCGCTTGTTTGTTTGTTTGTGTTGAGGTCTTTGGTTTGATTCAGCTTTTATTTGGTTAGGACTCCGAGGTGCTTCTTACTGGATGGAGTATATAAGGGTTTGCCCTTTGGAATTGTACCATGTAGCAGCCCTAGGTGTGTGGGGGACATACTCCCAAATTCTTGCATATTTACAAATATATTTCTCGCACACTGACCAGAGAATAGTATCTTGGCTGAGAAGGGGATTCTTGGGTTGCAAGTTTGTTCTCTTCACAGCCTATAGGTGTGAAAGTACCATATTCTAGTTTCTGGGCAAAGTAAGAAACCTGCTGCCGATGTGAAACTCTTACTTTATAAATCATTTGTCTTTACTGTGATAATCTTATGAGTGCTTCTCTAGCCTCCCACCTCTCCTCCAGATATTTTGCCCCAGTTGTTCCTTTCCGCAGACTCTCTGCTTTACCTTAGAGTACATTTCAGGGTGGAGGGGTGGAGGAGAAAACCCATGAACAGATGTCAACGAGAGGCTCCAAGTTTCTTGTCTGGCTTCAGCAGCTGCAGGTTCTTTACACAGCTGCCTGGCTAGATTGCTGTCTCATCGCTGACTGGACCCGAAGTTCATGAGAATGGGGTGCCTTTAATAAACACTTGTTGACAGAGTGACTCACAGAGGGCCTGCAGGAGCGGCTGCCATCACCATTGCACATTACTTTGTTTTAACAAGTTCCAGATGTTAGAGTTCCCTTTGCTCACTCAGAGGACCACTGCCGGCTCCTGACTTTAGGTAAATCAGGCCACGCTTTTAAGGAGGTACTCTGAGGAAAAGTTTAAATAGGAATCATTGTTAATAAACATGCACTTAGAAAAATGCACAGATCCCAAGTATGCAGCTCAATGAATTATCACAATTTGAACACGCCCTTGTAACCAATGCCCACAATAAGAAAGAGAACATACTGACACCCCAGATGCCCCCATATGCCCCTTCCAATCACTTGAGTCCAGGGCAAGTTTGGACTTTTTCTTGAAGGTTCTAAGAAACCACTAAGGTTTTTTCACATAGATGAAAACAGGGTTCCTCAACTTTGGCACTACTGGCGTTTGGGGCCGGACGATTCTTGGTTGAGGGGGGCATTGTGGGAGGGTTAGCAGCACTCCTGGCCTGTAGCACCCCCATGCCAGTGCGACATCCACGAATGTCTGCAGACGTTGCCACGTGTTCCCTGGGGGCAGAATCTCCCTGGGGGAAAGCCATTGATGCAGAGGACAGTCTGTGAGGGAGGACATTGTAGGAAGATGACTCTGGCAGCCCTCTGTGAGGCGGTTGGTGGAGAACCAGGCGGTGACGGGGGAGGAAGCAGGTGCAGGGACAGGAGAGAGTGCAGCTGCCCCCCCCCCCGCCAGGGGCAGGACGGCTGGGGGGCAGCACGGGAGGTCGCATAGCGAAGCACCGGCAGGGCTCAGAAAGCTGATAACTTGGGTAACAGGAGATGGGAACGAGTCAGAGATGGACATCAGTCTGGTGCGTGGGTGAGTCAGAGCGTCATTGTCAGAAATTTGTAGGTCAAGACATGGGCAATTGGGGCAGGGAGGCTGACCACAAGTTTGGATCTTAACACCCTTTCAGGGAAAAAGAGGTTGGGGGCTACACTATCACCTCTAGTTTATAAATGGGAAAATTCAGGCAAACAAAGAGAAGCCAGCCTGTCCCAGATGAAAACCCGGAGAGTGTACAGGACCAGGACTCAAAGGGCCCCATCCCAGCAGGGACTGCAGGGCCAGCTTCAAGGGCTCCATTCCTTTCCTCTCAAAGTAGGATGGCCCTGAAGGTGTATTTCACTGTCCTCTCCCTTCGAAAGTGCCTCAGTGACGGCACAGCCCTGCCCATGGCAAGGGGAGACTTGTCCTTCAAGAACGCAATAAAGGCATGAGTGATTGTGACATCTGGAGATGCTTTACCAGTTCTGGGAGGAGAGCTTCGAGCAGCGACCCTGGAGCACCAAGCCAGTGGCCGGCCCAGCAGATGGTGCCCATTTGGCCAGGGCCCTAAGGCAGGAACCATCAGGGGCGTCCTCCGGGAGCCCCTGGAAGGCAGGGGAAGGACAGGGGAGGGACTGCGGTAAGCTCAGCCTGGGAAAGGCAGGGCACTGCGGGGTGGCCCACGTGCTGCCAGCAACGCACGATGCAGCCCCGGGTGCGCAGGCAGCCGCACGGTCACCGCATCGGGGGCTAGACGGGCACGTGGCTCCACTACTGATCTAGAAGGCTCTCCCAGGCTAAGATGTTGGCCTCTTGCACCATTCAGCTTCTTACTCGAGCTGCTCATGGCGCGGATCTGAGGGATTCGAGTTTGGTTTCCTGTGCCCATCCCCTGCGGAAGCACCATCGGGAGCCTTGGCGCCGGGGAGAGAGAGAAAGCAGCGTACACAATCCGCGTAATCAAGGGACTGGTGCCTCGGCACTTAAATGCTGACCTCGCCCTCTCCTCTGCTGCTGCTGTTCCCCGGAAGCCCATCACCCGGACCCGCTCACAACCACCGGCACACCACCTGCCAGGCCGTGCCTCTTCCAGGAAGGCTTCCCAGATACGCCGTCCTCCTTGTTCCAGGCACGTAGCATCCCACCTGGCCCGTTGTACTCTGCCTGTTTGCAGGTTGGCTTCTCTACTGGGACTCTAAGCTCCTGAGGGCAAGGCCTCCACCATATTTATTTCTGTTTAGCCCAGAAGCCCAAGTTCTCCACACTCCTGAGTCACGTGGGTGTAACCCAGCCCCCCACTGTGCAGGCCTGGGGGAAGGCAGGACCCCCAGTTGCTCCGCAACTCCCACTGGCGCCTCCCGCCTGCTCTGGCTGCTGCTTCTCTGGGTGAGTTGGTACCAGTGGACCCGCTGCCCCCTCCCTTCCCCCTACCCCACCTACAGCCTTGGCTTCTGCACAGCCCAGCTAACAATAAGCCAGCTTGTCTACGGGAGCTTTATTAAAGGCCGAGGGTAACACTAGGTTAATAAAAACCTAGGAACAGGGCTTCCCTGGTGGCGCAGTGGTTGAGGGTCCGCCTGCCGATGCAGCGGACGAGGGTTCGTGCCCCGGTCCGGGAGGATCCCACATGCCGCGGAGGGGCTGGGCCCGTGAGCCATGGCCGCTGAGCCTGCACGTCCGGAGCCTGTGCTCCGCAACGGGAGAGGCCACGGCAGTGAGAGGCCCCTGTACCGCAAAAAAAAAAAAAACCCCAAAACAAACAAACAAAAAACCTAGGAACAGAAAGGTTTAGAAAGCTGGCCTCTCAAGATCAGATACTGATGCTCCTGAAGGCTTCCACCCGACTCTCTCTTCGGGAGTCTTCCTGCAGCCATCAGCTTCCTGATTCTGGCTGGCAGCCATGCTTCCCGGGATCCGCTCCACCCCAGACAAGATTCTCCCCTTAAATCCTCCTCCCTCCCATGACGCTCCAGACCCTGTGGTCTCTTCCCATCACTGTATTACCCGCCCGCTAGGACGACAACCTCTCTATAGAGTGTGCTGAGTGGTCTACACCTCTCCCACCCGCCCCCTGTCGTACCTTTGCAGAAGCGAGACCCCTTAATGGATATTGCAAATACGAATTCTAATACCATCCTTAGAATACAGGGCCTGACTGCAGTTTAAAAGCTACACTTCCCATCTTGTCTTTTCTTCGCCTTATTATTAAATTCAGAGCACTTGACAAGGGTGTCTGGGACAGGCTAAGTGTACAATGATGTTGGTTGATAGAACTGATGAACTTAATTTCCTTCATTATTCAATTCTGATGAGAGATAAAACAGTATTTGTAACTTGCTTAACGAAATAATTAAGAGATGGTGGCTGCATGAAATAGTGGGAAAGTTTTACATTTATATCTTCTAACTTTGGAATTGATTGAGGCTGGTTAATTGATCATTTTTCAGTTCACGTCCTCAGAATCAATAAACCTATGTGATCCAATTCCCAGGCAGAGAGTGGGGCTCAGGGAAAGGACAGCAACAGACAAAGGGTTCAAATTCCTTGTCTCAATTATGGGAAGTCAGGCCTGGCCACAGTTGTAGGGTGGGCTGGATGGCCTTAGCTCAGGAGCTAGAAAGCAGGGAGCAGAGAGAAACTAGAATAAGAAAATACAGTAAAACTTGAGTCAAAGCTGAAGTGTCAGAGCCAGCAAGACAGCCCCAGATATGAGGTCACAGGCCAGTCACTGGTACCCAGAACATGGGGACTGAGGGCTGGGCTGGGAGACAGGGCCTCAGGAGAGCCCTAGAGCTGCTGGGCTGAAACCAACGGTGTTTTCCATGGAGCAGCCCTGACCCGGTGGCCAAGAGGGATTGAGCAAGTAAGTATCAACCAGAAGTGAGAGTTCAGAGTTGGCTTGAAAACCCAGGCAGACTGCCAAGGACTAGCAGAAAACCCAAATGTCCTTTGACAAGAGGGTATGTGGATAAAGTGTGGTTCACACAGTGCAGCAACAAAATGACCAAAGTACAGCTGTGAAAACATGGCAGATCCTTGCAAACGTGATATCAAGAAAAAGAATGAGGACATAAAAGAATACATCCACGCAATTCCATTCATTCAAAACCAGGCAAAACAGAACCATATTTTTTAGGTTTTAAATACACGGGTGGTAAAACTCTTTTTTAAAAAAAAAAAAAACAAGGAAATTATTAGGCTAAATAAAACAGTGAATTACCTCTGGAGGGGAGAGACCCATGGGGCTGCTGGTGGTGATAATATTCTGTTTCTTCACCTGGTCGGTGGTTACAAGTGTTGGCTTTATATTTATTAACTAAATTGTCCACATATGTCTTGTGCACTTTTCTATTTCTATTTCATAACTTTAAAAAAATGTTTTTTTAAAAGACGTACAAGTTAAAATTCTGCAAGCAGTTCTTTTGAGGGAGGGTTCCAGACATGGCTTTGTTCGACAGCCATAAGTAACAATTTCGGCAAGCTCCCAGGAGGCAAAACCTGCAGGCTTCCTAGCCCAACTCTTCAATGAACGCACACTTAGCAGGAGCATACTATATGCCGGGCATGGTGCTGGCCACTGGGGGCTCAGGTAGGGGCCTCGCTCCCACGGCGTCCTAGGAAACAAAGAAAATCATCTGATACAGGTTGCTTCCCTCCCGGGCTGGAATTTCTGGAAGCTCAGAGCTGAAGTTTGTTGTTATTTTTGGTAGCTTTTCCTGTTGTAGATTTGGGGATAATATAATCCCTTAGTTTTGCAAACGGTGCCACATTTTACCAGAAGCCTTTTCAAATCCTTTTTGGTGGCAGTCAGAGAAAGTGAGGAAATAACAGGGAGCCCCTTGCTCTCCTGTAGGCCCTGCCCTCCTGACTCTGCCCCACCCCCCTTGCCCTGTCTGCCCCTCTCCAAGCAGCAGGGGAGTTAATCCTGGATCAAGAGGCTGAGATTCCATTACCCCAGCAACAAAGGGCTGAGAGGGGCCTCCAAACAAGAAATACACTTTCATTTTCCATTGTGAAACACCCTTCATCAGCTCTCAGAACACAGTTCACTTTGCTTAGAAGATACCCTGGGATGAAGCTGTGTTTCAGCCTACCGGAAATGCCAGGTGACTTCGCTGTGGGAGGAAACATTATTTAAGATGTTGCCCCAAATGAATGTGACCTTGCCTGGGGAGAGGGCACCCGCGCCGCTGGAGTTGGCCCAGGATTCATTCCAGGTTTGCCCGCGGCTTCCACAGAGGTGCTGGGGACAGGGAGGGGGCGCTGCGGAAACCACGCTTGCTTCCCTTTTCCCCCTTGAGATTATAAACCTCTGTAGGCATCTTCGGAATGTGACCATGCCAAGGTTCCTGTTCCCTTTATGACTCCACTGACTTCTGGGTCGTTTCCAAGACATTAACTGGAGAGAGAAAAATGCTCAGGGAGCTGGGAAAAAAGTGCCTTAATTATGTTTCGAGCCATTTTCAGGGAGACTGAAATAGGTTTGGACTGTTCTGGGGAAATGAGCTGAGAGCTTTGTGCTGTATGGCTGGACTTTCTTGAGTTGGAAGAAAATGCATTCAGAATAAGTGTGAAACCCTGAAATGTGTGCAATTTCAATGAAAACACCCTCTGGTGTTCCTGGTACACACGTGCATGGCCTCACACACACACATGAGTTCACATGTGCGTGCACACAAAAACACGTACATGAGCACATATGCACACACGTATAGTCATGCATACACAAATGCACATGTGCACATACACACTCAAACACACAACCGTTTGTCCAAATGGATATGAACACGAAGGTCAGACAGGGAAGGAGAAAAAGGGAAAGGTATATAGAAAAGAACCTTTCAAGAAAACAATGTCTTCAGTACAAATACCCAGAGAGGGGTGGATCTAAAGTTGATGTGTCCTCTATCCTGTTCCATTGATCTATATGTCTGTTTTTGTGCCCGTACCATACTGTTTTGATGATTGTAGCTTGATCCCACTCCTGGGCATATATCCAGAGGAAACTCCAATTTGAAAAGATACGAGCACCCCTATGTTCATAGTAGCAGTTTTTACAATAGCCAAGACATGGAAACAACATAAATGTCCATCGACAGAAGAATGGATAAAGAAGACATGGTACATATATACAATGGAATATTACTCAGCCATAAAAAAGAATGAAATAATGCCATTTGCAGCAACATGGATGGACCTAGAGATTATCATACTAAAGTAAGTCAGACAGGGAAAGACGAATATCATGTGGTATCTCTTATATATGGAATCTAAAAAAGTGATACAAGTGAACTTACTTACAAAACAGAAATAGATTCACAGACATAGAAAATAAACATGGTTACCAAAGGGGGAAAGAGGGGGAAGGGATAAATTAGGATTTGGGGGTTAAATTTGGGGATTTATATACACTACTATATATAAAACAGATAACCAACAAGGACTTACTATACAGCACAGGGAAATATACTCAATATCTTGTAATAACCTATAATGCAAAAGAAGCTAAAAAAGAATATATATATATCTGAATTACTTTGCTGTATACCTGAAACTAACACAAAATTGTAAATCAACTATATTTCAATAATTTTTTAAAAAAGTATAAAAATAATAATAAGAAATATTAAAAAATAAAGTTCATGTATCCTCTATAAGAAAAAAATGCACTGCAGAGGATGATAAAATTATATACAGTCTTGGAAGAGAGCAGGGCAAGTGTGGGCTGTGATGCTTCAGGATCCTAGGTCAATGGCAAATGCACCTGTAATCAGAATTCTTCAGCCCTGCCCACCACAAGTAAGTTCCTCTGCAGACTTGACTTTCCCACCACTTCTTCTTGGGCCACCCCAGGTCCCAGTGCCTTTGATCAAGGATGCCAAGGGCTCTGCTCCTCTTTGTTGTGGCCGGTGTGTCTACATGGGACAGGCAGTTTGTCTCACTCCCTGTTCCCTCTTTCCGAATCTTCCCTCTCTGGGTTCTTTACTCTCTATCTGCCTGCTACAGTGTCTCAGAACTACAGAAGTGAGATTCCATTAGTTACCCTGACAAAAACTACTGGCCTTTATGCAAAGCCCCCAGAGTGAAAGCTGTACTTTTTTTTTTTTTTTTTTTTGCGGTATGCGGGCCTCTCACTGCTGTGGCCTCTCCCGTTGCGGAGCACAGGCTCCGGACGCACAGGCTCAGCGGCCATGGCTCACGGGCCCAGTTGCTCCGCGGCATGTGGGACCTTCCCGGACCAGGGCATGAACCCGTGTCTCCTGCATCGGCAGGCGGACTCTCAACCACTGCGCCACCAGGGAAGCCCGAAAGCTGTACTTTTTAAAGCAGACCAGTCCTTGAAGGTAGGTTTTCATATGTCAAGCATTTGGGGCAAAGTCTTTCCTAAATTCCTCACTCTCTACTCATGGGCTGCCCTCTGCACTGCTGGTGGGTGAGATGGTCTGGCTATTATGTACGTATGTATTACGTATGTATGTAAGAGGGAACTTCTGAAGAAGAGCGTGGAAAAGGGTGTCCAGGACCACAGAACTGTTTCCTAAGGCATGTTCCCAGATACACTGGCTCCACAGAAATCTGTGGCTGCAGGCTGAAAATGAGTTCAGGAAATGCTAGAACAAAACAGGTTATGTTCTGTGGGATTTCTCCGACTCCCTAACATGCTAAGGTAGGTCATGCAACTCCAATAGCAGGGATGGAAATTGCATTAATCCCAAATTTATCGGACCTTGAGGCTGTTTCTTTTTCAAGGAGCAGAGTTTGAAATGAACCCCCGTGGAAAGCAAGTGAAGGCAGCATTGCAGCAGGTGGATTTTGCTGACTTTATTTTGAGGAGGGGGAGTAGGCGGATGGTTAGGAGGGTGTGGGTCCTTCCAATTATTGCTTCTTATATTGCTTCTTATTACACCTTTGGTGTAATAAGCCACCAAGGGTAGGGAATGTTTGCCATTGGTTCTGGTTGCCCAGCTTCTGAACCCCCTGAAGCTGGAGGAACCCTCAGGAACCCTCACTTAATGAGTCTTGGGGAGAAGCAGAGCCCACTTTCTCCTCATGAAACTGAACATGTGAAATTAAGGTGGGGAGCAGGGGCCAGGCTTGTGCACCAAAGACACACATGAGATTATTCACAGCAGCAGGACGGCCACAAACTGGAAACCGCCTAAATGTCCACCAGCAGAATAGATGAATGAACTGTGGTATATTCATCCATACAGAGGAATATGAGAAAGTGAGGAAAAGGATTTAGCAATGACTGCGTGTAATGACGTGGGTGAACCTCACGGCCATAACGTTGAATGAAAGAAGGTTGGTACAAGTACATACTGTGATTCCACTTATTTGAAGCTCAGAAACAGGCAAAACTAACCTCTGGTGCTAGATGTGGGGATAATGGTTGCATTGTGGGGAGTATTAACTGGAAGGGGGCATGAAGCACTTCTTGGGGTTCCGGAAACATATGCAAATATGTATCAAGCTATACATTTAATACCTATGCAATTTACATGTCATTAGTTAATCCCCCCCAAGTAGGTAAATAAATAGAAAGATGGGGTAAAAAACAATATTTACTATCTAATGACATAATAACTAGCATTTAAAAAATACATGCTGGGACTTCCCTGGTGGCGCAGTGGTTGGGAATCCACCTGCCAATGCAGGGGACACGGGTTTGAGCCCTGGTCTGGGAAGATCCCACATGCCGCGGAGCGCCTAAGCCCACGTGCCACAACTACTGAGCCTGCACTCTAGGGCCTGTGTGCCGCAACCACCAAACATGTGTGCCACAACTACTGAAGCCCGTGCACCTGGAGCCCATGCTCTGCAACAAGAGAAGCCACCGCAATGAGAAGCCCGCGCACCGCAAAGAAGAGTAGCCCCCGCTCACCACAGCTGGAGAAAGCCTGCGCGCGGTAACGCAGACCCAACACAGCCAAAAATAAACAGATAAACGAACAAACAAACAAATAAATAAGAGTAGTAATTTTAAAATAAATAAATAAAAATTTAAAAATACATGCTAGGAATTATATATATATGTGTGTATTGCTTATAATAATCCTGTGGTTAAAGTTCTGAGACTTTAAAAAACAGCTTAATTGAGGTATAATTGACAAAAGAAACTGCATATATTTAACTAGTATAATTTATTAAGTTTTGATCTATGTAAACATCTATGTAATCATGACAACCATCAAGAGTTTGAGCACATCTACCAGCCCAAGCTTTCTCACGCCCCTTGGCAACCCGCCTCCCATATGCCCACATCCCTCCCTGCCCCTTCCCTCCCCCTCCCTCACTCCCAGGCAACCACTGGTCTGCTTTCTGTCACTATTCATTAGTTAGCACTTTCTGAAATCTTACATAATTTTACATAATTGGGGTCATACTTCATTCCTTTTCACTGCTGAAGAGTATTCAGTGGTGTACTTTGTCTTCTCACCTGTTGGTGGACAGTTGGGCTGTTTCCAGTTTGGGGTGGTTATACATAAACCTGAGAACTTTTCCTGTACACATCTCTGAACACATGCATTTCTCTTGCGTGAATACCTAGGAGGAGAATGGCTGGATCATAAGGTGAACCTTTTAAGAAACTGCAAAATTTGTTTCTGAGTTGGATGTATAGTTCACATTTCTGACAGCAGGGTATGAGAGTCTTAGTTCCTGCTCATCTTTACCAACACTTGCGGAGTCAATCTCTCACCATTCTAATGCGTGTGTAGTGGTTTCCCACTGTGGTTCTAATTTGCATTTTCCTAATGACTAATGATGTTGAGCATCTTTTCACTTTGCCACAAGTGTATATTCTTTGGTGAGGGGTCTATTAAAATCTTCTGCCCATTTTAAGTGTTAATGTTGTTTGTTTTCTGATTATTGAGTTTGATAATTTTTTAAAAATTAATTTTTTATTGGAGTATAGTTGATTTTCAGTGCTGTGTTAGTTTCTGCTGTACAGCAAAGTGCATCAGCCATACATATACATATGTATATCCACTTTCTTCTAGACTCCATTCCCATATAGGTCATTACAGAGCACCAAGAGAATTCTTAATATATTCTACATCCTAGTCCTTTATCACATATATTATTTGCAGATATTTTATTCTAGTTCATGATGCCTTTCAAAGAACAGAAGTTTTTGATTTTGATGAAGTCTAGTTTATTAATTGTCTTTTATGTGCTGTGTTTTTGGTGTCGCAACTAAAAATATCTTCGCCTTACCCAGTGTATCAAAGTTTTCTCCTCTGTTGTCTTCTAGAATTTTTATAGTTATAGGCTTTACATTTAGGTTTATGAAGTATTTTGAATTAATTTTCATGTATAGCACAAAATATGGATTGAGGGATTTTTTTGCATATGCCTATCCATTGTTCTGACACTTTTTTTTGAAGAGTGTGGCACTGAATTGCCATTGTATTTGATCAAAAATCAGTTCACCATGTGTGATTCTATTTCTGGATTCTCTGTTCTAGTCCATTGATCTATTTGTTTATCTTCACACCATTGCCAACTCTGTTCTACTTTGTTAATAAACACTGTTTAGGCTATTTAAGATTCTCCGTATTTCCGTATGGTTTTTCTTTTTTAGTTTGTTAATTTTCAAATTTTAAATTAATTTTACAGTCTTGGGATAATCCCCATGGTCACAATGAATTATCCTTTCTAGGTGTTTTGGATTCAATTAACTAAAATTTTCTTGAGAAATTTGCATCTGTATTCATGAGAGATGTTTGTAGGTAGTTTTCTTTGCCTGGTTTTGCTGTTAGGGCTTGGTTTCAAGACTGGCTTCACAGAATGAGTGGAGGAAGAATTCCTTCCTCTTCAATTTATAGACTTTGTGTTCTGGAAGTTTGTAGAATTGGTGTTATTTCTTTCTTAAATGTTCGGTAGAATTTACTGATGAACCATCTGGTCCTGGAAGGATTTTTGTTTTCTGTTCTCGGTTGCTTTTTGGGGTGTGGGGGGTGGATTGTTTAACTATAACTTTAATTTCTCTAATACATATAAGGCTACTCAAGTTACCTGTTTCTCCTTCACTGACATTTGATAGTTTGTGTCTTTTAAGGAATTTGACCATCTCATCTAAGTTGTTGAATTTATTGGCATAAGTTTGTTCATAATTGTACTGGGTTGAAATTAATGTCCACTGTGACCTTATTTGGAAATGAGATTCTTTGCAGATGTAATTAACTTAGAAGAGGTCACAATGGATTAGGGTGATCCTTAAATCTAATATGACTAGTGTCCTTGGAAGAAGAAGGAAATTTGGATACAGGGACAGAGGGGAAATGCCATGTGATGACACAGGCAGAGGCTGGAGTGACAACACTGCAAGCCTAGGAATGCCAAGAATTTCTGGCCACCACTAGCAGCTAAAAGAGGCCGGGAAGGATTCTACTCAGTCTCAGAGGGAAATGGCCCTTCTGACACCTTGATTTTGGACTTCTAGCCTCCAGAACCATGAAAGAATATACATTTCTGTTGTTTTAAGTCACCCAGTTTCTGGTACTTTTTAATGGCAGCCCTAGGAAATGAATACAACAATAATCCCTCATTATCCTCTTAAAATCTGTGGGATCTGTAGGGATGTCACCACTCTCCTTCCTGATGTTAGTAATTTACGTCTTCTCTTTCATTCTTCCTCATCAGTTTTATTGATCTTCTCAAGGAACCAGCTTTGGTTTTACTGGTTTTTCTCTATTGCTTATCTGTTTTCTATTCCACTGATTTCTACTCTAATGCATATTATTTCCTTTCTTCTACTACTGTGTGTTTAATTTGCATTTCCCCCTATAGTTTCTTAATGTAAAATCAGGCATCATTGATTTGAGACCTTTCTTCTCTTCTAATATTTTTGTGCAATAAAATTCCTTCTCAGTACTGTTTAGCAGTATCCCACACATTTGGATATGTTATGCTTTCATTTTAATTCAGTTCAAAATGCTTTGTAATTATCTGTATGAAAATTAGTCCCCTGGGTTATTCAGAAGTATGTTGTTTAGTTTCCAAATATTTGAATATTTGACAGTGATCTTTCAGTAATCGATTGACGTTTTAATTCCACTGCGGTCAGAGAATCCATTTATATGAAAATCCTTTTACATTTATTGAGATTTGTTTTATGGCCCATTTACCTATCTTGGTCAATGTTCTGTGTGCATTTGAAAAGAATGTGTATTCTGCTGTTCTTGGATGGAGTGTATATAAATGTCAATTAAGTCAAGTTGGCTGATAGTGTTGTTTAAATCTTCTATATCCTGGCTGATTTCCTCTCTACTAGCTCTATCAATTATCAAGAATGGGATGTTGAAATCTCTATCATCGTGGATTTATCTGTTTCTCCTTGTAGTTCCAGCAATCTTTGATTCATATATTTTAAAGCTCTTTTATTAGATGCATGCATATTTACTATTGTTATTTCGTCCAGATGAATTGATTCCTCTATATTATGAAATAAACCTTTTATCCCTGATAATATTATTTCTTCTGAAATCTACTTTGTGTGATATTGGTATAAGTAATCTAGCTTTCTTTCCATCAGTGTGAGCACCACTGATCTTTTTCCATCCTTTTAACCTAATTGTTTTTAGTATTTGAAGTGAGTTTCTTGTAGGCAGCACATAGTTGGGTCATTCTGACAATCTTGACCTGTTAATTGGGATGTTAAGAACATTTGCATTATATTTAGTGTAATTATTTATATGGTTAGCTTTAAATCTGTCATCTTGCTCTTTGCTTTCTATGTGGCCCATTGATTCTTTGTTCTTCTTTTTCTCTTTTCCTGGTTTCTTTTGAATTAATTGAACAATTCTATTATTTCTTTTTAGCTCCTTTTTGGCTTATTTACAATTACTCTTTGTTTTATTTTAGTGGTGAATTTAGAGTTCAAAGTATACATTTCTAACTTATTACAGTTTAACTTCAAGTGACGTTTTTCAGTTTACCTATAGTATCTTACAGGAAGCAGTATACGTCTATATCTCTCCTCCCAATCTTTATGCTATTGTTGTTGCGTATTTTACCTTGTCATACGTTTTAAACCCCATGCTACATTGTCATTATTTTTGAACAATCAGTTATCATTTAAGGACATTTAAATAATTTTAAAGTCCTTATGTCATCACTCATATTACACTTTCCACTGCTCTTCAATCCTTTGCATAGGTCTGTATTTCCATTTGGTATTATCTCTTTAAGCCTGAATGACTCCTTCACTATTTTTTGTAATGCAGGTCTGCTGGTTATAAATTTTTTCAGCTTTTGTAGTTCTGAAAAAGTCTCTATTTTCCTTTCATTTTTGAAATCTACTTTCCTGGGTATAGAATTCTATTTTAATAACTTGACTGCTTTTAAGATTTTCTTTTTATTACTGGTTTTTGGCAATTGACTATGATGTATCTTGGAGTCATTTTTCTTATTTTTCTTACACTTGAGATTTAGCTTGTTGAAAAATACAATAAAGTTTTATTTGATAGTTTTAATATCTTTCATGTCTCTACTTAACTCTTTGAACATATGGAATAAAATTATAATGGCTATTTTAATGTCCTTATCTGCCATTTCTAATATCTGTGTCACTTCTGGATCAGTTTTGATTGATTTTTCTTTTTGTTTTGGGTCATATTTTCCCTCTTCTTTGTATATTTGGTAATCTTTTACTGGATGCTAGATACTGTGAATTTTACCTTGTTGGATACTGGATAATTTTTTATTTTTAGAAATATTTCTGAGCTGTTTTCTGGGATGTACATAAGTTACTTGAAAATAGTCTGATCCTTTCAGGTCTTGCTTTTAATATTTGGTAGGCAGGACTAGAGTAGTGCTCAATCTGGGCCTAATTTCCCCACTTCTAGGGAAAAACTGTGTTCTCTACCTGATGCCTTATGATTCGTGAAGTTTTCCAGTTTGACTGGGAGGAAGAGGCACCACATCCAGCCCCATGCGAGCGTGGGCACCCCCGCTGCTGATCTTGTCAGGTGACTTCTCCCCTCTGCCTCAGTTCCTTTCCTTACATGATCAGTACTCTGTTCTGACTAGTACTTACCTGTCAGCACTCTGCTGAATACTTGAGGGAGACCCTCTGCAGGGTCCTCCCAGGGTTTTCCCTCTATGTGGCTCTCTCTCTGGTTCTCTGTCCCGCAACTCCGGCTGCCTCTGTCTCCCCCTCCTCTCAACCCCATCTTCTCAATTCAGAAAGCCCTCCAGGCTCTGTCTGTGTTCCACCTCCACGTGCCACAGCCTGGAAAATCTATCATGGCTCTAAGCCAGGCAACCACAGGGCTCCCCTCATTTGCGTCCCATCTTCAGGGATCACTGCCCTTTATTGCCTGGTGGCCAGTGTCTTAAACACCATTGTCTCATATATTTTGTCCTCTGTGTGGGTCTGGTTTCCGTCACTCTATCTTGGCTGGAAACAGAAGTCTCTCTTTGACTTTTTATCCCCATTTTATAGATAAGGAATCTGAGACTTAGAGGGATTAAGGAATTTGCCCAGGGTAGGCCAGCTTGTGACCAGAAAACTCACATTCATATATGGGCAGTCCAATGCCAGAGCCATGTTATGAAGACTCACTATGCTCTACTGCTTCTGTAGTCTGCATGCTCTGTGTAGATGACCTGATCCCATGTTTGCAATAGCATTCTAAGGCAGGCATTGTGAGTCATTTTACAAATATTTGTTGAGGGCTTCCTACATGCTGGGCCTGTTCTAGGTGCTCGAGCTGAAGGCTTGAGCAAAGTTGACTCAAGTCCCCTGCCCTCTTAGGGCTAACATTCCCACAGGAGGAAAGAGACAGTACACAAAGCGAAAAGTAAGTAATAGAGCGCGTCACACAGTGATGTTCCAAGGACGAAGTCGAACAGGGAAGAGGGGTGCAGAATGTGTGTGTGTGTCTGTGTGTGCGGTGAAGGGGGTGGCAATTCAGAGGGGGAGCTCAGGGAAAGCGTCACTAAGAAGGTAACATTTACGTAAAGACATGGAGCAGTTTAGGGAGTGAAACATGAAGGAAGGTGGTGTCTGGTATCTTATAGTAGTGACAGCAGTAGGTACCATCAATGAAACACATTCTAAGGTCCAGGCCTTTGTAAAGGCTTTATGTGTACTATCTTCACACACAAAAATGCGAAAGTTATTTTTTTCCCTAAAATGTAACTATATTTATCGTGTTTTTTAAATTATTAAAAAAACCCATGCTGGCTATAAAACAAAAATAAAGCGATACAGAAATATATGTAAATACAAGGTAAAGGTCCTCTTGTAGTTAATCTCTTCCCACCCCTCATTTACCAGAGATATTTTACCAGAGATAACTCATTAGCAAGTGGATGAATCCTTCTATGCATTTGTAAACATGTATGTATGAATAGATGCATAAAATGGGCTCGTGGTGTCATGCAACCTAGTTTTATTCCCATTTCACAAATCTATCATAAGCAGCTTTCCATGCCGATACATAGACTATATCTTTTTCAATGCTGTATCTGAATGTACTATACTTTAACCCTTTGGATGCATATTTAACAATGTTTTGCTGTTATTCAGAATGCTACAGGGGAGATCCTTATACGCATTCCTGATTGTGCCAGATATTTTCCATTTGCTCCTTAAGATCTAGAAAAAACTGGAGGTGAGAAAAGTTGGGTAACCTATTTGAAATTCTACCCACCTACAGACAATAGAGTTCATGATAGGCTGTGTCAATACGTGTAATTGGATTGTCTGTAGCAATAATGCCATATCACCCAAAGGTCAATTGAGTTAAACCCCCAGTATGCTTTTCCCACTGAACTGACAGGCCTGGCCACGTGTATTGGCCTCCCTGGCCAGACTTTGCAATCGTGTCACCAGAATCGTGCCTTGTGAGTCAGAGTTTACATCTGAGGTTATGCAAAGTCAGAAGCATTCTGAGGTGACAGCACGGGGTGGGGTGCTCCCAGCGGGGCGTTGGCATGAGGGCACCGGTGTCTTAGGTGGGGTATGCGGGTTGCTCCTGGATGGAGTCTTTCTTTCCCGAGCTCACTGTCTCTCAGGGGAGATCCCCTGCTCCCCTCTCTCTCCCAGAAGCCCAGGGCGTTTCCACGAGCACTGGGAGCCACGGCATTCACAGTGCTCTTCTCTGCCTCTCAAGTCTCCGGAGCTACGAGAGCCGGACCCAGATGATGACACTTTCAGAAACTCCACTCAAACTAGCTCAAGGGGGCTTCCCTGGTGGCGCAGTGGTTGAGAGTCCGCCTGCCGATGCAGGGGACGTGGGTTTGTGCCCCGGTCCAGGAAGATCCCACGAGCCGCGGAGCGGCTGGGCCCGTGAGCCATGGCCGCTAAGCCTGCGCGTCCAGAGCCTGTACTCCGCAACGGGAGAGGCCACGACAGTGAGAGGCCCGCGTACCGCAAAACAAAACAAAACAAAAAAAACTAGCTCAAGGAACCGGCAAATCCAGAGGTGTGAAAGGGCTTGGAAAGGCTTAATCCAGAGGCCAAAACGGGCTTTCTCTCCCCATCTCTCTCGTTTCCCCATCCCCCTTTTGGGCTTTACATGACAGGTGTCTCTTCTTGTGCTGGGAATGCCATCCCCAACAGCTGCATCTTTATTCTTACCCTGTGGTTCAGAAGGGATTGACATTGCCCCCTCTGAAAGCTCAGGGAGCCTCTGACGGATGCTGCTTGGACCCCCTAACACCCCTTCGATGGTGAGGTGGAGGAGCAGACCAGCAGCCTGTCAGTCACAGCCCACGGTGACTGCGGTCGTTTTGAGGGCAAACACCTGTGTTCCTCATCTAGTTCCCCTGGACCCCCAACTGCCTGGCATGTAGCAGGGGCCCCGTGAGATGTTCTCTTCTTGAATTAAATGGAATCGTGATTATATCCAGCCACGCTGCCTTTCCTGAATATTTATGTATAACCCCGTCCTCTAAGCTAAGCATGCCTCCCAGAGAGGCCAGTGGCTCTCTTTTCATGGGCTCTTTATTCTTTGGGGTTTCTAGGTTGCAGTGATACTTGAGGGTGAGTGTTGGGGGATGTGGTGGCAGTCACAGCAGTTCTGTGACAATGAATGTATCTGGTAAAGACCCACATGCTGCCTGCCCGGGCATTTGTTTTTTTGCCTGCTCTCCAATATGACAGTGGTTTGGGGCATCCTCCCCAGAACCACTTCTCGATGCTGAACTAACATGGAAACAACCTAAATGTCCATCAACAGAGGAATGGATAAGGACGATGTGGTACATACATACAATTGAATACGACTCAGCCATAAAAAAACAAAATAATGCCGTTTGCAGCAACATGGATGCTACTAGAGATGATCATACTAAGTGAAGTCAGAAAGAGAAAGACAAATACCATAGGCTATCACTTATATGTGGAATCTAAAATATGACACAAGTGAAAGCATCTACGAAGCAGAAACAGACTCAGACATAGAGAACAGAGCTGTGGTTGCCGGGGGGAGGGGGTTGGGGGAGGGTCGGAGTGGGAGGTTGGGATTAGCAGATGCAGACTATTATATATAGAATGGATAAACAACAAGGTCCTACTGCACAGCACAGGGAACTATATTTAATATCCTGTGATAAACCATAATGGAAAAGAATATGAAAAAGAATATATATATGTATAACTGAGGCACTTTGCTGTACAGCAGAAATTAACACAGCATAGTAAATCACCTATACTTCAATTTAAAAAAATGCTGACCGCTGAATTAACAGAGCATTTGTCTGATGGAGGCTATGATGTTGTCTTCTTCTGTTCTTTTTTTCTCTCCTGGGGATGTGGCATGGAAGCAGCAGTGGCCTCCCAACCTAACCTGCTCATAGAATTGCAGAGACTCCCCATCAATCTCCAATGCTCACCATTATGACCCAGCCTGTGCCCATCAGCCATGTGGCCACTCTGTTTTTCTTAACTGTAAGTGCTCTCAGGATTCAGGTCAGAGCTATCTATTGCCTGCTCTAAGAATTTGCTTTTTCTTCTATAAAAAGGAAAAGGAAATTGTTGGTTTCTAAGAACTACAAAGGATACTGGAGGCATTTGGCTAAACCTGCTTTTCTGTGAGCTCAGGATGGTAACATACTTAAACTGTCAAACAAGATCATTAATTTATCAAAAGCTATGAATTGCACTTGAGACAAGTTATTAGTCTAGAACACCACAGATGTTATCCTTTATGGTCAAATATACGTAGGTTATCAAGCTCCAGTAATAAATCGCATTTTTCTTCCTTGCCAAAAGAAAAATCTATTTTTTGATATTGTTCAGAGAAGAAAACCACATATTGATTTAAAAATATATATGAATGGGCTTCCCTGGTGGCGCAGGGGTTGAGAGTCCGCCTGCCGATGCAGGGGACACGGGTTCGTGCCCCGGACCGGGAGGGTCCCACATGCCGCGGAGCGGCTGGGCCCGTGAGCCATGGCCGCTGAGCCTGCGCGTCCGGAGCCTGTGCTCCGCAACGGGAGAGGCCACAACGGTGAGAGGCCCGCGTACCGCAAAGGAAAAAAAAAAAAAAAAAAAAAAAAAAAAAAAAATATATATATATATATATATATATATATATATATGAATAACATAAGTCCTCAAACTTAGCTATAATATGACAAAGAATAAAAGGGAATAAATAGAAGTCGGCAGGGACAAAGGAAGAAAAACTCCAGAAAAAAAAAACAAAAACTTGCTAACAGCAAAAAATTGAGTCTTAGGTGAAGGCGTTAGAAAAGCATTGCAAACGCCCACATTTGGCCCTTATACAATAACTTCCTTTGGTGAGTGAAAACGAAGAAACGATTATTACTTTAATTTCCTTCTGGAAAATAATTAGTGGTTCATGTCCTGTAGTGCCTCGAGCCTAGAGCGGAGAGGAAAGAACACAGCGGCCATGAATAATGGTCCCTGGGGACAGAAGCACAGAACATTGCTCCTGTGCATGCCAGTGGGCGCTCTAATTCCTCGCCCAGTCGGGCCCATGACATGACTTTAAGGGCATCAGACATTGTCCTCCTGGGAAGAGTTAAGGAAGGACGTGCCTCTGGCTTCGTAACTTTCGTGCCAGGCTTGACAGAGACACCAGCGCATTTTCTAGATAGCTAGAGGGACCCTGCAGTGGTGAGCTCAGTAATTCTTATGGAGGCTAATCATAAAGGTGCTGGGAAGTAGTGTGTGATTATAAACAACTCCCAGATAAAAGAAAATGTTTTTCACTGTGGCTGCATCTGTTTCTCCTACACACTATCATTATCTTCTCTTTTTACTATCTCTTGTTTTCCATCGTGTTTTCCCTCACGGTCAGCCCGCGTCCCCTAGAGACAGTTACCGAACACACCCACAATGGTTTCAAAACAGGCCCACATCTTGACGGGTCCTTTCATCCTTGTCTTTTCTTGGCAAACAGTAGTTCACTTTGCCATGTTCTCTTCTCTCTTCCACCATTTTTGCCCAGCAAGGACTCTGGAACCAGACCACCTGCTTCATATTCTGCCTCTGACACTTACTAGCTGTGTGACCTTGGGAAAGTCACTTCTCTCTGTGCCTCATTTTCCTTATCTGAAAATGGGAGTAATAGTAATAATAGCTTTTTATGTTTTTGGTTTTTTTTTTTGTACTACGCGGGCCTCTCACTGTTGTGGCCTCTCCCCTTGCGGAGCACAGGCTCCAGACACGCAGGCTCAGAGGCCATGGCTCACGGGCCCAGCCGATCAGCGGCACGTGGGATCCTCCCGGACCGGGGCACGAATCCATGTCCCCTGCATCGGCAGGCGGACTCTCAACCACTGCGCCACCAGGGAAGCCCTAATAGCTTTTTAATAGTGCTGTTCCGAAGAGCGAGTTAATATGTGAAATGTGCTTGGAATGGGGCCAGGAATGTAATTAGTAACATTTAAGTATATGATAAATAAAATCAAAAGAACGTTCACCCTCAAAAATAACGTTAAAAAATTTTCAAATAACATATATCCTCTGTACAGAAGTCAGAAAACGTGTAAAAGCAATACACAATCCCAGAGGCTCCGAGGACCCTTGGCCAAGGCTCATAGCTGCTGAGCCTCAGGGCCCACGAGGGGCTTGACCGTGGCTTTGGGGTTCAGCACGGCCCCAGAACCTGCACCAGCGCGGGGATCAGTGCATTAGAACAGGGGTCCCGCTCTGCGCTGAGGTTACTGCGGTGCCCAAGGAGCTACACGAAGGAAGATGCAGGTTCACACACACACCGAGCCTCACTGCAGACCCAGCAAACGTGTTCTCATCCCCACTTTTACTCTCAGGGGCAGAGATAAGCAGGTGCGCTGGACCTCTCCCAGCGGGAGACTAGACCGCGCCCTTTCCATCACCTACATCCCTTTTGCCCTCCTGGTGCAGGACTTGCCGCAGGGGGAGGTCTGTTGGCTTTTGTTCTCTCTCTATTCCACCATTTCCTTTTTTTTTTTTTTTTTCTTTTAAAATTCCTAACGCAGACTTTGATGCTTTAATTCACTTTTTTTCTGTAGCTAGCGTTGCCAGGTTTTTTATATGCTTCCCATTATGATATTGACAAGCATCCCTAGTAAACAAAGCAGAGCACCAGGCTTTAACAAACAGGGGGCTCGGTAGTGGGCGTGGGGTGGTGGTGGGATGAATTGGGAGATTGGGATTGACATGTATACACTAATATGTATAAAATGGATAACTCATAAGAAGCCGCTGTATAGCACCGGGAACTCCACTTCGCTGTACGGTAGAAACTAACGCAACATTGTAAAACAACCATACCGGCCCCCAAAATTACCGAAAAGGAAAAAGAAAACAGGGGGCACAGGAACCAAAGTGAGTTTGTGAAACAAACCACTCAGCCTGTGGGGAGGGAAAGGAACCAGACCCGAGTTTGGGGGTCCTAGGCAGGCACCGAGTTCAGGCCGGCAGGGAGGAGGAGGGTCACCCAGTGGGCTGTCTGGCTGGGGTGGGGAAGGCTGAGGGTGTTACGGGGTCTCTGAGGAAGCAGAGGATAAATACCCCTTGAAGTGAATGGGAGCATATTCCGGCGTCCGCCCCTCACCCTGGGGCCCTGACACTCCAACCTCCGGCTACCAGGACTTTGGCTTCTCGGCTTGCAGGGTGACACCGTACTGCTAGCTCAAAGAGCGCGTGCAGAGTTTGGGCAGAGAGGCACGAAGCACTCTGCAGGCGGGGACCCTGGGGACGGCGGGGAAGCCGGGGACAGAGGGGCAGAGGAGGACGTGCCCGCGTGGGGCGACACCCCCAGGCCCCTGGGACGTGGGCCAGAGAGATTTTGCGGCTCTGCCGCTTCAGTGACCCTGGGAAAAGGTGGGTGAGGGGCTGTGACTGGTTTTCTTCTTTCCTGTGGGGGAGTGATCTGCAGCGATGCTTCCTGAAGGAACGCTCGTCGTGCAGTCTGCTGGGCCGGTTTGGCTGGAGGTGAAGAACTGCCTGCTTCAGGGCAGCGGTAAAAACCCTTAGTCACCCCCCCCCACCTGCCCCGCACTCCACAGAGGACCTTTCTCAAGGGCGGGGGCCGCGCCTCACTTTCCTCAGTGCCCTTAGCACCTGCAACCCGGGAGCGCAGCCTCTGAGTGAATCAGAGCGGGTGGTGAATCTGCTGACTTCCTGCACCTCAGAGAGTAAAAAGGGGGAAAGAAGGCGTAAAACTATCTTTTGATACCAGCACGTGTAAATGAGTTTATCCCTGAAATGTTCTTTGAAGCAAGTTGTTAATGGGGAGGGAGAAGAAGAGGGAGGGTTAGAGCCCAGAACCCCAGCGGCTGAGGATGGAAAATGCCGCAGGAAGCATCAGAGACCTGTAGATGTGACTGTATAATTTATCTGCTAATTCAATACAATTTTGAGACTAATGATTAAAATTATGGACTGAAAACTGGTTTCTGACATTGACGATACACAGCATAGTTTTATTTTAAAAACTCTGTTACTGAGAAAATGCTTCCTAAAAATTAAAAATGTACATTGAAGCAAAATTATATTATTTTTTTAAATTTTTTATTTTATATTGGAGTAGAGTTGATTAACAATGTTGTGTGAGTTTCAGGTGTACAGGAAAGTGATTCAGTTATACATATACATGTATAAATTCATTTTCAAATTATTTTCCCATTTAGGTTGTTACATAATATTAAACAGAGTTCCCTGGGCTATACAGTAGGACCTTGTTGGTTATCCATTTTAAACCTAGCAGTGTGCACATGTCAATCCCAAACTCCCTAACTATCCCTCCCCACTACCCATCCCTCCTGGTAACCATAAGTTTTTTCTCTAAGTCTGTGAGTCTGTTTCTGTTTTGTGAATAAGTTCATTTATATCAATTTTTTTTAAGATTCTGCATGTAAGCAATATCATACAATCTTTCTCTTTTGACAATATTGATTCTTTCAGTCCAAGAACATGGTGTGTTTTTCTATCTGTTTGTGTCGTCTTCAATTTCTTTCATCAGCGTCTTATACTTGTTGGAGTACAGGTCTTTTGTCTCCTTAAGTATGTTTATTCCTAGGTATTTTATTCTTTCTGATGCAATGATAAATGGGATTGTCTCCTTAATTTCCCTTTCTGATCTTTTGCTGTTAGTATATACAAATGCAACAGATTTCTGTGTATTAATTTTGTAACCCGCAACTTTACCACATTCATTGATGAGTTCTAGTAGTTTTCTGGTAACGTCTTTAGGATTTTCTATGTATAGTATCATGTCATCTACAAAGAGTGACAGTTTTACTTCTTCTTTTCCAATTTGTATTCCTTTTATTTCTTTTTCTTCTCTGATTGCCGTAGCTAGAATTTCCAAAATTATGTTGAATAATAGCGGTGAGAGTGGAAATCCTAGTCTTGTTCCTAATCTTAGAGGAAATACCTTCAGCTTTTCACTGTTGAGAATGATATTTGCTGTAGATTTGTCGTATATGGCTTTTATTATGTTAAGGTATGTTCCCTCTAGGCCCACTTTCTGGAGAGTTTTTACCATAAATGGGTGTTGAACTTTGTCAAAAGCTTTTTCTGCATCTATTGAGATGATCATATGGCGTTTTAAAGAATTTCTCTATGCTGATTTGAACATTAAAAATAATCTAAACAGAGTAATTATTCCTGGCACATGTTCGTATACATGAATCAGTTTCTTAACCACAACTATCTGTGTCATGCTTACTTTTCTGAAGATTTTCTTTTAGTGTGGTCTTATAATTAAAATTTTTTTTTCACAGTATTATCCACGATCTTCAAATTTATTTTTGAAGGTCAATTAATTCTAAGTGATTGACATCTTTGACACTTTTCTGAAGACTATAAAATTTTTCATTAAGAAAATATTCTTGGGCTTCCCTGGTGGCGCAGTGGTTGGGAATCCGCCTGCCGATGCAGGGGAGACGGGTTCGTGCCCTGGTCCGGGAAGATCCCACATGCCGCGGAGCGGCTAAGCCCGTGAGCCATGGCCGCTGGGCCTGCGCGTCCGGAGCCTGTGCTCCGCAACGGGAGAGGCCACAACGGTGAGAGGCCCGCATACCGCAAAAAAAAAAAAAAAAAAAAAAAAAAAAAAAAAAAAAAAAAAAAAAAAAAAAAAAAAAGAAAATATTCTTAACTCTCAGGTGCTCACGTCCCTGGTAAACTCAGATAATTTTCTGCTAAATGGAGGATATTCTCAATTCCAATCACTTTTGCATTGAATATGTAAATATGTCAGCCAAATAGTCACACAGGCGCTCTTTCTGCTTCTATTCAGAGGCTCTTTCTTTGACAACATTTTTACAAGACCAGATTTGCCAAGTAAGTTACCTCTGCTATGATTCTTTTATGTTTTGCTAAATTTAATTGCTACAAAAATCATAGCCTTTCTCAACTTCACTCCATTCTGATAATATTAAATTTATGTAGATGAAAATAAGAGCTCCATCAAAAGACTCTAAATATTCCAAAGTCTGAGTAAACAATTTCAAAATTAAATCTTGTTCACTGTTTGAGCTCTTATCTTTTCACTTATTGAGGGCCTTCCTCACTTCTGGGGAGGTGAATTTATTGCCTTCCTATTTGCAAGTCTTGTTTTGAATAAATGCAATTTTCTGAGAATATCCAAAGCCCTAAAAGAAGTTTTTTGGTGCTCCATGCATTGATTTTGGAGAGTAAAGATTTCCAAGTGGTTTTGAAAAAAAAATTGCATCTCAAATTTAGAGGACTTACAAAGACTTCAATATCATTGCCAAACACATAGATGAACTTAACAAAGACTTCAATATCATTGCCAAACACATAGATGAACTTACAAATTAATTCTTTAAGGGTTTAACTATTTCTAATCATACTGCCCTGCTGAAGGATCTATATCAGCTTTGTATAACTAAATTCTATAGTTTAGTTCATCTTATATAATATTATTTTAAAAATTTTAATTCCTATCATTTCTCTTTCATTGGTAGAATAGCACAGCTTTTACAGACATAATTATGAAATATGTGTGAACCACAAGTAGTGCCAAATATGGTTTCTATAGTTATCTTAATTAGTAAGAGGATGGTTTGTAAGAAAATACTGTGCTTAATCAAAATTTGTGTCTGTATAATCACCTCACAAACAATTGATTTTTTAAAATGTTGAATTGTTTTTTACTGAATTTACAGTAGCATTTACAATAATGTCAGATCTTTCATCAAACTGACAGAGTGGATTTCCAAAAGCTTTACTTTGATGCTCGGAAGAGTATGAAAAATCACATCATTGTTGAGGTTTTCCGTTTGAAGAATCTGATGACACTGTAACAATACTGGTATTATTTATCTGTTTTCCAAGTTTCTCTTCTGCCAAAGCAACAGGAACCATATCAAAAAACTTAGAATTCTAAATAAGTAAAATTAATTTAGAAGGTCTGCTATTTGATCTAAATGGAAGTCTTGCTTCATAGAATATATATAACAAAACTTCTGCTCCTGTATGTATTAAATTGTCCTTTTGGAACACAGTCTTCTTAAAGTAATGATTAACTTTCAAAGTAGATGCTGATGCCCTTTCAGCTGGTTTAGTCCTCTGAATTCCATGTGGTCAGTGATACAGCCCCTCTAGTGGATGTTAAATATTGACACTTTGTATGTGTTACCTGTTTATCGTCAACTGGCTTCCGAAATGGCAATTTGCTACTTAATTTTATTAAATATACACTTATTATTGTTTTACCTCATTCCTGACAAAAGAGCTTATTGTAAAATAAAAAAGCACTGCCAAACAATAAAATAAGCACTTCTAACTCACACCATGCAATAAGACAAAACCACAGTAGTAACAGCATTCAGATTATGCTCTGTTACTTGATGGCTGGCCTGCTTAGTCCTCACGCATCCATCACATACGTCTAATGTATAATTTTACACATTTCCACTGAGTCCTCTGACTGGAGCCTGACAGCTTTGTGTCTTCAACAGGCTATAGCACGGAAAACGGCTGAACTGGTCAGTGCACCAAGTAACCAACTACAGGGACATCAACTACTTTTGCCATCACCTCTAGGGACTGAAGAGAGTTAGCTGACCCTAGCTCCTTGGAATGGAGCACACATTTTTCCCCACCCAAATTCCCCTGAATATTGTTCTTAAAAGGAAAGAGTTTATTGAATCACATTTGGAAAAGGGTCAAGGAAATAGATAGGTTGTTGCTGTTCCTGTTTCAAATTGAACCACCTAGTAAAGTGAGAATTCTCTTAAATTCATATGAACCTCTCACATTGTCAAAGTCCATGGCAGAAAGTGAGCTATAGAGACTTGTCAATTATGTCCTGGCTTATTTGAATATAATCAATACAAATACTTTATTAAACATGGAAAAAGTGCTAAGTAGGATGATATATAATGTCAATAGGCATAAACCAGAAGAACACTGCTTCTGACAGTCATCCATGGATAAGAGTGCCTTTGAGGAAGTCTGCGAGTCCAGCTGAAAAGTTTCAGCATACTACTGGAGAAAAAAAATCTGAGATAGGACAGACACATTGAAGAGGCCAGAGAGTAAAGATCAGAGGAGATGACTGCTTCTTTAAATATGAAGACAGCAGTACAAAACTTTAAGGAACATGAAAAATCAATGAAAAATGATACCACCAAAGGAACAAAATAATTTCCCAGTAACTGACCCCAAAGAAATGGAGATGAGCAATTTGCCCAATAAAGAATTTAAAATAGTCTTAAGGAAGCTCAGTGAGCTACAATAAAACACAGAAAGACAATTCAATGAAATACACAAACAACACAAGTTTAACACAGAGGTAGAAATCATAAAAAAGAACCAAAGAGAAATTCTGCAGCAGAAGACTACAATGTGTGAAATGAAAAATGTAATACAGAGCATCAAAAGCAGACTGAGGGGCTTCCCTGGTGGTGCAGTGGTTGGGAGTCCGCCTGCCAATGCAGGGGACACGGGTTTGAGCCCTGGTCCCAGAGGATCCCAAATGCCGCGGAGCGACTAGGCCCGTGCGCCACAGCTGCTGAGCCTGTGCTCTGAAGCCTGTGAGCCACAACTACTGAAGCCCTCGCGTCAGAGCCCATGCTGTGCAACAAGAGAAGCCACCGCAATGAGAAGCCCGTGCACCACAACAAAGAGTAACCCCCGCTCGCCACAACTAGAGAAAGCCCACATGCAGCAACAAAGACCCAATGCAGCCAAAACTTAATTAATTAATTAATCAATTAATTAATTTTTTAAAAAAGACACACTATAACAAAACTGTCTAAAATCAAAGAGGATAAGATAATTTTAAAAGCCACAGGAGAAAAAAGTACTTCCTCACATTCAAGGGAACTCCTTTACGGCAATCAGTGAACTGCTCAGCAGAAACCTCGCAGGCCAGGAGAGATGGGATGATATATTCAAAGTGCTGAAAGAAAAAACTGCCAACCAAGAATATCTTACCAAAGTTTTCTTTTAGAAATAATAGAGAGAGAAACTTTCCCAGATAAACAAAAGCTGAGGTGGCTTTTCACCACTAAACCAGCCTTATAAGAAATGCTGAAAGGAGTTCCTCAAGCTGAAATGAAAGGATGCAATTAGTAACATGAAAACATATGAAAATATAAAACACACTGGTAAAGGTAAAAGTATAGCCAAATTAGAAATACTCTACTAATACAATGCAGTGGTGTGTTAATCACTTAACTCTGGTTTAAAGGTTAAAGGACAAAAGTATTAAAATAACTATAACTACAATAATTTGATAATGAACACACAACATAAAAACATGAAAATTGGGACTTCCCTGGTGGCACAGTGGTAAAGAATCCACCTGCCAATGCAGGGGACACAGGTTTGAGCCCTGGTCCAGGAAGATCCCACATGCCACAGAGCAACTAAGCCCATGAGCCACAACTACTGAGCCCGTGTGCCACAACTACTGAAGCCCATGCACCTAGTGCCCGTGCTTCTCAACAAGAGAAGCCACCACAATGAGAAGCCCACACACCGCAACGAAGAGTAGCCCCTCCTCTCCACAACTAGAGACAGCCCACATGCAGCAACGAAGACCCAACACAGCCAATAAATAAATAAGTTAATTTTAAAAAATGAAAATTATGGCATAAAAACATAAAATGTGGAAGGGGGAATAAAAGGGTGGGGATTTTGTATGTGACTGAAGTTGAATCATCAGCTTAAAGTGAGCTATTATATCCATAACATGTTTTATGTAAGCTTCATGGTAACTGCAAACCAAAACTCTTCAGTACCTACAAAAGAGATAGAGAAGGGGATGAAAGCATGCCACTATGAAAAATCACCAATTCATGCAGGAAGACACCAAGAAAGGAAGAAAGGAATGACAAAATAACCATAAAACAATTAATATTAAGGCATTAGTAAGTACTTACCTATTAATAATACTTTAAATATAAATGAATCAAAAGGAATAGAGTGAATGTATAAAAAAACAATATCCAACTATATGCTGCCCACAGAGACTCATATCAGCTTTAAGGAAACAAATAGACCCAAAGTAAAGGGATGGAAAAATATTGCATGCAAATGGAACTAAAAGAGAGCAGGGGTAGCTATACTTATATTAGATAAAAGAGATTTGGTATAAGTCAAAAACTGTAACAAGAGACAGGGAAGGTCATTATATGATGATAAAGCAATCAGTTCATCAGAAGGCTGTAACAATTGCAAATATATATGCACTAAACATTGGAGTACCTAAAGATATTAAGCAAATACTAGCAGGTGCAAAGGGAGAAATATATAACAATACAGTAATAGTAGAGGACTTCAATACATCACTTTTAACAATGGATAGATCATTCAGACAGAAAATCAATAAAGAATATTGGACTTCAACCATACTTTAGATCAAATTGATCTAACAGACATATACAGAGTATTACAACCAACAGCAGCAGAAAACACACTCAAGTGCACATGAAACATTCCCCAAGATAGATCATATATTATGTTATGAAACAAGTCCAAGCAATTTTAAGAAACCTGAAATCATACCAAGTATCTTTTTCAACCACAATGTTATGAAACTACAAATTAATAATGGGAGGAAAACTGGAAGATCCACTAATATGTGCAAATCAAACAGCACACTCCTGAACAACCACTGTGTCAAAAAAGAAATCAAAAAGGAAATTAAAAAGTAGAGTAATCCCCTTTTATCCATGGGAGATACTTTCCAAGACCCCCCAGTTGATACCTGAAACCACAGGCATATATATATGCCATATATACTATGTTTTTTTCCTGGATATATATATATATATATATATATATATATATATATATATATATATATATACACCTATGATAAGGTTTGATTTATAAATTAGGCACAGTAAGAGGTTAACAACAATAACTAATAATAAAATGGAACAATTATAACAATTACTGTAATAAAATTTATGTGAATGTGCATGCTGTCTCTTTCTCTCTCTTAAAATAGCTCATTGCACAAATTTAATGCCTTCTCCCTCTAACTATGCAGTTTTCATGCACTGTGGCAGTTAGCTTTTGCAGTTTTAGGTGTGACAGCAAAACTGGCATGAATTTCTTATTCTTTCATCACAATCTCACCATAGAAAATTCATTCTTTCGTAGAACTTAGCAAACTCAGCATACAATTCTTTTTCTTTTTTTATTATCTTGAAAACTTTCACCTTTTCACTTAAAGGAAGCACTTTATGGCAGCACTACTCTTGTGTTTGGGGGCCATTATTAAGTAAAATAAGGGTTACTTGGGCACAAACCCTGCAATACCGCAACAGTCGATCTGCTAACCGAAACAGCTACTAAGTGACTAACAGGAGGGATATGCTGAACAAAGGGATGATTTACATCCCAGACAGGACAGAGCAGGACAGTGCAAAATTTCACCTCACTACTAAAATGGCACACATTTTAAAACTTACGAATTATTTATTTCTGGGGCTTTCCATTTAATATTTTCAGACCTTGGTTGACCAGGGGTAAGTGAAACTGTGGAAAGTGAAACTACATATAAGAGGGAACTAGTGTATCTTGAAACAAACAAAAATGCAAAAACAACATGCCAAAATTCATGGGATGAAGCAAAAGCAGTCCTAAAAGGGAAGTTTATTACAATAAATGCCTAAATTGAAAAAAAGAGAAAGATCTCAAATAAACAACGTGACTCAAGGAACTAGAGAAACAAGAACAAAGTAAGTCCAAAGTTAGCAAAAAGAAGGAAATAATTAAGATTAGAGCAGGAACAAATGAAATAGAGACCAGAAAAATAATAAAAAAGTTCAATGAAACTAACCTTTTTTTGGGAAATAAACAAAATTGACAAACCTTTAACTATACTAAGAAAAAAAAGAAAAAGATTCAAATAGATAAAGTCAGAAATTAGAGGAAAAAAAGAAAGAAATGAAAGAAGAGACATTATAATTGAACCACAGAAATACAAATGATTATAAGAGACCCCTATGAACATTTACATGCCAACAAATTGGATAATCTGTATGAAATGGATATATCCCTAGAAACATACAACCTACCAAGACTAAATCATGGATAGAAAATCTGAACAGACCATTAATGAGTAAGGATATTGAATCAAAAATCAAGAAACACCCAACAAAGAAAAGCTCAGAACTAGATTGTCTCCTGGTGAATTCTACCAAACATTTAAAGAAGAATTAATGCCAATTCTTCTAAAACTTTTTCAAAACATAGGAGGGAACACAAGGCCAGCATTACCCTGATACTAAGCCAGATGAGGACACTACAAGAAAAAAAAATTATAGGACAACGTCTTGATGAATATAGATGAAAAATTCTCAACAAAATATTAGCAAACTGAATTCAACAATACATTTACACCATGATCAAGTGGGATTCATCCCTGGGATACAAGGATGGTCCAATAACACAAATTAATGAACATGATACACCACATTAATAGATTGAAAGGTAATAATCATATGATCATCTCAATAGATACAGAAAAAGGTTTTGACAAAATTCAGCATTCAAACAAAGTGGGTATGGGGGAACATACTTCAACATAATGAAGACCATATGTGACAAACCCACAGGCAACGTTCTACTTAATGGTGAAAAGCTCAAAACTTTTTCTTTAAGATCAGGAACGTCGCAAGGATGCTGACTCTTGCAACTTTTATTAAATATAGTATTGGAAGTCCTAGCCACAGCAATGAGACAAGAACAAAAATAAATAAAAGGAATCCAAATTGGAAAGAAAGAAGTAAAACTGTCACTGTTTGCAGATGATATGATAGAGAATCCTAAAATGCTACCAAAAAACTATTAGAATTAATAAATGAATTCAGTCAAATTGCAGGATACAAAATTAATACTCATAAATCTGTGGTGTTTCTATACGCTAATAACAAACTATCAGAAACAGAAATTAAGAAAATAAAGGAGGCCTAAATAAACAGAATACAGAGTTGATGGACTGGAAGATTCAATATTGTCAAGATATAAATCATCCCCAAATAAATTAATAGATTCAATGAGGTTCCAATCAGAATCTCTACAGTTTCTCCCACCCCCCCATTGCCCCACCTTGTTATAATTAATCTATAATGTGTGTGGAAATTCAAAGGGCCAAAACAAGGTATATGGACTTGTTCCATGAGATGTTAAGACTTATCATAAAGCTATAGTAAATAAGAAAGTGTGATATTGCCTCAAAGATAGACAGCCCATTGTGATGGAAAAAAGAACCCAGAAACTGCCCAACTTATATATGGACACTTGACTTATGACTATTTTGGCAATGCGAAAGAAATGGAAAAGAACAGTGTCTTTATAAATGGGGCCAGGATAATTGAATATCTATTTTGGAAAATGACCCCTTCCATAAAACATAAATAAAAATTAATTCTACTTTGATGGAAGCTCTAAATGTGAACGTCTACAAGGCTTTTAGAAAATAATCTATGAAGATATCTTCATGAATTCATAGTAGGGAAAACTTACAGAAAACACTAAAAGCACTAGCCATAAAGGAAAATATTGATAATCTGGATTCCATTACATTTAATAACTTCTGTTCATTAGAAGACACTATAAAAAAGACTAAAAATGCAAGCCACAGAATGTGAAAAGGTATTTCAACACTTGTGTAACCAATAAAGGGCACACAACAAAAATTGTACAGCTCAATAAATCACTACAAAGGAAGCAGCAATGTAACCTGATCCTGGTCAAGAAAAAGAACATTGCAGCACCCAGATTCACCCTTCACGCCTTTGCTCAATCATTGTATTTTCCCTCCAAATCTAACCACTATATCACTTCTAGCACTATTTTTAAATTTCCTATTTTATTTTATATTTATTGCTGCTATATAAGAATACAATTATTTTTGTACTTTCTGTATTGATCTTGTATCTGGCAATTTATTGCAGTAATCTGTTTGTAAATTAAAAATTTTTTTCTGCATACACAATTACATTATTTGAGAAAAAAAGCCAGTTGTAATTTTTATACCCAATATTTATTTTCATCGCGTTATTGCATTGGTTTGAACCACCAATAAGATGTTAAATAGTGGTGGTGATAGTAGACATCCTTATTCTGACCTAAAAGCGAAAGGTTTTCATATTTCACTGTTAAATATAATATTTGCTGAAGAGTTTTAAAGAATTATAAATGGATACAGAATGCTATCAAGTGCTTTTTCTGCATATATTGAGATACTTGTATGATTTTTCTTTTTTATTCTATGAAGTGAATAACATTGATTCAAATGTAAGGCTTGTCTTGCATTATTAGAATAAACCCAATTTGATAATGATGTACTATATTTTTTATGTATATTGCTGGATTTGGTTTGCTGATATTTTATTTAGGATTGTTGGACATTTCATGAGTGAGATTGGTCTATAAGTTTGTATATATAACTGTTTTTGTGGGTTTTGGAATCAAAGTCACACCAGCCTGATAAAACAAGTGAAGAGAAGTTCCCTCTTTTTCTATTTTTTGCAAGTGTCTTTATTGCGTTTAGATAGGCATTACCTTTACTTAGATATTTGCTATAATTTGGCAAAGTGAAGTCATCCAGGACTGCAATTTTTTTGTGTGGAAAGAATATTTCAAAGTGTTTTAAAAATATTTTTTGAGGTATAATTTACAAACAATAACATTCACTCTTTTTAAGTGTATATAGTTCAATGAGTTTTCACAAATATATATGGTTGTGAAACCACCACCAGAATAAGTACACAGAACCTTCCTGTCAGGCCAGAAAGTTCCCTTATCCCTTTTTTGTAGTCAATTCCCTCCCTTGCAACCCGGTCCCAGGCAACCACTACTCAGCTTTCTGTCCCTGTCTCTTTGCCTTTTCCAGGATGTGGTCAGTACCAATGGCATCAAAGCGCACCTTCTGAGCCTGGCTCCTTCACAAAGCACAAAGCCTGTGAGAGTCACCTGGTTGTGGCCTGTCTGGAGTTTATTCCTCTTTCCCACTGAGTGTCACTGGTCAGGCAAATGGAAGCACCCCAGTTTGTTTATCCAGTTTGGGCTGTTATGAAAAGGTGGCTATAAACATTCCTGTACAGGTCTTTCTGTGGACATACCTAGGAGTAAATAGCTAGGAGGGGTAAATCCTTAGGAGTGGGGTTGCTGGGTCCTATGGGAAGTGTATGTTACACTTACTAGAAATGACCAAACTTGCCCAAGGTGGCTATACTGTTTTACATCCTCACCAGCATCCTCACCAATATTTGATATTGTAAGTTTGAAAAAAACCAAAACAACCACTTTTGTCTTGGGTTTTTTTTTTAAACAACTAGTAAGTTTTATTAATTTTTAAAATTTAATTTTATACTGGGGTAGAGTTGCTTTACAATGTTGTGTTAGTTGCAGGTGTAAAGCAAAGTGATTCTGTTATACAAATACATGTATCTATTCTTTTTCAGATTCTCTTCCTGTATAGGTTATTTCAGAATATTGAGTAGAGTTCCCTGTGCTATACAGTAGGTCCTTGTTAATTATCTATTTTATGTATAGTGGTATGTATCTGTTAATCCCAACCTCCTAATTTATACCTCCCCCGAATTGGGGGTTTTAATATGCACTTTTGTAATGAAAAATAATACTAAGCTTATTTTCATATGCTTATTTGCTATACATATAACTTTAGTGAAACATCTATTCAAATCTTTGGTTCAGTTTTTGTAGGGTTGCCTTCTTATAATTTAATTGGAAGATTCATTTATTTATTTTGGATGCAAGTCTTTTCTCAGATGTGTGTTATAGAAATATTTTCTCTTAAGTCTATAGCTTGTTTTCTTCATGTTAAAGAGCAGACATTTAAAATTTTGATGTAGTACAGTTTACCAATTTTTTTTCTTTTGTGGTTCATGCTTTTAGTGTCTTGTCTAAAAATACTTTGCCTAACCCAAGTGACAAAGGTTTTCCTATGTTTTCTTCTATAAATTTTATAGTTTAGCTCTTCCATTTAGGTCTATGATTTTGAGTTAATTTTTGTATATCTTGTAAGTGTTCAGGATCTTTTAAAAGTTTGTGGGAAAGACTATCATTTCTCCATTGGATTATCATGGCACCTTTGTCAAAATCCAATGGCCTGTATATGTGTGGGTCTATTTCTAGACACTCTGTTCCTACATGTCTGTCCTTACGCCAAAACCCCATTCTTTTGATTACTGTAGCTTCAGAGTAAAACTTGAAATCAAATGTTGAGGATCCTCTAACTTTGTTGTTCTTTTTTCAGAACTTCTGTATTTCAAATATATTTTACAATCACCTTATCAATTTCTACAGGGAAAAAAAAAGGCCTGCTGGGATTTTGATTGAGTTTGCACTGAATATCTAGATCAATTTGAGGAGAACTGACATCCTGATAATATTGAGTTTTCCTCAGTATTATAAACATGATATACTTATACATTTATTTAGATCTTTAATTTCTAGCAGCAATATTTATAATTTTCAGCATCCAAGTTTTGCCCATCTTGTTGGATTTATCCCTAAATATTATATAGTTTAATACTATTATAAAGGGTGTTTTAAATTTCAGTTTTTGATGGTTTGTTGCAAGAACACAGAAACAAAATTGATTTTTATATTGACTTTCTGTCTTATGACCTTGCGAAATCCACTTATTAATTCCAACTCTTTTGTAGATTCTTTGAGCTTCCTACATAAAAGAGAGTGTTGTCTGTGATTAAAGACAGGTTTATTTCTTCCTTTTGTTTCACATCTTTGGCTCATTGTCCTGGCAAAGGGCTCCAGTACAAGGCTGTATAGAATTAGTGACAGCAAATATCATTCTCCTGTTCTATCTTAGGGGTAAAGCATTCAGTCTTTCATCATTAAATATGTATGAGGTTAGCTGTAGGTTTCTTATATATTCCCTTTGTCAGGTTGAAGAAGTTCTCGCCTATTCCTAGCTTTCTGAGAGTTTTAATCACGAATGGAAGTTGAATTTTTTCAAATGTTTTTTCTGCATCTGTTGAGCTGATCATGTGGGTTTTTTTCTTTTTAAATCTGTAGATTGGGTGAATTGCAATGATTGGTTATTACATGTTGAACCAAGAATTCCTAGGATAAACCCAACTTGATCTTTTTTTTGATATATTGTAGAATCAATTTGGTAATATTTTATTGCATATTTTTGCATTTCTTTTCATCATGGACATTAGTCTGTGGCTTTCTTTTCTCATAATATCTTTGTCTGATTTGGGTGTCAAGATAATGCTGGCCTCATAGAACGAGTTGGGAAGTGTTCCCTGTTCTTTTATTTTCTAGAAAATTTTTATGGAGAATCAGTATTATTTCTTTCTTAGTTGGTAGATTTCACCAGTGAAGCATGGATATGGAGTTTTCCTAACAGAAAGGTTTTAAATATGAATTCTTTTTCTTTAATATACATAGTGCTATTCAGGTTATGTATTTATGTTTACTTGACTGAGCTCTGGTAATTTGGTGTTTTCAAAAGGATTTATCCATTTCACTTAAGTTTGTTGAATTTATTTTCATATAGTTGTAGCTCACACTCATACTCCCGTATATATTTTTTATTGTAGTAAGAACATTTAACATGAGATTTACCCTCTTGACAAATGTTTAAGTGCACAGTACACTAATGTTAACCGTAGGCACCATGTTGTACAGCAGATCTTTAGAAGGTATTCATCCTGCAGAACTGAAACTTTATATCCATTGAATAGCAACTCCATATTGTCCCCTTACTAACCCTTGATAGTCTGTTGGATCTGTAGCTATGTCATCTCTTTCCTTCTTGATATTGATAATTGTGTCCTCTCTGTATATATCTTTTCTTCCCCTCTGATCAATCTGCATAGAGATTTAACAATATTACTTTCTTCAAAGAATCAAGTTTTGCTTTTATTGATTTTTACTTTGTTTTTGTGTTTTCAAATTCATTTATTTCTGTTCTTATTGTTATTATTATTATTTCCTTCCTCTGCTTACTTGGGTAATTTGCTTTTCTTTATCCAGTTTCTTAAGGTAGAAACTTAGATCATTGGTTTGAAATCTTTGTTCTTTTTTAATACAAGTATTTAATGCTATTGATCTCCCTCTTGACATGGCTTTAGCTTGTGTCTCACAAGTTTTGATAGGTTTTAGTTTCCTTTTCATTTGATTTAAATTTTTCTAATTCTCCTTTTGAGTTCTCCTTTGTTTTGTATGCTATTTAGAAGTACGTTGTTTAATTTCAAACCATTCAGGGATTCTCAGATATATTTCTGTTACTGATTCTTTGTTTAATTCTGTTGTGAAAGAAGATACCTATTAGATTTCAATTCTTTTAAAGTTTTGAGATTTGTTTCATGGTGCAGAATATAATCTATCTTGGTGAATGCTCCATGCATACATTTGAAAAGAATCCACATGCTTGAAAAGAATGTGTATTCTGCTGTTGTCAGGGTGAACATTCTATAAATGTCACTTAGCTCATGTTGGTCGATAGTCTTGTTCAGCTCTTCTACATTCTTATTAATGTTATGTTTTCTTGTTCTTTTAATTAAGCAGAGAGAAGTGTTAAACTCTCCAAATATGATTTTTCCTTCTACCAGGTTTTCCTTCATGTATTGTTATTATGTGCATACACAGTTAGGATTATGTCTTTTTGATCAACTGTCCCCAATGTCATTATGTAATGTCCTTACTCATGGTAATATTCATTGTTCTGAAATCTAATTTTTCTCTATTAATATACTCCTAGTTTTTTGATTAGTGTTTGCATAACATAACTTTTTCTATCCTTTTACTTTTAACTTACATATTTATTTATATTTAAATTTGTTTCTTATAGACAGCATATCATTGGGTCTTGGTTTTCTTATCCAATCAGACAATCTTTGCCTTTTAATTTGGGATACTTAGTCTCCCTATAGCTAATGGAATTATTAATATAGTTGGATTTAAATAAACTTTATTATTCATATTGTCCCATTTGTCTTTTTTGATTAGTGTTTGCATAGCATATATTTTTCTGTCTTTTTACTTTTAACTTACATATTTATTTATATTTAAATTTGTTTCTTCTAGACAGCATATCACTGGGTCTTCTTTTCTTATCTAATCAGACAATCTTTGCCTTTTAATTTGGGGTAGTCTCCCTATATCTAATGTAATTATTAATATAGTTGGATTTAAATCAACTATATTACTCATATTGTCCCAGTTGTCTTTTGTCCCCTTTTGTTCTGTTTTTCTCCCTTTTTTTGTATTAAAATTATTCACAGGGAACTCATCTCAATACTCTGTAATGACCTATATGGGAAAAGAATCTAAAAAGGCATGGATATATGTATATGTATAACTGATTCACTTTGCTATACAGCAGAAATTAGCAAAACATTGTAAATCAACTATACTCCAATACATATTTTTTAAGGGAAAAAAAGGAAAACATTATATTGTATGATTTCACTTTATATCCACTATTGGCTTATTAGTCATACCTCTTTTTATAATTGGTTTTTATAATTGGTTTCATTCTTACTCTAGGGTATCTAGAGTAATGCCAGTATCTGGCATTAATTTATCAGAGTCTACGTTCAGGTAATATGAGGCCACTTCAGGTATAGTGCGAGAACCCTGCAACATTATATTTACGTTTTCTCCCTCCCATGCTTTGAGCTATTTTTGTCATAGTTTTAACTTCTACACGTGTTATAGACTCCAAAATTCATTGCTACTATTTTGCTTTAGACAGTGACTTTCCTTATAAAATAATACAAAATAAGAAAAAATATTTTATGTTTACCTTTATTTTTACTATTTCTAGAGCTCTACATTTTTGGGGGTGTATGTAATACTAGAGTACTTCATTTTCATCTGGTAGCATTCTGCTGCCTCAAGAACTTTAACATTTCTTGTTGTCAGGTCTCCTGGCAATGAATTCCTTAGCTTTTGTTGTCTGAAAAATTTTTTTATTTAGCCTTCATGTTTGAAAGACATTTTCACTGGATATAGAGTTCTGAGTTGACTTTTTATTCTCTTAGTACTATAAAGATGTGGCTCTATTATTTTCTGGTTTGCCTACTTTCTGACAAAAAAGGTCTGCTTGATATTCTTATCTTTGTTCCACTGTATTTTTTAAAAAAACATCTTTATTGGAGTATAATTGCTTTACAATGGTGTGTTAGTTTCTGCTGTATAACAAAGTGAATCAGCTATATGTATACGTATATCCCCATGTCCCTTCCCTCTTGCGTCTCCCTCCCACCCTCCCTATCCCACCCCTCTAGGTGGTCACAAAGCACTGAGCTGATCTCCCTGTGTGATGTGGCTGCTTCCCACTAGCTAGCTATTTTACGTTTGGTAGTGTAGATATGTCCATGCCACTCTCTCACTTTGTCCCAGCTTACCCTTCCCTCACTGGGTCCTCAAGTCCGTTCTTTACATCTGAGTCTCATTTTCTTGAGGCAGCGTCATTTCCGAGCTGCAGGGTGCGATCTCAGCAGCAGATTAGGACTGGCTCTCGGTGTCCCTGCCAGGATGCAAATCCTGAGTCATGGGAGAGTGCCTGAATAGCAATAACCTCCTTTTATCTAGGCTTCTATCTTACTCTGAGTCCAGTCTGCTCAAGATTCGTTTCCAGACATGACACCCTGTGTTATGCGGGTGCATGTGAGCAAGGTTCCGTGGCCCTTTCTGGAGCAGGCAGCCCCTCTCTTACCTGCTGTGCCGAACTATGCGAGGCCTTAGGATTGGTCTGGAGCAGGATTGGCACACTATGGCCCTTTGGTCAAATACAGCCTGTTTTTGTAAATAAAGTCTTATTGGAAGCCAGCCACACCCATTTGTTTACATATTACCTGTGCTGCTTTTGGACACAGTGGAAGCATTGAGCAGTTATGACAGAGATTGTATGGTCTGCAAGGCCTGAAATATCTCCCATGTGTCCCTTTACAAAAAAAGTTTGCAGACCTAGAAGCTGTGAGGGCTGGCGGGGGAGATCTTGAGAAGGGCAAGTATCACCTGCAAGGCATCTGCCCCGGCTGAGGACCGTGCAGGTCTCAGGGCAAAAGAATGTTGCCGCCGTCCACAGGAGGAGTGGGTCTCATCTTCAAGCCCAGAGAGGCCCAGGGATTCTGAGGATTGAGGGTTCTCAAGCACATCTACCGAGGTGTCCCCATTCTAGGTCCTCGGGGCCCACACCTTGTCATCAGGCCCTTGACTTTGGCACAGAATATTTGCTAGGGCCATAGGTTCAGACTCCTCTGTACTTTTATCAGCAGGATGTGCCAGCCAGCCACAGCAGACAGTCCTTTTAGGTGCTGCCACCAAGGACTTCTGGCTTCTAATTTTATGCCTACTTGGATGCTTGGCTGGCTTGAGCTGCCATTTCTTCCCCAGTGCATCCATGCACCTAACAATCGCCAGCCATCTCCACAGCCCTTATAGTTACCATGGCCACCACACCTCTCAAATGCTGGTGATACTGCATCTCCTGGCACCTGCCTCCCATCCTGTACCAGTCAGGCCCAGTCAGAGATCATAAACCACACCAGTGATTTCTACAGAGAGAATTTAATTTAGAGAATTTTAAACCAGGTATCGAGGAACTGGACAGGTAAAAGGGGAACACTGAGACTAACCATCCTGGTTTGCCCAGAATTATGCTACTTTTAGCACTGAGAGTCCTGCATTCTGGGAAACTGCTTAGTCCCAGGCAAACCAGGCCTGTTGGCCACCCTCACTGAGGCGTCACAGAAGTAGTAGTTGCACGAAGCATCGAAGACCCCAGGACTGGGGAGTTCCGTCTGAGTAGAGGGTACCAGTTAGCTGGTAGTGGTATCCGTGGGTGCTACCATGAAACTGGTCCTGGGAAAAACCATTAACTGGAACCGACTGTTGCTTTCAGAACCAAGTTCACTGCCAGAGTGAAGAACCACTGCCAGAGTCACCCTGACACCCATGGGAGCAAGTGCCTTCTCGCTTCTCCAGCCTCCAGTTTCCCTCCAGCCCTCCCACTAGCTCCCAGAGCCTACCTGGGAGGAGCTGGCAGAGCGGAAATGTGGTGTCCAGACCCCAGCTGCAGCATCATGGAGCAGGGTATGGAAGGGCCGTGTGCACCTTGGTACACGGTGTGGGGTTACTAGGCTGGCTGTATGCATCCCGGTGATTTACAGGAGAAGACGAACAGCTGTGCTGTCACAGCATCCGCGTGTTATCGTCACCCACTCACCACCAGGCACCGGGTCCTGTTGCCATCGGACCAGCACATGATGCAACGCTGAGGGTCTGCTGCCGGGACCACTTCTCATACTAACTCTCTTAGTTTGGGCTCTCCAGAAGCTGACCCCAAGGCAAGGATTTGAGTGAATGGTTCGTCTGGGAGGTTAGAGGGAAGCAAAGCGCGTGTCATCAGGCGGAGCCCACGTGGGTGATGCAGGGAAGCTCTCACTTCCAGGACCGCAGCGAGCACCTCCTGGGCCCTCGAGCCTGAGGAGGCATCCCAGGCAGGTGGCACCAAGCAGAGGGGCACAGTGCCTGCTGCAGGACCACAGCTGTGGTGCGCTGTTGGTGGCATGCAGTGGCCACCACCGAAGAGGCAGGAGGAGAAAGACGTGAGGTCTGTGGTCGCCTGAGTGAGGTGCCCGGGCAGCTGGGTAAATAGAACATGGCAGGGGGCGGGGCCGTGTCGTGGCTCAGATGACCCTAGAAGAGCCCCTGAGAAGACTCAAACCCAAGTTGTCTGTTTGGGAGGTGAAGGGACACATCCGTAGGAAGGCTGCCAGCACGGGGGGTACGCCCCGAGCCCCGGGGTGACGACTTGCTTGCGCACGGAGACGGGGACCCAGAAACTCCCTGGGGGAGGGGCTGCGGCATTGAGGCCCGATCCGGCCTGCCCTCCCTGGGGCAACAGGACCTCCTGCAGCTGCAGAAAAAAACAGGACCTCCTGCAGGCAGGTGCAGGACCTGCCTGCACCTCAGGCAAAGACGCAGATGCTGTGGCAGCTGGAGCGCCCCCGAGTGGCTGCCAGCGGACGCAAAGAGAATGGAAGGTCTCTGTAAGGAAACGCCCAGTCTCTGTGCCCCAGGCTCCCCGGATGCTCTGCACGCGCCACCTCCGGTAATCCTCGCAGGCCGCGGCACGTGCACTATTATTATTTTCATTTTACAGGTAAGAACACCAAGGCTCCAAGAGGTTTGACGACTTGCCCACAGCAGCGACGAAAGCAGACTCGGTCCGAGGTTCAAGAGCCGCGCTCCTGCTGCCACCGCCCTGGGCCGACTTGGGCTGTTGGACATGCGCACATCGGTCTCCCCGGGGGGCCAGGCGTGCGGGGCAGGGGCTCTGCCCCCGGCGGGGCTGTGGCACAGCATCTCCTCAATGCCACCGGGCAGGTGGAGCTGCCTGTGCTGAACACAAAACACCCAGACTGCCAGGGTCTTGTGAGCTCACCTTCTCTGGGTACTTAGCAAGCCCAGGAAAAGAGCAAATCCTACCCCCAAATCAGATTGCCTTCTTGCTTGGGGAGGTTTATAGCGATGGTGCCAGAATGCAGGGAGAGATTCAACTCTGAAGATTCCTTGGGCTAATTCCTATATTCTATAGTGTCTGATGGAGCTCTCTCTACTGATTGTCGGGGGCTGGGGAGCAGATAATACTTAATCACCCTTTAGATAAGACAACTTATTTCAGTCCCTCCCTCAATACCTGTTTACAGATTGGCCCGAGGCCACCCAGTGTGTAGCACAGAATGGGGGTTCTCCAACCTGGTTGATCTAGAGAATGCTTCATGATGCTTTTTGTTTTCTTCTTTTCTTAATGGTCTGTTATGGAATCATTAAAACATACACAAAAGCAGAGAGAACAGTAAAATTAACCCCCAGGAGCTCATCACTGGGCTCTGGCCACTGTCAGCTAACGACCACTCTTGTTTCCCCCCCACCTCTCCCCATACTCGGATTATTTAAGAGCTACTATGAACACCATATCATTTTGACACTCTTCTAACGGTATTGACTCCTAAGCTACTTCCCCTGAATTTTCTGATTCAGTAAGTCAGGAGTGGGGTCTGAGAACTGATAAGATTTTTCAATTCCTCAGGTTTGGGGACCTATAGGGTTAAAACAATTAGCATGGGCCTTTATAGTGAGAAAGTCATAGTTTGAGTCCTGGCTTTGCCCAAGCTATGTAATTTTGAGTGAAAACTTTAAATTTTCTGACCCTAGACTCTTTGTCTTGAAGAATTGCCACCTCTGTGAACTTGTGGTCCACTAAGACCCTCTGATATTTTTCACACTAAGTAAATGCTACCAAATCTAGTGTCCTTCAGCCTTCCCTTGTCTTGGTTTGGGGGTAGGGATTAGGGCTGGGTTAGTTGTGAGCTCTCCTACTGTACAGTGGTGGTGTCTACAAAAATCTCCCCAACTTGCACTCCCCATCCTCCAAGCTCTATCCCCCACCAGCCTCACCACTGTGTCCCCTTCAGTCCCCGTTGTAGCCTCCCTCACTCTGTTTACTCCAACCCCCGCTTCCCAGCTCCTTGGGAACCGGAAGGACCAGACCTGCCCCTGAATGGTGGTCTTCAATCCACAGAATTCTTGGGCTTGTATTTTTTTTTTTTTTTTTTTTTTTTTTTTTGCGATACGCGGGCCTCTCACTGTTGTGGCCTCTCCCGTTGCGGAGCACAGGCTCCGCGGCCATGGCTCACGGGCCCAGCTGCTCCGCAGCATGTGGGATCTTCCCGGACCGGGGCACGAACCCGTGTCCCCTGCATCGGCAGGCGGATTCTCAACCACTGCGCCACCAGGGAAGTTGGGCTTGTATTAAAACGGCTTTTGGTCCACATTGCTGACCACTTTTTTCACCAAACCAAATCCTTAATTTCCATGGTTGACATTCAGTCACTCGATGTTCACGAAAAAGAAAGCAGGCTTCGCTGAATCGCAAAAACAAGAACTTTAGTTGCTTTGGGTGAGCTCAGCATTTTTCTGAATGAAGACTGCAGCTACTGACAATACATAAAGCTCTTTTGAGGGGAGGAGGGTGTTATTTAATTAAACGGGGTCCAGGGGGGAGGAAAATAGATAAATAAGACAAGACAAGCAAGACCCACGTTTGAATCAGAAAGAGGAAGGCATGCTTTCCCGAGGCAGAACACCTTGTGCAGTGGGGCACAGCTTCATTCTGTGCAGTATCGTCCCTGCACATTGTGTTCTCAGCTGGTTTTTGGAGGATAATGCAAACTTCCACCATGACAGCTAGTAGCAGGGGGAGGTCTGGGAAGTACAGGTCTGGGAGAGACTTACCTTCAGTGGGAATTTGGAAATCGTCGCACGTGAGAGCCAAAAAGAACTGCAACAACCTCATTTACACCTGAAAAACAGAAGCTCAAAGGACAGTGTTACCTGCTCCGAGCCCTGGAGCTGGGTGGTAGCTGAGCACAAACCTGGTCCCTCACTGGTGCTGGTTCCCCTGAGAGGCGTGGATGGGTGGTACGAAGCATGGCCCTAGGCTCTGCCCCCCTGGGGCTTCACGGTCTTGGGCAGATTAACCCTCATGGAGTCGATATCAGTCGGGGTTCCAGTAGGAGATGGGCGACACATCCAAACTGGCATCCTTACAGGGTCTGTTTACAAAGGGGACACTCAGGGCTAGTGCAGGAACTCAGGGCTGGCAGCGCTGGAGCTGTCACCACCTTAGGACAGAGAGAACGAAGGCAGAGGGACGTTACCGCAGCCCCGAAGGAGAGTCAGCCCCGAAAGCAGCACTGTCCTCAGGCTGGGGACACAGCCGTGGCCACCTCGCACGCAGGGAGGGGGCCTGGGGACTTGCCTGTGACCTTACTCCCTCCACCCTGCTCTCCTGATGACCCTCCTCACTGGCTAAACTCAACCACAGGCCATGGAATATGGAAGCCTGTTGATGTAGCCCATATAGACGTGGCTCCTAGGGCAGAGAGCATGGCGGAGAGAGGAAGACAGGTGGGTCCGTGGGATCAGGCAGGTATCCGACACAGTGCCTCAGTATTCCCATCGGGAAGATGGGAGTCATAAGGAAACCAACTCACAGCTTGTTGTGAGGGTTGGTAACAACAAAGGGATGCAAAGCTCCTAGAATCGTGGTCTCTCTCGTAGATGATGGATAGAAAGATAGCTGGATAGATGATAGATAGGTAGATAACGATGGTGAAGATAGGCACGTAGATACATAGATAGAGTTGACTCTTGAACAACGGAGGGGTTAGGGGTGCCAGCCCTCTGTCGTGCAGGTGGAAACGACTTATAGTCAGCCCTCGTAACCACGGTTCCTCTGTATCCGTGATTCCAAATCTGTGGCATCGACCAACCTCAGATCGTGTAGTATTGTAGTATTTACTACTGAAAAAAATCTGCATATTCGTGAACCCACACAGGTCAGATCCTTCTGGAAGGGCTGCCAGGAATGACTGATCATTTCCCTCACAACGTGCATCCTTCCCTCCTCAAGTGTGTTAAGCTCATTCGTGCCGAAAGCCCGGAGTTTGACCCGCGGGAAGGGAGGGCATCGGGCGGAGGGTGGCCCAGACAAGGTCACAGCGCCCAGAGCCCACGGAGAGGGCCGCCAGGATGGGGAGAGGAGGGCAGAAAGGCAAGAAGAGCAGAGGCCGAAGACAAACGTCTTCAACTTCAAAGCTGCTGGAGACATGGTTCCCTCAGAGAATAGGCAAAGCAAGGACTTCTCACGGAAGGAAAGACTGTAACTGGCCCACCTGGGCTCCTGTCTGTGTTCCCCTCACCCTGCGCCCTCTCCCAACTGCTCCCACGCCCTGCTCGCCCCCGCTTGAAGCCCACTCCCTGTAGGTCCGCTCACCTGTGGGGTCTTCACGCTCTTGAGTTACTGGGCTCAGCTTCAGAATCTGCCCTGGTCCCCACGTCAGTTCTCAGAGGCTGACTCACCCGCCCATCGCCACCCCTGGACTTCATCTCGCTCATTTGTTTACTCTCCTTCCATGAGCCTTTCTCAACCACTGGCGGCCATGGGAGTCAGCTGGGCTGGGTCACCTGCCCGGTGCTGATGGTCAGTCTGTCCAGGTCAGCATGTGTCCTGGGCATTGCTCTTCACCTGTGCTTTCTCCGGGGGTCCCTGCCCCAAGGAGTGTGTGTGTGTGAGTGTGTGTGTGTGAGAGAGAGTGTGTGTGTGTGTGTGTGTGTGTACGTGGGGGCCCTCTTCTTGTCATTTTTCCCTAACTAGATGCCATCTGTCACCCAGGACCAGTGACTCTGGCTGGCTCTCTAAGTACTTTATCTGAGCTACATTAGAGCTTCTTTCACTATTATTACTGTGACCAGTGAAGTTAACCACTAACGATAATATTATTTCTTTAGGGAAATAATGCAAGTTCCAAACAACCAACTTAAAGTGAACTTTGGAGAAGTCACCCGTGCTAAATGAAATTTTGAAAAACTCTCTGTGCCTATTACAAGGAGATTGGGGGCTTCCCTGGTGGCGCAGTGGTTGAGAATCCGCCTGCCGATGCAGGAGACACGGGTTCGTGCCCTGGTCCGGGAAGATCCCACGTGCCGCGGAGCAACTAAGCCCGTGAGCTATGGCCGCTGAGCCTGTGCATCCGGAGCCTGTGCTCCGCAACGGGAGAGGCCACAACAGTGAGAGGCCCGCGTACCGCAAAAAAAAAAAAAAAAAAAAAAAAAAAAAAAACAAGGAGATTGGGAGTTAGTAGATATCACTTGATGGGCCTCGGTGTTTTTTTTTTGTTCCCATGCAGCATACAATTAGCATTCAAGCCACCCACTAATGTCGCCCAAGACCAGAAGCTGAAATATAAATACCACTCAAGCAAGGTTATTCAGATCCTCAATTAGATTGACCCGATCTAAGCCAATTATTTTTCTGGCAGAGTTAATTAGAATGTGTCTAAAGTGGGTGAAATGTGGAAGGCAACTTTCCATTACTTATTCCTTTATCAGTTGCCTTATAGCTGGAGTCTTGTCCTTAATTTCACATTACAAGTACCTTTTTTTTTTTTTTTTTTTCTGTACGCGGGCCTCTCACTGTTGTGGCCTCTCCCGTTGCGGAGCACAGGCTCCAGATGCGCAGGGTCAGCGGCCACGGCTCACGGGCCCAGCCGCTCCGCGGTGGCATGTGGGATCCTCCCGGACCGGGGCACGAACCCGTGTCCCCTGCATCGGCAGGTGGACTCTCAACCACTGCGCCACCAGGGAAGCCCACAAGTACCTTTTAGAGAGGAGCAGACTACATGTAGCCTTTAAACATGGGAACCACAGTACGTTTCCGACTATTTCAGCTGAAATATTAAATTGGATAGAAGGTTAATCACAGGGATGTAGGAAGAATTACAAGAGAGAAACAGAAGTCCCAGGGAGGAGGTGAGGCTGGGGGGTGAAGAGCAGGAATCGACCTGCACGGATCTCTCCTTTCCTTTCTTAAAGCCCAAAGCCTTTGAGTGGATCCAGCAGAAGTCAAGAATCTTCCATCCTCTCTGTTTTCCATCCTGTGTCCGGGTTATGGTTTGACGTTGGGGTACATCGCCCAACAAGAGGATGTTACCTGTCACGGTCCTCAGACTTGCCACCTGTGAAATGGGAATATGCCGTCTTGAGCAGACTGGAGTTGATGGTTTATGTTGTTCTGACCTTGGAATGCTTTTGACAAATAAAAACGTGACAAATTGCTTTCAGGGCAAACAACTCATCATTTATGAAGAAGAAAAATAATGAAAGAGAAAGAAGCAAAAGGCAAGGTAGATGGCTCGTCTGATTTTTGAGCTAGAAAGGACACGAGTGTGTGCAAGTCAAGGCTTCCTGGGGCGTCCCTGACTGTTTGCAGGGATCAGACAAGGGGAAGAAGAGCAAGACATCTGGGCATCCACCGTCCCTACTTCAGTGTGGACCTGAAGCCCAGCCTCTTTCTCGCCTGCCCTCAAGGGCTTTTCCCATGGAAATGAGGTTCTGAATACTGATTTCTGTCTTAAATCCCAAGACACACTTTAAACATCTGTGTATAGTGTGGGCAGAATGTGTGTGTGTGTCTGTGTCTGTGTGTGTGTGTGTGCACTTGCTTGAAGGAGGGGAGGGAAGGAGCCGGGGTATCTCCAGGAGATAAAAGAAAACAGCAAAGTAGCAAACACTTCTTTGCCTTCCACGTGCTCCCGTCCAGGTGCTGCATGCAGGAGATGACTTGAGTGCGTGTAGGACACCTGGCGGGCTGGGACTGCGATGGCTCTGTGGGCCTGGTGCATGTGAGCACTTGTCACCCAGCCAGCCCATCTGCAGGGACCTCCTAGACAAGAACTTCCAACAGATCTCAAAGAGAGAAGGGCAAGCTCTTCTAGAAAGATTTCCTTTTGTAAATTAAAAAACATTTATTATGTTTTAAAATATTATAAAAAAGACACAGATTATAATTGTACATCTCAATGTATTTTATAAAGTGAATCACCGTGTAACCATCATCAAGATGAAGAAACAGAACATTACAAATGCCCTAGCCCCTCCCCTCACTCTCAGAGTCACCACCGCTACCCAAAGGAACCATCCTCTGGCTTCTGTCACCACTAGTTTATTTTGGCTGTTTTTCAACTTGTGTATAAGTTGAATAATATGGTGTGTACTGTTTGTGTCTAGTTTCTTTAACTCAACCTTATAATTTGTGGGCTGTAATCCCTGTTGTTGTGAGTAGCAATAATTAGTTCCTTCTCAATATAAGAATGTATCACAATTTCTTTATCCATTTTACTACTGATGGAAGTTTGTGTTTTTTCCAGTTTAGTGCTTTTACAAATACTGTTACTTTTTGATACTTCTTGGTGTGCCTAAGGATACATGTCTCTTGATTAGGTCCCTAGGAGTAGAATTTCTGGGTCATAGGGTTATAAGAAGATTTCTAAAGAAATCCACCAAGATACCGTGGAGAGAACAGATCTGTCCGTGGAGCTGGACAGATCGGAACTGAGGTCCCGCCTCCGCTATCGCTGGCCTGAGATCGTGGTCCAGATGTCCATCTGTGGAGCTTTTCCTCATCGATGAGTAGGGAGTCCTTTTCAGGGCGTCCCTGCAAAGGAACCCGCTCCTGACCCATCTCGCCCCTTCTTTTCCCAGCAGAGCTACTTAAAAGAGGCATTGGGGCTTCCCTGGTGGTGCAGTGGTAAAGAATCCGCCTTACAATGCAGGGGACGCAGGCTTGATCCCTGGTCAGAGAACTATGATCCCACAGGCCACGGGGCAACTAAACCCACGCGCCACAACTACTGAGCTCGCACGCCTCAACTAGAGAGTCCGCGGGCCACAAACGGCAGAGCCCATGCACTCTGGAACCTGCGCGCCACAACTAGAGAAGAGGAAACCCCGCACGTCACAACTAGAGAGGAGCCCGCGTGCTGCAACGAAGAGCCCTCATGCCTCAACGGAAGATCCCGCATGCTGCAACCAAGATCCGACGCAGACAAAAATTAACTAACTAACTAAATAATAATCATAATAATAGTGTAAAAATAATAAAAATAAACCTTTAAAAAAAAAAGAGGCATCAACACACAACGGCATCAATGTCCCCCATGTCTCTCCTTCCACTCCGTCTCAAACTCTCCCACCCAGGCCTCTGTCCTCAGCACTGAGCACACGCCCAGCCTCTGGGTCACCCCCGAGCCGCCCTTCTTTTGGGCTCTGCAGCAGGTGGGGTGGATGCTGCCTTTTCTCAGCTTCTGTGACGTCGCAGGCCTGCTCTCCCACGAGTTCTCCTGCCATCCCTTCTCAGACTGTTTTGTTGCTTCAATCTCCTCTCCCCAAACCCCAGGTGTTGCTGGGGGTTCAGACCCTGGCCTTTCTCTTGGCTGCCCAGATGACCTATTGCAGGACTGTGGTTTCCGACACCGTCTCTCTGCTGCTGACCCCCAAGTATTACCTCCCGCCTGACCTCCAAGTCTGACCCACTGATCAAGCTGCCCGCCCCACCTCTGCCCTCGGATGGCTCAGGCGTCCTCACACTTCACACGACCCAAACTGACATCCTGACCGTCCCTCCCTGGCAGCCCTGCCTCTCGGAGAAGGACGGTGCGAGGCTCCCAGCCGCTCGGACAGAAGCTCTGGCACCTCTCTCCACCCCGTCTTCTGGTCCAGCGGCAGACGCTCTGCCTCCACCTTCAAGATGGATGCGGCACTGGAGCACTTCCTGCGAGCACCACGACCGTCACCCTGAAGCGTGGCCATCGCCCTGGTCCCCGCGAGGGCTCAGTAGGCAGGCTGCCTGCCCCTGTGGTCCACCCGCCACACGACGTCTGCACCGCGGAAAGAGGCCCTGGTGAGATGTCCAGAGAGCTCCCATCTCACGCAGGGTGAGCCCACACTCTCACGATGACCCCCCTGCCCCCTTAGCCCTGGCACCCAGCCCCTACTTCATCTGCTCCGGGCGTGGTTTCCGTGGAGAGCACACGCCTCTCAGGCCCTTTGCCCTCGCCCTACTTACGCTGCCGGCCCTGCTCGCCCCCCGGAGACCCCACCGGGTCCTCCCGCATCCCTTCCCATCTTTTCCCAAATTCGCCTCCTGGCTGCCCCACCTGAACGGTCCACCACCCTGCATTTCCCACTGCTTCTCCTTGCTTGGTTTTTACCCTGACACCACTATGACTGTGGTGTACATTTTCCTCCTTTCTTGCATACTATCTGTCTCTCTCCTCTGGAAGAGAAGCCCAGTGAGAGAGGAAGCCTCGTTTGTTTCGCACGCCGCACGGAGGGGGCAGGTGGAAGGCCTGCAGCAGCATCTCAGACACACAGGAGCCACTCCGTGAGAATGTATTCAGTGAAAGCGTAACTAGATAAGTGAGCAAGTAGAAGAACCCATCAATGAATTCATGGATATCAGGAGATAATGTTCAGGAAGCAGCCCGAACCACAGTGGATGCTCCCAGCGAGGGGTGCTTCTTGACCTTTTCCCTTGGTCACCTGGGATTGACCTGCAGCGTGCCATGCCTCATTTGGGACGGCTGCTTGCACTGGGGCCGCTGCAGGAGCCATCATGGGCACTGTTACCATGTGCACTGCCACCACGGGCACTATCCCTCTGAGCAGTGACAGTGACAGTTCACCATGGGCACTATCATTGAGAGCACTGTCACCGTGGGCACTCTCACCAGGGACACTGTCACCATGAGCACTGTTACCATGAACACTGCCACCACGTGCACCAATAGTGTCCGCCGCTGCGGCTCTGCTTCCTGGCTGTCACTCTCAGTGTCTGTATGTTCTCAGCAACCCTCCAGAGGTGAGCATTTCAGGGGCAACTGCTCACACACCCTGGCACATGTTTCTGAGCACTGCAGCCAAAATGGGTTTGGAGGGCGAGGAGAGCGGAGACTGAGGCCCCCTGGACGTCACTCGTGAGAAGGCCCAAGACGGGTCCCAGCCGTCACTAGGCACCGGTCACTTCCTGCTTGGGCCTGGCCCTCCACCCTCCTAGGAGCAAGGGCTTCCTCCTGGTCCACGTCCTCCCAAGGTGAGATGTGCCCTTTCTCCCCCACGCAGAGCGTCTCTGCCAGCATCCCATGGGGACGCTGCATCCCACCTTCCCCCGAGAGCCCCACTTGGGATATGGCCCCTTCTGTGCGTGCCGCCTGGCCCTCCTCTCGCCGGCGGTCAACACCCCCAGGTTTCACTTGCCCTGTGATATTAACTACCCACCTGCCCGTTCGCTCAGCAGGCCGAGCTCTGTGAGTGGACCCACATCTTGCCTAGAGAATCACCCTTCCTCTGAGAGGGCATCCTAACCGCAGTATCCCGTATTCATGATTCCAGAGCAGGGACAGTCACCATGGTAACGGGAAAGCATCCGCAGAGGGGCCCGGCTCCCAGGCAATGCTGGTGAGTGTTTCTAGAAGGAGGCAGCTGGCAGGTTTGGATGGGCCCCCGTATTAGGTGACGGCCCGGGCAGCAGGCGGTGAGCAGAAGTCGTGAGCCAACACCGTGTGTGCCCTGCACTGGCCCAGGCGAGTCTCTGCTCTCAGCTGAGGAGTGAACTTCTGGAATCTGCTGACGCCCAGACAGAACCTCAGACATTCTGATCTAATGGGCAGCCAGGCCTGAGACCTCCTGCACTACAGGACACGAGCTTCCCTCCGCCTGACCCTTCCCGAGGGGGTGCGATTCTGCAGAGAGAAACCTCATCGGTCCTCCTCGGAGCTGGGCTGGGGAAGGGCAGGCCAGGCAGGGACATTTCAGCATCTCCTTATTCCTCCTCTGCCCTGCGAGGCCTTGCGCTGCTCCTATCTCCGTGCCCCTGTACCAGCACAGGGTCCCCCCAGGGCCCACCCTTTTGGACAAGCGCCCCGTGCAGGTGCTTCCTTCTCTCTCCCAGTGATGATTCTCCCACCTCCAGGCCCCTTGGATCCTGCCAGGCGATTTGGGCTGATGTCAGAGTGATGTTTGGGGTTGGGGTGAAATCGCCTTCTCTGTTACGGTCTGAATTGTGTTCCTCCCAAATTCCTATGTCGAAGCCCTAACCCAGCACCTCAGAATGTGACCTTATTTGGTGTCTTAGTCTGTTTCAGCTGCTATAACAAAATGCCACAGACTGGCTGGTTTATAAACAACAGAAATGTATTCCTCTCAGTTCTGGACAGTGGGAAGTTCCAGATCAGGGCGCCGGCGCGGTCACATTCTGGTGACAGCCGTCCTGCTGGGTCACAGCGGGCACCTGTTCACTGTGTGCTCACACAGTGGAAGGGGTCTCTGTGAGGTCTCTTTTATAAAAGCACCAATGGGCCTGGACTCAGCAGACACGTTCAGACACATTGCCCTCCGCCGCCTTTCCTGCTCCTTCACTCTCTCCTCCTGGGACCTCACAAGGTCATGACGCCGGATGACAAGGGGGCACTTGGAAGACAGAGACGTGGAGCCTGGAGATGTCCTCTTATTCTTTGGGCAAAAGGGAACGAAAAGGAGGACCAGTGTCATTAATCCCCAAGAGTCTACATAACGCATCCAAGGTCTTGTTATAACTGAAAAATACATCCGGCTCACTTGCTTCTCTTCCTCCTTGAAAGAAACCCTTGTCAGCCTAGACTTCGACATCAGTAAACTGTAAGCCATTTTCCTGTTTTCCTGAACGCCTGAAAAAGTGATTAAATCGGACTGATCAATAGGAAAGAAGGAGGTAGAAGAAGCCAGGCCCTGCCCCTTCCCCCTAGGCTGCGCAAGCTCCCGGCTTCTTCCCCATTAATGCACCTCCGGCCCAACCCCAGTAGGGGGAAGCCCATCCACGGGAATCCACTCAAGGGTGCAGCTCCCGAGTGGCTCAGGAAAGCCCGATAAAAGGCTGCAGGGAGCAGAGCCGCCCACACCTTGTTGAAGTGCTTGAAATGGCAAGAGTATAAAGGGGAAGGTGGAGGTGGGGGAAGTGACCCCAGACGATCAACGCACAGCAGAGAAATTAGGGGTCACTGAGGGGGTCTTGGGAGCCGGGGTTGGGCTCACTTTTGACACCGGTGGTCAGTTTTTCTGATTTTGGAGCTGCTGCTTTCATCATGTCCCTCCTTTGCTCGGAGGACCCCTCGGGCCCTCCCCACTGCCTACAGGTAACAACCGTCTAGAGCTTTCCACGTGGAGACTCAGGGAGCAGGAATTTGCCTGTCTGGGGAGCCAGCCCACGTCCGCAGAGGGTCAGCGCTGCCCCTTCCCCGGACCCCAGCACCTTCCTCTTCTCCTGCTCCCTTGCTTCAAGCAATGCTTACGCGTGTCTGTCCGTCTCCACCTCAGGACCGTGAGCTCAGTGAGGACAGAGACCGCATCTTGTTTGGATTCATAACCCAGAGCGGGCTCTCAGCCGAGCTGCACAGATGCTCCTGAATCGCCCACAAAGCCCGGCACCACTTAGCAAGAGCTCACCCTTCAGCCTTATTTCTCACTTCCTTTCCCTGCACAAACCCTCGGACCTGCTAATCTGAGAGACTCTATACTCCCTGAACAAGCCCCTCTAAGTTCCCCTCTGCCCTTATTCACTCCTCCTTGCTGTTCCTGGGGGCTCAGAGCCAAGCTTGTGGCCTCCAGCCATGGGACCATAGCTGGCACCCACCCCCAGGCCCTGTGTCCCCCAGCCAGGGGACGTGGTGTAAGTGGCACGGTCTCTGAGACACCCTCCGCAGTTTGCTTGGCACTTGGGGTCTTTCGTCTCTTTTCTATGCTGGGCACTGTTTTCCCAGCTGGGGGCCAGGTCCTTTCTGCCCTCGCACCCCCCTACGCACACGAGTGTCCTGTGTAACCTGATCGCCTAATCCATGCGTCCCAAATTTCAGACTGCCTAAAACAGCGCAGGGACCCTGGGGGGGAAATGCGGATTCTGCCTCAGCGTCTTCCAGGCAGGGCCCAGGAATCCGAATGAATTCCCTCTGGTGTTTGCTCTTCCGCAAATAATCCAGGGTCTCACTCTGAAAAACAGCCGCCCCTGAATTCCATACGTGTTTGCGATGGACAGGTCTGTGAGGCCACACCCTCTGCTTCCCCTCCCCGCGTGCCCGCCCAAAAGTCCTTTTTCCATTTTTCAGTCCAATCTTTGGTTGGGATTCTGTTTCCAGACAGATGTAGTGAAAGCAAATAAAGAGCACGTGCCTGCAGTTTCCCCCCTCAGCAAGCGAGGGGAGTGCAGGCCGGGCTGCAGCCCCCTGGGCACAGCTGTCTGCAGGCTGGGTGAGCAGTGGACCCACATCTGGAAGGAGCCCCTGGGTCTCCAGTCCTCAGTATCACCATTCAGCCTCTTCCCCTGGGCTCTCAGTTCTCTCTGCCTTTCCACAGGCTCCTGCCGCTCAGCGTCCAACTACACTCACATTACTCCAGCCTCTGCCTTCCACCCCCATCCACCGAATTCTCGAATTCTTGATGTTCCTTTACCCCCAGTCAGGTGGGTTCTGAAAAGCTGTGTTCTCAGAGCTTGCCTGTGCGGTGGTCACCCCGACGGGCAGGTGTGCTCTGTCCAAGGCTAAGGCCAGAGGTCACACGGTGGCCCTCGCAGGGGGATATCAGGCCGACAGCAGGAGGGTCTGGTCCCAATGACATCACAGGTTAGGACAATTTCCTGCAAGTGGAGCTCAGGTTCCTGAGCACATCTCTTCCCAGTTTGCATGTTGACACCATAAAGGCCCCAGTTACCCATGAGCTGCAGGCCAACAGATCCACTGGTCCTGGCCTCTGTCCCCACCTGGGGGAGTCATCACCAGGCTCTGCCCTCCTGGAAGCTTCCACTTCCTTCAGCATCCCCTCCTCCTGGACTTAGGGGTTATGAGTATCCGAGTCCCATCCCGACAGTTCCTCCTACCTCACTGGTTTCTTTCTTTTTGTTCCATCAGCGTCGGTGATGCTCGGGGCCTGACCTCAGCCCTCCTCTCCTCTCTCCAGGCACACGTTCTCTGGGTCACTTCATCCCATCCCGTGGCTTCCCGTGGGTCCATGTACCTGAACCACAGCCCTGTGCTCGATCATTAAAATCATCACTCCTTGCATTTATGAGGGCAAGAGTTACTGTGAAAATCCCAGAAAAGATTTTTAGAAACCTGGAACATCAGAACTGGAAAGCACTTAGAGATTACCTGGTGAGAGAGGCACTCAAAGATAATAACAAAAGACAACGATAATGTTCAAGCAGAGAAAGGTCCACGCACGGATCTCAGCCCCCAGATACGTAATCTCATTTAATCCTCATACAACCCTCTGAAGATGGAGTATCATTACCTCCTTTTACAGATGAGGACACTGAGGCCCAGAGATGTTCAAACGACAAGCCCAGGTCTCTTAAATACTGCAGAGCAGAGCCAGGGGTCAAGCCCAGGGAGACCTGCTTTGGATTATAAGAGGCCTGAGGTCAGACTCTGATTGACCACTCAGCCTGATCAAGAGTCCTGGCCTTGGCTTGTGGGTCCCTGCCCAGTGTGGGCCCCACCCCCACACCTTTAGCCCCATTCGCCCCTCCAGGCTGTATCCACCTTCACTCTTCACTTCTGCTCCCTCCTACCCCTGCAGCCTCTGTAAGTGTTCCATGTGTCCATCTCCCCTCCGACCACAGGGCCTTTTCACATGCTGTTCTCTGCCTGCAACATTCTTTCTCATCCTCTCTCCTCCAAGGATGTCCCTCCTTCTGGTCTGTGCTGAGTATTTGGTACACAGGGGAGCCTCCCTGCCATCCCCCCATCGCAAGCTAGGGCAAGCCTCCCTCATACACCGGTAGCACAGTTACAAGTGTCACAGCTGTTGTGATAACTCAGCTTCTCCGGCTAGACAGCGAGTGGCAGCAAGAGGGAGTGTGGTCTGCCTACCACTGACCCTCCAGGGGCCGGCTCCATGCCAGGCTCCATAGGTATCTGTTGAATAAATAACTAAATGGCAGAACGGATGGCTCTTCTGAATCCCAAACTATGCTTTCCTGGAATTCTACACTTTTTTCTTCTCCATTATAGCTGAGGAAAAGAGCCCCCGTGATGGCAAAAAGATCCTGGTAGTATATGCACTGGGTACAGAAAAAAACATCTAATGCCTTTCTTGCTGGTTTAAATTTCTTTCTATTTTCCCTGTAAATCTAGACAAGTATTCACATTTCATTCAGGTGATTCAGATTGCATCTAAATGAGGGTTAAATATGATTTTCTGAATTCTACCACTCTGTAATTCCTGTGTCTGAAGAAAAAATAAACAGTGGAAGATGAGGTGATGGGCGAGATTTCATGTGGTTTTTTTCCACCCTGCTCATTTGCTACAGAAAGTATCTATGTGCTTCCTGTACTTGAGCTTAATTGTGTCCTGGTGTTTCTACAGTTACATTCTAGACACTTATGACTCACATGCCTTGGGTGGAAAAGGGGGAACGGGGAACGTGGGGATCTGGTGCTCCCTGGAGAGACCCTGAATATCTTCCCCAAACTCCCGTTGGGGAGTGAGGTAGGGCCGGGTGCCCTCTGGGATCGGCGGAGGCTCTCCTCACCCAGGACCTCACCGTGACAGTCACTCAAGCCCAAGTGGTTTCGTCTGAGGACATCACTCAGGGCAGCCTGGTCCGTGGCACTCAGAGGACAGCTCTTGGGAAGATATTAAATCTCCCTTCTGGATACAAAGTCTCCCGTTAAAAAGCCATCAAAATCAACCTCGGGAACAGGTGGAAGATAAATGAATGAACACAGTCTTTGCCTTCAAATTGTGCAGCAGAGGAAATTAATTACTGGGCAAATGAGGAACAAAGAGGGACCCCGCCTCTTGCAGCCTCTGAGCCCTGCGCTATCTTGTTCTCCCGAAATCTATAATTTCCATGAAATGCTTCAGGGCAGCGCACGTTGCTAGCATAAGAATTTCTTAGCAGGCGTGCTAAAGGAACACCATCATCCCACAGCAAAGAGCGGGCTGAGCTCTAAAGGCCTCTGGCGGACAAGGATTCTGTTTCAGAGGGGCTCACGGTTGGTTCCCAGACCCTGTTAATAACTCCATACAGATTAGGTGCTGACTGAGCTGTGGGGACCAGACCTCCGAGAGGCGGCTGTAAATTGTGTTTGTAGGCGCATCCATGGATAGATAGGTACAAATATATAAAATCTTTATCTTCAATAACATAAATTCTATTCCTGCCTAGAATATAAATGAACTTTCCTGGCGATCCAGTGTCCTTTGCAGAGAGTTTCCAAGTCAGAGCCCTCTGCAATGTCACCCTTGCAGCTATTTATAGGGCTCTGGCAAGTGGCTGGTGCTGTCTGATGGGGGCTGGCCCGGTGACACTCAAGAGTACGGCTGCTGGCCTCCTAAATCACTCCTCTCACAGGTCCCTTCTCCCTTCCCGGCCTGGACCACAGAGAACAGGACAGCTGCTTCTTGCTGGTGTGGAGCAGACCTGCCGGGGCTGCTCAGGCCCTGGGAGGGGAGGGCTCCTCGCTGGCCTGGCCTTGAGCCACCCTGGGCTGGGAGACGTACTGTGAGTCCTCCGAACACCCACGGGCTTTGCCACTGCCATCCCTGTCTTGAACATGAGGAACACGAGACCAGAGGTTATACTTCTTCTTTCCAAGAGAGACAGCTGGTACGTGGCTAATAGGAACCAGGTACCCCCCGACCCAATGGCCCTACTTTCCCCAGCACTTTTTACTGCCATCGAGTCAGTACCTCTTGCTTTTCTTTATCCCTCTTCACTCTCAGAAGCCAGCTAGTGAGCTTCTGAGCTCAGGAAGGGAGCAGGATGTGGCCCAGGGCTGCAGGGGTACCTTCCTGGGCTGCATGGCAGGGGACTCCTTTCAGCCTCCCTTTCTGCTGCCTTGTTGGTAAAGTGAGGACACTACTTCGCAGAGCCCAGGGCTGGACCCTGCCCGGCACATGGGAAGTGTCCTCCTCGTCGGGCCTGCCGGGGCAGCTGCAGTGCTGGGTGCTGGTCCTGCCACCATCACTCACAAGGCTTCTCATCTCAGATAAATCATTTCATCTGTCTGAGCTTCGGTTTCCTTACCAGTGAGGTGGGAATCACATCTTCCTCACAGCTTCACATGTAAAGTAGTGAAAACTGTAGACAAGTCCTGTGTAATTTGAAAATCACAGATTTTCCTACAAATGTAAGCTTGTACCCTGCTAGGGGGTCACAAGGAACTCAAATATTGTAAGACACAAACTTACATCCATTAAGATGTCTATTCTTAAAAAAGAAAATCGACAGCGCAATAAATAACAAGCATTGGCAAAGATGTGGATAAATTGAAACCCTTATACACTGTTAGTGGGAACGTACACTGGTGCAGCTACTGTGGAAAACAGTACGGAGCCTCCTCAAAAAATTAAACATTGAACTACCATATGGTCCAGCGATCGCACTTCTGGGAATATACCCAAAATAATTGAACCCAGGGACTTGAACAGATATTTGTACACTCATGTTTATAGCAGCATTATTCGCAATAGCCAAAGGGTGGAAGAACCCAAGTGTCCACCAGCTGACTAGCGGATAAACAAAATGTTGTCCATCCATACAATGGAGTATTATTGGGCCTTAAAAAGGAAGGAAACTCTGACACAGGCGACAACATGGGTGGATCTTGAGGACACCGATGTTCAGTGAAATAAGCCAGTCAAAAAAGAACAAATACTGTGTGATTCTATTTATAGAGAGATACTGAAAGCAGGCTGGGACGGGGGTAGGGGGAAATGGGGGAGTGATTGGGTAATAGGCGCAGAGTTTCAGTTTTGCAAAATGAAAGTGAGTGTTCTGGGATCGGAGGGTGGTGATGGTTACACAACAGTGTAAGTGTTCTTCCAGCCACTGAACGTACACTTAGAGGATGGTTAAAATGGTGGTTTTCATGTTATGTGTTATTTTATCACCATTACAAATAAAAATTTAAAAGAGGGTGATGAGACACAGCCCCTGACCGCATCACTCTTTGTCTCCTTCTCACGGTCTCAGTGATTTGTTTGCCTGCGTCTCAGCCAGGCCCGCTCAGCCAGGAGAGGTTAGACAGAAAGATTGGCAATAAGGATGTTTCTAAGGACAGTTAGTGGCGGTGGGAGGGAAACAGGCTCGCGCCGAGCTGCATGGGGTCCGGACCCTGCTCCGCCCCTTCTCAGTGGTTCCAGCAGCCAAGTCCCCTTACCTGTCGGGGCAGCAGCTCTCTCACCTGCGGCTAGAGGTGCTAAGGAGGCACACCTGTAAGGTGTAACTGCATTAAGAGCCGGAAGTCGCAGAGCAGCCCACGCACACACTTGGTCAATATCAGAGATCACTGACATTTGAAAGGAGGGAAACACCTCCCTTATTCCAGCTTCCATGGAGCTGAGGTGAGCCCTGCGAGGAGCACAGTGCAGCTGCTGGAAAAGTCTTGTGTGGCGTGCTCCAAGGACGAAGAGCAAGATAAACCCAAAAGGCCAATATTGCCGGAACAAAGAGTTACAGGCCTCCCATCACTCTGTCACAATGGGACCATTGCCATGTCCCAGAGCCCTCCCCAGCAGCATGTCCTGTCCCTTTCCCATCCCGTATAAGGAAAGACATTTGCTCCGTTTTTCTCCTGCTCAGCACACTGAAAGTACACATACCCTGCCCAGTCAGCAGATGACTTGCAGCTTCCCTGGCTATAAAAACAGACCAGCAACCCGTGCTCAGTGTCGACTTACCCTGGCTCCCGGGAAGTTGGCCTGCTGTTCTGGCAGCGACCCTTCTCTTTAATAAAATCTATCTTCCTTACATTCTGCCTGTGTCTGGAAATGCTTTTGCAACCCGTGCTCGAATCACAATATTTTATTCACTTTTTCAGAGTCAGCCCTGAGAACCTGCCCGGGCATCCACGTGTGACCGGCAGGACCCCCTGTCCCGAGGGCACCCGCCACCTAGAGACGCCTTGCCCAAGAGGGGCAGGCGGGGCGGGGGGGTCTGCTTCCCTCTCCTCCCATTAATCTCCAGGAGGTTCATGGATTCATGACACCCTGTGTCCCTCCCCCTCCTCCCCCCAGGAATGAACTGGACTCAAAAATGACTGCCTACAGCAAAAAGCCCCGAGCAGTACTGGGGTCCAGGATGGTGTAGTGAGAGCCTCAGGTCTAATCACACAAATATGATCCTCTCTCTGACTTTGGTTCATCTGTTATGGAGGCTTGGATGGGTTTTAGATGCTGACTGTTCCTTTGTTCTAGAAAACAACCTGACTGAAGAAGGTTCCAATCACTGTCCCTGGAGAAAACTGTAAAGGGACCATTGACCTAAACACAGACACTGCAGACTCAGCAACCAAGAGAGCTGTTTTGTTTGTTTATATAACACGACTTGTCGGGCATGGGGAGGTCAAAGCTTTTTCTCCGCAGATTTCGGCCTTGGGCCTGAGTGGTGAGGGCAACAGCCCAGGGGAGATCAGAGGACCAGATGAGCCAGAGGAAAGATCTGGAAGCACAAGCGTACCCGGGCAGCAGGAACTGGCAAGGAGCTGGGAAAGGACCACTGCCTGGGGACACTGAATGGAGGAAGCTTGAAGGAAGACACTGGGCCTTGTTCTCCGTCTGAAATGTACGTGTGGCGTCTCTGTTTGTGGGGCAGCGGTTACAGAATCTGAAGATCTAGTTCACCATCAGGGGCCAATGCAGCCAGGGGCAGGCAAAGGGCGGGGTCGCTGTACACAGCCAGGCTGCTGTTGTAAGAGTTCTGCAAACTAGCATTGCCTCTGCCTGCCGCACACAGACGAAAAAGCCGCCAGATACAGAGGGAGGGCCTGCTGCAGGTGGAACAGAGACTTTCCCCCGTTCGTTGCTGTTATAAATTGAAGATGTGCCTATGTTAGAGATGTAAAAATGCAGATGAGAAAGCAGAGATCAGCTGTGCTCTTACCAGCTAGAGACAGCTGCTTAGCTGCTCTTTTCCATTCATCTTTCCATGCACATTTAAACTCTCTTTAGGAGATTGGGGTCATGAGAGAGAGAGAGGTAGAGAGAGAGAGAATTTTTCTGATTGGCTTTTTTAAATGGCAGTATTTATCTTTTTACTGAAATTATTATTTTTTAATTTTTAATGGCTACATGTCACTCCACTTAATGGCTCTGTATTCTTTATTTAACTAGCTCCCTATTGTTGACCATTTAGGCTTGACCCAATTCTGTAACTCCAGTCTCTCCACAGCATTCTTTGTCTTCGCATAGCTTCTTAGGAGTAGAGTTACTGGCACAGGTGCCCAGAACGCGGTCGCGCCCCTTGCCCCGAGCTACCAAACTGCCTTCATCAAGTTTTGCTCCCACAGTCGCTGCTATCGCTTGTGTAACCTTGTGGCCAAATCAATGTATAAGTCAGTTGATGGGGGTGGGGTGCATTCAGTGCATTGCCCTGGGCTTTGAACTTCCTGGGTGAGACTCCACTAGGAAATAAGCTCAATGAACTTGAAATGCCCACCCTGGCCCCTTTACGGACGCACCTTCCAGCCACCCGGGAGCCAGGACGGACAGCAGTGTGAGGGCCAAGAGCCTCCCCTGCCTCCTGGTGACCAGCCCCCAGAGTCCCCAGGGTGGGGCTGCTGAGGTTCGGGAACAGACGAGCAGCCCAGCTTGTCCCAGGCAGCCTGGTCCCCCAGTCCCCGTCCCCGCTTGATGACCAGTGTGAAGCCATGCTTCTGAGAGAGGCCGGAGCTAGGGTCACAGGCAGGTGCTGGGGGCTCAGTCCAGGTGGGCCAGTTCACCTTGCAGGGCCCCTCCTCTCCTCTCAGCTGAGACCCTGTCCTGCACACTCCCCCCAGGAGGGCATTGGGTGGGGGGAGAAGGGCTGGCTCAGTGCTATCCCAGGGAAATTTTGAAGAGAATTGAAAACATGGCTCTCAACAGAATGAACACACGCCCAAGATTGTATTAAGCCCATCAATTAGGGAGGGAGCCAGGAAGTCGGCCATGCTGGCTCAAACGGCATTTGAAGCGCTAGAATGTATATAGTGCATATGGAGAAAGACTCACTAAAATAGATTTTTAATGTTTGAGACAAATCCGCTCAGTGTTCTGCAGGGCGATAAATTGGTGGTTTTCTCTTTTCACTGAGCAGGGAATCATTTCGTCTCTACTGGACAAATGTTTAGAATGTAACATGGAACTTCACAGAGTCTGAGTTCTTAACTAATAGTAAATAACAGAGTCAAACAATGGCCCATCCTCCTAAAAATGTGGCTAAGCCTTGGGTAGGCCTATAAAACAAAGCCTCCAGGCGATACTGGAAACACACGCAGGCCTCCTGGCCTTATTTCCAGAGTCTGGATACTTTCTGTTAACAGCACAAGCTTATGACCACCCTCGCAAAAGCAGCTCAAATCACGCACTCTGCTGTGCCAGCTCTTCAGAAGAGCTCTTCAGCTCTTTTTTCACCTTTGTGCATGAAAATACCCCTAGAACTTGGAGGAAAGCAGTTAGCAGCAGTGCCAGCAGGGACTCTGCCCTGAATCTCTGTATTAAGTGAGATGCATGTGGTCCTTGACATCCTATTTTTTGTTGTATTTATGTTTCTTGTATCTCCAACCATGTGGTAAACTTTTTTATGGCAGAGCCCATGACTTATAAATCCATAGACCACTAGAAGTAGAGCTACTTTAAGATTTTTTTTGTCCAATGCTCTAATTTATCAGATGGCCTGTGCCCCAGCTTCATTAAGGGACTTACATAAAGCCAAGTGGCTAGGGGTGCAGAATCAGGAGAAACACAAGCTCTCTAGACCCCCACCCCACATTTTGCCCAGTCTTCTTCCTTCACCCCCAGAGCAGCTTTGCATACACAGTGTATATGGGTGAGACGGAAGGACAGATGAATGGGTGGATGGATGAAGGGATGGGTGGGTGGGTAGGTAGGTGGGTGGATGGGTGGATGGGTGGGTGGGTGGATGGGTGGGGGGGTAGGTGGGTGGGTGGATGGGTGGTTGGGTGGATGGATGAATGCATGGGTGGGTAGGTAGGTGGATGGGTGGGTGGATAGATGAATGGATGGACGGGTGGGTGGATGGGTGGATGGGTAGGTGGGTGAATGAATGGATGGATAGACTGGTGATGTAAATATAATATTGTTCTTTTTCCTTTTAGAGAAGAAAATGACTTGTGAACACCAACAGAGTTTATTCCCTTTTCTGGGAGGAGAAGAAGAAATTGGATGTGACTTTACAGCATTTCTTCCCCGGTGTCCCACTCTTACTTGTATTAAGGACAGTCAGCCTCGTAGGGGGTGGAGGAGGCAGTTAGGCCTTCATCTTCTGCTCGGTTCTCAACCCCGGCTGCACACTGAAATTTCCTGGTACTGGCTCTCCTCCTCGGGCCAATTAAGTCAGAATCCCTAGGAGTGGGGTCCCAGCACTACCTTTGGATTACAGCTCCTCCAGGTAATATGACAAGCAAGTCTGGGGACCCAAGGCCCACTGGACTGACCTCTGAGAGGGAGGAGCCGCTGGGCCAGGGAGCCCCCATAATGTGGCAGCTGTGTTCTGCTCCCTTGGCTCAGAACTAATAGGTCCAATAAAAGCGCCCCTTGCCCAGCCACCACGGATGAGCCAGGGCAGCCAGACCTTGGCTAGGCTGAGCGAGGAGACCCCCTCTCCAGGGAAAGATGAGGGGCAGCCCATCTGATTGCTTTCTCTGGAGTCAGCCTCCCGGGAGATAGGAGCTGCATTGCCTCCGAAGAAAACTCCGGCTCTAGGAGAAAAGTCCAGCTGGAGCCCAGCAGAGGCCCTCGGGGTTGGAGGGGGCAAGGAACACAGGCTTATCTTTTAATTTGTGCGCATGACCTTCTGAGAAAAGAAGCTTAACCTTTTATCAGGGTTTGCTGTAAGTGGCCGTAGGACAGTGTCTGGATCCTTTGTGACACCACTTTGGCGATTATGTTCCTTGGTCACTTAAAAGGAGTCTTAACGCATCCCCAATAGAATGAATGACGGGAGGGTGTTTCTTCTTTGACCAAATGGGGCAACCCTTTAATGGGACAATTAGAACCATTTTTCCTTTCACATCAAGATAAACACCACTTTTTCTACTAAATTACATCCATGCTTGCTAGCCCAGGCTTCTTGGAGAATCATTTTTAGTTCCCCAGTGCTCTGCGTCTACACCTCAGCTGCCTGGTTCTTGATCTCTGTCTTTTTCATTTGTCTTATGCTAGTGTTTAATGAGTGTCTGTGGGATGGTGGCCACTTTCAATATATTTCTCCATTGAAAATGGGCCAGAGAGCATCCTATAAGGTGAGGACTGTCCAGGGGGCACACACCTGCCACGGTCGTGCTTCCCCATCTTTCACCACCTCCTGGACCCCGTTGTCGAGGCAGCTGCTGGCTCAGAGAAGGAAGCTCAGCCCGGTCAGCACCTGCTCCTGTCCACGTCACCCACACCCTTCTCAGTGCGCTGCAGAGACCGGGCTGTGCCAGGCTGCCTTGGGGCACGTGCCTGAGCCCTACAGCCGGGTGCACCCTGGTCCAAGGGGCTCCGGCCACAAGGCTGGACGTGAGCTACACCAGGGATGCCAGGGCAGAGGGTGGACAGGGCTGCAAGAGCAGAGTCTTGCATGCCACCTCAGAGGGCTGTCACGGACTGACGTCACATGGCAGGCCGGGTGCAGCGCAAGGCGTGGTCGGATCTAGGCTGGCTGTTGTCAGACCAGTGTTGTCGGTCTGGGTATAACTCTGGGTTTAGGCTTGATGGAGGCAATGAGCATCCACTGGCATTAATTAGGAAATTTGGCAACATTTTTAAACGTAAAAAAACTAGTCAACTCTTTAAAGATATAATTCATGTACAGTAAGCTGTGTTCATTTAAAGTGTATAATTTAATGAGCTTTGACACCACTGTCTTAGCAAAGACACAGACTGCACCGTCTCACTCCAGAACATTCCCTCCTGCCCCGTCACTGTCCACCCCCTCTCCACCCCTCACCTCAGGCAACCACCAACCTGCTTCTGTCTCTAAAGTTGCATTTGAATTTTCTAGAATTTTACCTAAGTGGAATAATACAGTGTGTCCTCTCGTGTCTGGCTTCTCTCACTCATGCTGATCATCTTGAGACTCACCTGCTCTGCTGCGAGTGTCAGAGCCGTTCCTTTTCACTGCTGAGTAATATTCCACTATATTGACAATCCTCATTTGCTCGCTGATCCGCCCAGTGAGCGCTCACCACGTAAGTGCAGACACCGCCTGCCTTTGTCAGGCACCCAGCACGTTGCTGGACGTCCACCATTGGGAGGGCTACACGGAGAAGAGCAGGACCTGAGATAAGGGGTCTCCTTAGGGGCCAGAGAGGAGGACGTCTGTGCCAAGATAAGAAGGAGGCATTTCATAGACCTCGAGGACAGAGCAGCAGCTGAGGGTGAGGCCAGCCTGGTGAAGGCTCAGAAGGCAGGGCGACAGGCTGCGGGGGAAGAAGGGGCCGGGCTGTGCCTGGCTTGGGAGAGTATTGGAATTATCCAAGTGACAGAAGGGTTTTAAGGAGTGCTGTGGTTAGATCTGCTGATCAGCCGGTGAGACCTTGGTCTGAATCATGGACCCGAGGGTTGATGTGGACACGGGAGACCAGTGAGGGGCTATTTCTGGTCATCCAGGCAGTGCTGTGGATGCAAAGGCAGCCATGGGGAGATGTGCAGGCCATTTGGGACACAGACCGCACTTGAGTTCAGGATCCCACAGCCGGGTGTCGAGGGGATCCTGATGTCAGGAGGAGGCTGGCAGTGTCCCCTGGGTTGCCCCCACCCCAGATGCTGGGCTCCCTGCCCCCAGCTTTGGTCAGCTCAGGCTGCCATAGTGTATACCACAGACTGGGGGACTTAAGCAGCAAATGTTTATTTCTCACAGTTCTGGAGGCTGGAAGTCCAAAATCAAGGTGCCGGCAGATCCAGTGTCAGGTGAGGGCTGCTTCCTGGTGTGTGGAAGGCTGCCCTCTCCCCGTATCCTCACGTGGCAGAGAGATGAAACACACTCTCTCAAGTCTTCTTATAAGGACACTAATCACACCGCGGGGGCCCCACCCTCATGACATCATCACCTCCCGAAGACCCTGCCTCCTAATACCATCACGCTTGGGATTGGGGTTCCAATACATGAGTCTGGGGGGGACACACACATTGCATCTATAGCACTCGTTGACCTCCTGCCCTGGATTGCCCAGCTGCTCTGTCTAGAAGCCCAGCTTCCCTGTGACTGCGGCCCTGCTCTCACTCCAATCGCCATTCATGGCCAGGGCTGGCGCTGGGTGCCCTGCTCAGCCCTTGGACCCCTCCTGCAGGAGGCCAGCTCCTGCGTCCCAGGTCCCCAGGCACCGACGTGAGGCTACTGGGAATCTGAGGGCTCTGGACTCACCCTGCAATGACTCATGGTCTGCACCCCCTGGAACTGTCCAAAGCAGCTCAATGTCCCTGACGGCTTCCTCTCCACCCAAGCCCAATGCTGCAGGCTCTCTGGAAGCTTCAGTCCTGTGGCTTTGCTCCATACCACAAAGAGTCTCTCCAGGGCCCTAACATTTGTTCCAAGCCCCTGGGTTCTCTCACTCCTGTCTGCTGCTTCTACCCTGGCCTTTGTCGCTAAGCCCAGACATTCCCTCTGCTGACCTTGTCTATTGACCCATCTTTCCAGCTATGCCACTAGGCACTGCCCTTGGGACATCTTTGGTGCCATGCTCAGTACCCCGCAGGGCCAATCTTCTTCACTTCCCTGAGCTCTACGTGGCCACTACAGCTCGAGACAGCCTGAGGGGGAGGAAGGACAGTGGCCTCACATTGCCACATACCACCCACTGCAGGGCACCTTGGCACCAAGCTTGCCTAGACCGCTGTTGATGGATTAGCCTTGCCCTCTGACCCCCAGCCTCACTCTGTCCCACTACTCTGGGCAAGGGCACCTGTGTCCAGAGGTCCCTCCAATCCCTCTTCTGTTCCCTACTGCCCCCCTTTCCTGAGGACCCCAGACCCCCATTATAACCAAGGGCACATAACCCAGCTTACTCAGTCAGAAACCCATACCCGTGAAGACCACGTGAGCTCAAGTTCACATAGAAACTTAACACTCAGCGATTGGCACACAAGGGCCAGATGTGAGCCAAAAGTGAATGAAAGACTATTTACAAACAGTCTTCTTTTGCCGGGAATTCTGCCTAACACCCGGCTTTATGATGTACTTTCTATGGAATTTCACTTGAATGGCTCACAATTATATACTTAACTACCTGCAGCTTCACTTGCCATGATCAACGGCTCAGTCCGGCCAGGGCGACACCTGGCAACAGTCGTTCAGAGGAAGCTAGCTGGTGGTGTGGCTACATGAGAAGGCCACTTCGTCCCATTTGTTCACATCTTCTGATCAAATATGCGAAACACTGATTTCAACTAAATATCTTAGACGAGCCAACGCCTCAGGGCAAGGAAGCCACTTTTCTCTGCATGCTCACAAACCAGGATCCCTGAAACTGGACCACACCATGGTCCGCTTCGGCCTTAAAAGTGGTCCTGCCTCCTCTGAGGGGCAGTACATCCTACCGGGTGGCTCGCTTTTTGTTTTTCTGCCAGCATGATTTTAACGCATGTCTACTTAATTATACTTAATGCCCCTCGTTAAACTGACTCCTTTGAAGAGGAAAAGACTAATTTGCATGCGAATGCAAACAGAACAAACTGAAGTAGATGCTGGGGGAAGGAAGGAAGTTTATTCTATAGGTTATCAAGATAGCAACACAGAGCCTCATCTTCTAACAGAGGTCTACTGATATTGGAGCTTAATGTGTATGAAGCACTAAGCAATTTGCAAGGGCTCCCACATACATGACCTCATTATATCAAGAGCACTTCAGTGGCACGGCTTCCATTCCTGCGCTTAGAGAAAGGGTATCAGGCAGGACTCAGGAGCCGCTCGCGCCCGCCAGGGGCTCCAAGACCAGCCCCATTCAAGCCCTGGCAAGTCTCCTCCACCCTGCACCTCCAGGGCAGACCCTTGGTTCTCACTCCTGTTTCCCATAGGGCCAGAGGCTGGTGACCATGAGTCATTTGCTGGATGCTTTTTGGAGGAAGGGGATTAGGACCCATCACTTTAGATCTCAAGCAGAGGTGTGCTCATACATGATGTGACACTGACGCAGGGTTTGCCAGAACCGAGGCTTTAAAAATAGTGAGAGAATATTATTTTTCCCAATCACCATTTACAAGTAACTAAAGCCATTTTCCACGGACTCCACTAAAAATGCCATTATTGGGCTAAAAACAAACAGAAAATGTTTGATCCTGATGGAAGATTTTCCCCAAATTAAAAGAATGCTACCAAGTGCTGCATAGAGTAGTGGGGCCCTGACGCTCAAGCTGCAGACAACCGGGGGGAGGGGAACCCCTTGTCTGACGCTCCTGTTTTTCTTAATAACTTTATTTATTTATTTTTGGCCGCGTTGGGTCTTCGTTGCTGCACGTGGGCTTTTCTCTAGTTGCGGCGAGTGGGGGCTTCTCTTCTTTGCGGTGCGCGGGCTTCTCATTGCGGTGGCTTCTCTTGCTGCGGAGCACGGGCCCTAGGCGTGCAGGCTTCAATAGCTGTGGCACATGGGCTCAGTAGTTGTGGCTCGCGAGCTCTAGAGCGCAGGCTCAGTAGCTGTGGCGCACGGGCTTAGTTGCTCCGCGGCATGTGGGATCTTCCCGGACCGGGGCTCGAACCCATGTCCCCTGCACTGGCAGGTGGGTTCTTAACCACTGTGCCACCAGGGAAGTCCTGACCTTCCTGTTTTATGGAAGAGCAGACAGAAGGCCAGACACGGAGACGGACCGGCTGCCCGGGCAACGCCTGTGGTGTATGTGGCAGAGCCAGGGCCAGGCTCTGGGCCCCCTAACTCCCAGGCCTGCTTCTTCCCACCAGCTGTGCTTCTAGGATGGGGCACACACTCCCAACGAGCCAGGCGCCACTGGCCACACCTTCTGGAGCCTAGATTTCTACTCGCCACAGTTTAGGGAAAACACTATTAGTGCAAAACACAAGGGTCCGTCGAGGAGAAGAAAAAGCTCCCAAGAATTTTATTTTTTCACTTTATATATATATATATATTTTTTTTTTTTCTTTTTTTTTCCTAAACATCTTTATTGGAGTATAACTGCTTTACAATGGTGTGCTAGTCTCCCATGAATTTTAACGTTACACAAATTCTACAGATAAACTTTGGCCATGTGGTAGGTCAGCGTAGGCAGGACCCCGAGGCCCTGCAGGGGTGGAGATCCCTGGTTAGGGATCTCAGGTGGGAAGGTGCTTGATTACTCCAAGTCCAGCACGACCCCAGGCTGCCTGGGGATGGAAGGATGGGCGTCACTTAGCGGACCCTTCACTGAAGGTCAAGAGCATCACTGGAGCAGAGAGGCTGCTTCTTTCTGCCGCCAAAGCAGCGCCCAGTTGAGCAAAGGATGCTCTTAAAGGAGCATCCAGCCCCCGGGCTGCCCCAAAGGACAGAGAAGGGCAGCCCCAGGGAAGCCCACCCCGCCTGCGCATCCTGGACACCCAGGACGTTCTCCACAGACTCCACCTGGTCACCTGGCTGCTCCTGAGCCCGGGACCTGCAGCCGAAATGTCCTCCCATCCTCACCATATGCTCACATTGTGCTCCTGAGTGGCGCTGGGGCTCCTCTGATGGGGAGTGAAATCAGGGGACGGCAAAGCAGCTGGCTGGCTCTGCTTGGAGAAATGTGTAAGGAGGACCAGCCTGTTCTGCGCGAGGCAGCCAGGCCGAGCTTTTAAGTCTGTGGCCTAAGAAACTGCATGCTCCTCACCAACCAGTGTGAAGGGCCAAGTCATATCGCGTTCATGACGGATTTGTTTTACTGGTACAAACACAAGCCTCTGACTAACGCAGTGGAAGAAATTGTATAGAGGAAAGAGAATCTGTATGCGAGGAGGAGGGCATGACACCGGGAGCTAAGCATCTGTCGCCCCACCAGGGACAGAGAGACACGCCACATATGTGGAGGCCTCCCTGCCAGGACCATGGGCAGAGACGGACCAGAACACCGTGAATGCGGCTGCTCTGTGTTCTCACAACACCTAAGACACCTGTTCCAGAAGAATCTTCCTCTGTCAAGGAGAGGCACGGGCTAACGAGTTTTCAAGCAGTAGTTTTGCTGTGACCCCCGCTCTCCACCCACCTGCCCTCACCTCCTCAGGTGTTTGCTCAGGTGACATTCTTAGTAAGACCTCCTGTAGCCAATCTCTTTAAAGTTGGTCCTGGCATTCTTTGGTCCCTGTTCCCGCTTTGTTTTTCTCTTGAGCACCAATCCCTGTTTATTACTCTATCTTTACTTAGTTATGGTTTTACTTTTTTGCCTTCCCTGTTAGCACGCGAGCTCCATGAAGGCAAGTCGCTGTCTGTTGTTTACTAGATAGATCCTCGTGGCCTAGAGCTGAGCCATCGCACAGGCTGCACCTGGACACTTCCATTTCCTAAAGCTCCTTTCGGGACAGAACACCTAAAGCGATGAGAAATACTCAAAGCACCCTTCTGGATACACAGTTGCAACAACCTGGGAACAGGAGTCTCCATAGTTCTTGATGCCTGGTGGCCAAGAGCAGAGTCAGTAGATTACATGTGGAGGGGAGGAGATCCAGACAGAGGTCCGGTCAGGCTGCGAAGTCAGGTCAGAGGCCCTCGTGAAAAGCCAGCACTTCTAAAGGGTGACAGCTCTGGTGAACTGGGAAAAGCTCACCCAGCAGAGGAACATGGAGGAGATAATGGTCCGCCTTGCCTTAGTTCTTAGATAAGCAGAAAAAAAAAAACATATACCTCTTGAAAATTCAAGAGGTATATGTTTTATTTTTTCCACCAGCCCACACTCACACAGATTTCGAATTTAAGTTCCCACCGTACAGAGTGGTGATTCGAACCCAAACAAAATCCACCTAGAGTCCATACTTTTAACTTCTATATTATACCACCACCTACGGAAGGCCCCAAAAGGGGAAATGTGAAAGGACAGATAGATCAGGTAAAGATTAACCAAAGGAAAACTGGCATAATAACGTTATATCAGACTTAAAGGCAAAAAGTATCATCAAAGATAAAGAAATGGAGAGCATAGTTCACTAGAAGATTTGATAGTTCCAGACTTGTATGCCCTTCAAAACATAGCTTCAAAATACATTGAGTAAAAATTGACAGAACTGCAAAAGGAAGTCAACAAATTTACCATCATAATGGGACTTTTTTTTTTTTAATTTGCTTTTTGGCTGCTTTGGGCCTTCGTTGCTGCACACAGGCTTTCTCTAGTTGCAGTGGTGTGTGGCCTTCTCATTGCTGTGGCTTCTCTTGTTGCGGAGCACGGGCCCTAGGCATGCGGGCTTCAGTAGTTGCAGCAAGCGGGCTCAGTAGTTGGGGCGCACAGGCTTAGTTGCTGCACAGCATGTGGGATCTTCCTAGACCAGGGATTGAACTCATGTCTCTTGCACTGGCAGGCAGATTCTTAACCGCTGTGCCACCAGGGAAGTCCATAATGGGATATTTTAACATACCTCTCTCAGTAGACAGAACATCAATAAGAATTTGGAATATTTGAACAAGCTTGATCTGCTGCAGACTAGGAAACATGGCATCCCAAAACTCAAGAATATACACTCTTTCCCATGTATAGATGGTACATTCGTAAAAACTTATCACATACACCATGAAACATACACCATGAAACATCATGAACAAACTTCAAAGATTCATCATCCAAACCGCAGTTTCCAACCACGAGGCAATTACCTTAGAAATGAGAGTTCAGATGAAGGGTGTGTGAGGTTCAACCAAGGAATTAGCAGCACCACAGATGGAAAAAAGAGGGTGGCATCTATAGATATTTCCACTGTTGGCAAAGAAGCAGTTGACCGTATCACCAAAGTTTCTAGGTCAGGCGGCCAGGGGTTGTCAGAGCCATTAATCAAGAGGCAGGGAGAGCTGGAAGGAAGGCACGGGCGAGAACGGAAAGCAATGTCAGTTACTGCGATGAGCTGAGTGTGACGGAGACTGGAAAACAGGGCCCGGCCCCGACTTCAGGAGAGCACAGGGTGGAGGGGTCACATCCAGGCTGCGATGGTTTGAGGAACAAACGGGAGGAGAGTAAGAGTCGGTTAAGGGTGGATCTCTCTTCCAAGAAATTTAATGAGGAAAGGAAAGAGGATGCCAAGGAAGGAAGGGTTTGTCGGGTTTTGTCTATTATTTTGAATGGGAAGGACTTGAGTGAAACAAAGGTGGAATGGCTGTGAGCACAGCCCCAAAGAGTCCCAGGGGATCACCTCCAGCCCTTTCCTGTCACCCCTACTCATGGCCGTGTTGCTCACCGCCCAAGCTGTCCGTTAACCCTTAAGTGACTGTGGGTCTGGAGGGGTGCAACTGTCCTCCACCAGCACCATCATTCCATCGCCGGCCCCCTCCCATCAACGGAACCCTGCCATTTCCAGGGCGCAGCTGCTGGAATCAAAACTCCCAAGAAAAACAAAATTACCATTTTTAAAACTTTTAATCATGCAAGCCAATCATGTCTGTGCCATCCAGGGTTTATTATAATCATTTACTGAGTACTTGGATCGGGATAAAGGGCTTGTACTGGCTTGTACTATGCTCTTTTTATTAATACATGCATGGTATTCATTAATAGTGAAAAACACACACACACAAAACCACACACTAGTGACAACAGCCCCCAAGTCTCAGGTATCGCTGGCCTCAGTTACAAGGAAAAGAAAAGCCCAAGAGTGAGATGGGGTGCGGGGGCTATGGAGCCCAAGGGCAGGGGGGAACACACACTGATGGTTTTGGTCCCAACTGATTGATTCTTTTTGAAACGACTAGAAGATTGAATGGACTGTAGTGGGGTGGGGCAATGAAATTCTCATTTTAAAGTATGCAGGCAATTTGAAGATGGAATTGTGTCAGAGCCAAGGACAAAATATAGCTGAAATTAAGGATGCATCTATTCGATTTCCTCTTTTGTAGTAGCAGGACGTTAGGAACAAGCACAATATTCGGAGGATAATGAAACAACAGTGTGCCGATGAACCTAAAATTGGGATAATTATCCTTTGCAATTATTAGTCAACTTCCTAAGCCTGGAACACAATGGAGCCGAATTCTGTTACCTTAAAGTGTGAGCTGATTCTTTTTCCATTTCTTTGTTCCATCGTGTCCTTCCCCTGCCCCATCTCTTTCTGCGGCCCCAGCCCCACCCCAGGCTCCCTGAACTTGTCTGTGGCTCTCTGCCCCTGCCAAACACATACGCTCCCCTTCTGAGCACCTCATGTCCTTGCCTTTGTCAGGACTTGCTCACGGCCTGTTTGGATAATATTTTTCTTATTAAAATTTAATATAAATATACATTGTACACATTTTATAAAATACGTACATTGTAGAAAAGCAAAAGGAAGAAAATAAGAGACATCTGTCATCCTCACCACCCAGAGGTAACTGTTGAAGGGTATTTTCATGTATAAAATTCTCTTCTTTCTTATGTGTACTATATACACGGAAGTATATTAAACTTCACTAACCAGCTGGCACCAGAATTACTCTTAGGAAGATAACTGGCTTTGATAGGTAAGATACTTGCATAGAAACTTGAAGTAGATAAAAGTTGGGAGAGTCCCATCCCATCCCACCCCTGATAGCCAAGGGAGAGGCTGCTTTATGTAAATATCTTAGGGCAGGGAAGGCACTGCTCCCAGAGAGGGAAGGAGAAACAGAGCAAGAGAAGGGCAAAATGGCACATGGCTGTGCACCCCCCTGGGTGACTTCTTCATGACCCCCAAGTCCTCAATAAAGCTGTTGAATTCAAGAAAGCCTAGTGTGGGTGACTTCCATGGTGCGAAGTGAAAGAAGGGGCCAGGTACGTGTCATTAAACAGAGGCTGGGCTGCCCTTGAGAAAGATGGAGCCCCAGAAGCAAAGAAGATTTGAAGGATGTAAGACCTTGGTCCAGTCTGTACCCCAGGAATGAGCAGAAATCTCAGGAGAGGATTAAGGGGTTCATGGTAATTTTGAGACAAGCTGGGACCTGGGACCTGGGACCCTTTGCTGCAGTGCTTGCACCTGGACAAATACCTCCTCAAGCAACAGAATACAAAGAAACTATAAGGGACTAAAAATAACTGCATGCATCTGCAGTTGGTGCAAATTATGGACAATAAGATTCAAAAAGACTAAAAACCCAACTGCCACTTCTAAGAGCTAGAAGCAGAAACAGGGTGTTGGGAGAAAAAGTAGGGTACTACGCTCGCCCCCTGCACTCAGCACCACCAAAGGGGCGGGCAGACCACCTAAGCCACGCCTGCAGCCCGACCCCTGGACACACTGGTACCGGTACCCTCACCCCGTATGAGGAATCAGCTCGACCCCCCTCAGTGAGCAAGCTAGCAAGGGAACCTGTTACTTGTTCTGGCTCCGCCCTGCTGCAGCAGAGGCCCCAGTCAAGCCTTGCTTGAATTTCTTGCCTGAAGGCCAAGAACAGTGGTCGGTAACAATTTCCTCACTCCACAAATGGGGAGTGAGGCCCACTTCTCAACACACACACACACACACACACACACACACACACACACACACACACACACACAGAGATCTTTTTTTCCTAGGGGGAAAAAAAAAAACAGGATCATATTACTTAGAATTTACAAACAATTACAGTTGTGATGATTAGCTTTGCTCTACCTATGTCATCCATAACCTGTGATATATTCAGCAGTCCCTGCTTTGCAGCATAAGGCTGGACTGGAAAAATGATAATGGCAGCTGAAACAGTGCAAATGAGCTTAACAATCATTGAGAAAATTATGATCGTTAAGCAACTTTTTATAAATTTCATCCGAACGTTAAAAGCTCTTTTGTTGGTGGTTATAAATATATAGGGAAATGAAAAACTAGTGAACAAATATTATTTTGCACACTGTAATTTAAAACATTAGAAACATTGACAGGGCGTTGCATCTCTTTGTAAAAAACTTAGTAAGAGGAGTTAGAACAGTGGCTGTCTTCTTGTCATATAACTTACTACACTGAGTGAGCATCTTTTCTGTGTCTTGGCAAAGTGTCTGGTCCTTTCTAAGTTTGGATCGGCTTCCTATCTTTTATCCTTTATGCTTTCAATGTCACAAGCTACCTCTGAGAGTTCCTTTAACATCAAGTTTTTTGCTGGTGTCACTCTCCTGTTTTTCGTGAGGTAGGAGATAGAAAGGCCGCTGGCCACGCAGCTGGAGTCTGTCCCCTGTGGACAGGTACTCCAAGATAAAGATAATGGCAAGATCAAGGAGGAGCTGAGTCCTGCTTGGATAAAAGATAAAGACACCACGTATCCCTCATTCTTAAGGTCAAGGAGACCTCCCCAACAACACATGCAGAAAGTCTCCTTGGGGGTCAAAAGGGATGGGGTACCACCCCATAAGGGGTGTTGTCAACTTTCCCATAGGCCTCTGCACTGGAATCCATCTTGGTAAAGTGATGCACAGACATACTGGGGAGGGTCCTAGGGCAGGTCAGGTGTGGAAAAAGAAGTGAGATAATTGGCCAAAGGTAAAGAAAGACCCAGAAGAACTGCCCTCTATAAATGATTTAACTGTCTCTTTACTGCACTCCTCCTCATTAGGGAGGACGGAAGCCCACACCCTTTCTCTCCGGGTGTGTACTTCTGCCTTGCTTCTGTCTTAAATAAACTAACTGTTTCTCTGTGTGCTCTCCCACATGTTGTGCTGTGTCTCTAATAATAAACTTTGTACCTGTTTTTACAGTTTTTGCCTCCTTGAAACATTCTTGCTTTCAAACGGGGCAAGAGCCAGGGCAACTTGACTTCTAGCCTCTAGCCCCTGGTGGACTGGATGCCAGGATTCCTGGTTTTCATCCAGGCTACTCAGCTCCAATTCCTGGGCAGGGAACTAAGATCCTCCTTCAAGCCGCCACTCACTGCTCTCTCCACGAGATCATTCGTATTCATCGGCCTCTTCCCGCATGGTTTATACCATAGACCTAGGTCTCTTCTAATGCTGCTCTGCCATCACCATTTTCACATCTTCTAGTCATAACGTCTTCACTTCCAGCATTATCGCTTTGTGTTTCTCCACTGCATTTCATCTTTGTTGGCCAATCCCCTCTTTCAATCATCCATTTTTGTAAAAAGGCACCTAGGTCAGTCACTGGGAGGCAAGGAGGCAGCACAGTGACACCTTTGCTGACGGTGTATAAGCTGAAGGATGGGAGACACCAGGTGACTGGTCAGCCCCCCAGGCTTGAAAGACATGGCATGGTTGGTCACTGATCATGATGTGTGTCTGTTATTACTTAGTGGTTAGTTGTGGAGGCTGCTTTATACAATTTCCTGTAATTAACAGATGGTGGTAACTGCAGGTTGAAGCATATTATTGAGGGACTAGTATTATTTAACCAAACTCTATTAACTGTTGAGACTTGTGCATATGCCGGACCCATGCAAAGTGAGGGTTGTCTGGGCAACGTGTTTCCTACCCTTAGGGTACAAGAAGGAAAACTTAACTTGGAATTCTTTGCTCTTGTTCTCACTTGGGTCTCTTCTCTTATCTCTAGTTAGTTTCTACTTTTTTCTCCCCACTTCTGGCATTTTCTTCCGTATTTTGAGTCATGTAGTCCCTTTACCCCCGGTTCCCCGGTTCCTTAATTTGCTCGTCTTCCTGACTGCGGCTGGGGCACCAGGATATGATCAGACTCTCATATGGACCCCCTCACTGACAGGCTGAGGAGACTGGACACGGTCCCTGAAGAATGAGACAAGGGAGGCCAACTCTGTGAATTAGAGGCACAAAGCATCGTCCAATCCAGAGAGCCAAGAGCTAGACACCATCAGGCATCGATAGGCTCTTTCCAGAAATCGTTGCTGTGTTTCTATTTGTAAACAAACACACGAAATATACCTCTCATCACTCTGCTGGGGAGCGGGTATGAAGCTGGGACCCAGGGAGCGACACAGAGAGCCTGGGAGATCTGCAGAGCATGGTAACACACAGCAGGGGTGGAGACACAAAGCCCAACCCAGCTCCTCTCTAGTGGGGAGGGAGCAAGGGGAGTGAGGGCAGGCCCACCTGTGCTGTAAACTCACATTATAGTCACTCCTTCTTCAGGGCAGGGGTGCTGTGCTGTCCTCTTTAATAAAACGGAGAAAATTAGTCCCAACTGCTCCCCCGCCAGAAGGGTGGCCAATTAGCAATCTTAAAGGCACTTGGGAGAAAACAAGTCATTTGATTTGCAGAGCACAGGCTAAGGAGGTGAGGAGAGGCACTCAAGTGTATCCCTCTGAAGCCCCATCGGTCTCATAAACTTGCCACACGCACGGAAGCAGCCGGGTTGCAGGTAGAAGGTGTTTGTTTTGCTCTGATAATAGGCTACCCCCGGCAAACCGCTTGGCACCTGCTTCGGGGAGCTGGTGGGGCAGAGGCAGAGCCTGAAGTATCTGGGAGGAATTCAAGGAGATTGGAAGAGGAAAACGAAAGCTCCTCACGCTTGAAACCCCAATAGCAATGTGATCTGGGCCCGCTGTGATTCTGCCTTCACCTGCTTCCAGTGATCTCCTTCCTCTCCCGTCCAGGGACAGCTGGGGACCTGCAGAGTCATTCTAAATGCAGAGGGGAGTAAAACACAGACCTACTAGAGCATGGACCTGAGGATATGGGGAGGGGGAAGGGTAAGCTGTGACAAAGTGAGAGAGTGGCAGGGACATATATACACTACCAAACGTAAAATACATAGCTAGAGGGAAGCAGCCGCATAGCACAGGGAGATCAGCTCGGTGCTTTGTGACCACCTAGAGGGGTGGGATGGGGAGGCTGGGAGGGAGGGAGACGCAAGAGGGAAGAGATATGGGAACATGTGTATAACTGATTCACTTTGTTGTAAAGCGGAAACTAGCACACCATTGTAAAGCAGTTATACTCCAATAAAGATGTTAAAAAAATTAAAAATAAATGCAGAACCAACAGATAGAAGGCTTTGTGCCACTTGCAAACAGATACAGCCCCCAAAAGCATGCTGCACTTTGCTTAGTAGCTACTCTCCTGCCTCCTTTTAGGAGATCATATAGATGGTTACTGCATGGATATGGAGATGGGGAGTGTATGGAAACTTCTCATTTTCTCACTTGCCTGAGGCCATGGTTCTCAAACTGTGGACAATCACTGCTAGTGATAGATCTTATTGAAAATGCAGAATCCATGACTTAACCCCTGGAAATATTAAATCAGAATACAGGGAAATAGCGCCCAGGAACCTGCACCGTAACAGGTCCCCATCCCGTTATGCTCACTGAACACTGCTCTAGGTGTTCTCTCTGAGGTCCGCAGCAATGGCCAGTGCTGGGGACACTGTCGCGAAACCCACTCCTCAGACCTGGACCAGTTTCATAGCTGAACTCCTCTGCTTTTAGCAACGTCTTCCTTGTATGCAAGGTTATAATGACAGCCTTTGGGCCTTGGATCTACTTTCTAGATATTTATCATTCAAATGTGCTTTGGTTAAAATAGTGAGCCCCACACTCAAGTGCCCGCAGCCTGTGGCTTCCTGTGTGGAGGGAATGAGCATGTGTCAGCGGGACTGGGCCATTGTCCTGGATTGTCCCAATCCAGGTGCTCAGCCTGGATTGTCAGGAGGCTCTTGTCCTGGTAGTAGGGTGACCAGAAGTCTCTGTTTTCTCAGGGCTGAGGGGGTTCCTGAGGCAGAGTTCTTTCCGTTTTAAGACCAGGAAGGTTCCAGGAAAACTGGGATATGGTCACCCTACACGGTAGCATTACTACACTCTAGCAAAATTCACCAGAGACTGAGAAGCCACTGTCCAATTTATTTAATTGTCAAACATGCGCTGATCAGTCAACGCGATCAATCCATCATGGAAAAGTCTATTTGGGAAACCAAATTACTATCAAAAGTTTGGTTGGAGAGAACAGAATCAGGGCAAAGCAAGTGGGATGATCTAAAGTGAGAAGCTGAATGACCTGTGTAGTGCTGACAATAACAAATTCTCAGACTCCAGCTGCGTGTCCAACAATTCAATTCAATTCTGACTCCATCCACCTGGAATCAGCACTGGCTCCAGTCAAAGGCCCAGTCTCACAAGACCATCCTCACGTCAGACATGAGTTGCAAGTCTCGGGGGCCATACGCACATCTGCCCAATGGGCTGTAAATTTGGGGGATTCCCATGACCCCCCTGCAGTTTTGATAATTCACTAGAAGGACTCCTAGAACTCAGGAAAGTGCTACCATCATGGTTTTATTTAAAGGCTACAACTCAGAAACAACCAAATGGAAGATACATAGGCAAGTATGGGGGGTGGCAGGCACAGATTTCCACGTCCTCTCCTTCTGGGATCGGCATGCCACCCTCCTAGAACATCGATGTCTTAACCAGCCAGGAAGCTCTCTTAGCCTCATTGTTTCAGTGTTTTTATTAAAGTTTTATTATATGGGCACAATTGAGTAAATCATTCTCCAAGTGACTGAACTCAACCTCCAGCCCCTCTCCCAGGAATCCCCGGGGGTAAGGCTGATAGTTCTAGCTCTCTAATCATGGAGTTGGTTCTCCTGGTGTCCGGCCCCCATCCAGAGGCTTTCTAGGGCAGCCATCCCCAACATTTTTAGTGCCAGGGACCAGTTTTGTGGAAGACAGTTTTCGTACAGGCCGGTGGCGGTGGGGGGGGGATGGTGCAGGCGGTCATGCGAGCGATGGGGGGTGGCAGATGAAGATTTTCTCACTTGCCATTCACCTCTCACTGTGCGGCCTGGTTCCCAGCAGGCCGTGGCCCCGCTACTGGTCCGCGGCCCCAGGGGTTGGGGATCCCTGCTCTAGGGTCTCCCTCCACACCTAGGGCCAAGAGTCACCTCATTAGCATAAGCTCAGGTGTGATCGAAGGGACTCACTGCAAATCACAAAAGACACTCTTATCAGGAAATTCTAAGGATTTGGGGAGCTCTGTGCCCGGAACCAAGGACAAAAAACAAATGTGCTTTTTATTATGCCACACACCTGTAACACTGTTACACCTGTAATACTACAAGGGCACAAGAGCACTCCTGTCTGCCAGTGAGGGCATCCTTTCCCGCATGGTGCTGAGACAGCACTCAATATTTTTTTTTTTGCGGTACGCGGGCCTCTCACTGTTGTGGCCTCTCCCGTTGCGGAGCACAGGCTCCGGACGCGCAGGCTCAGTGGCCACGGCTCACGGGCCCAGCCGCTCCGCGGCACGTGGGATCTTCCCGGACCGGGGCACGAACGCGCGTCCCCTGCATCGGCAGGCGGACTCTCGACCACTGCACCACCAGGGAAGCCCAGCACTCAATATTTACTGCACTCGGACTCAGTCCCCATGTAGCACATTCCATGTTGATGGGATGTAACAAATCTCCGCCATGGCAGCTGGGAAGCATGGCCTTCGTTGCACACCTCCCGGGAGCCCAGCTGCGTGCAGCAGACAGGAACCCTGCCCTCTGTGCCCCACTGAGGCCCCCACGGGAGACAGCTCAGGCTCACAGCAGCGCTCTTAGGACATCGCTGAGGGTGGGCAATTTTTGGAAGCTGGATGTCATTGCTTTCCCTCTTGTCTCCACTCCTATGGGCACATCCCATTTAGAGGCCAGTGTCTCTCTGACCTCATGCAGACCTTTCTCAGCACAGAAGTTTTCCAAATTGTAGTATTATTTATAATTGAGAAAATTTAGGAAACAAGCACAAGGTTAAATAAGCTGTGATGAAATACCAAATAAATTATTTTGCAGCCACTGAAATGATGTTTAAACTTTTACTGACATGCGAAATTGTTCACAATACAGCTTGAAGTCATATGTGTACAAAAAAGGCTGCAGAGGGAGAGCTGCTATCACTGGGGTGCTGAAATAAGAGTGGATTCTTATTTTCTTCTATGCTTTTCCTTCTTTTTTCCTACAATGATCATGCATAATTTTTATAGCTAAATATATAGATAGATAGATAGATAGATATAAAATTTCCTTATTAAAAAAAGGCAATACAATTAGAAGTGTTCCTGGTTTGTCCCTTGCCTGGGCCTGCTCACATGATTTTAACTCTGGTCTGGGCTTCTGGCTGCTTCTCAAGCCTCTTCCAGAGCCGTCTCCCATGAGTGTCTGTCACCGAGATCCCCCTCTGCCCGCGACATCTCCTCCTGGCCTCAGAGAAAGCCTAACCATGACTGGCCTTCCTCCCCTCCCTGTCCCTATCCCTATGACCAAGCTGGCAAACTTTCCTCAGAATCTCTTTCACTAAATCCTGCCACAGCAAAGAGCAACATTAGAAGGAAGTTAGACATTTAAGGAGACGAATAAGTTAGTAAACAAAAATCCACTGCCTTTCATTATAGATCCATAAGTGTGTATATGACCAGAATATCACATCACCCGCTGACAAACGATACCTTAGCAGCCCTGAGACCCACAGCAGAGCCACTTCCAAGATGACGTTATTTTCACAGGCAATTGTCCCCCTTAATCAGTTCAAGATCATGTTCAACAAGCACTAAAGGAGCATCTATTGTGTGCCGGACCCCAGGCATGGAAAGAAATAATCCCATTTAATGTAATGACAGACAGTACCCACTAAGTAAATGTGTGTTGAATAAAAACAGTCAGAAAATCCTGACCTGAGCCCATCCAAATAGCCAGAGACAAAGGAAAGACTACTGCTTGAATCTTCTGGTTATCTGATAACCTAAACCTTTCATAAAATGTTCAGCGAATGACTCAGAGGTGTCGGCCTTCTCCTCTTCCATCCAGGGAAGTCCTCCCCTCTTTCTAGCTAACTCTATGCACCAGAGTTCAGAAGATCCAGCTCTTCTGAACCCAAGTGACTGTTCAGGGTCCTTATCAAGATCACACACCCTGAGACTTTTAAAAATATTTAACAGCAGTGTGTTCTCCTGAGCCTTCATTTCTCTAAGTCAGTGGTTCTCAAACAGGGGTGACAGTGAGGGGTCATCCCCCAGGGGACACTTAGCAACGTCTGAAGATATTGTTTGTCGTCACAACTGGGGAAAATTTATGCTGTGGTGTCTGGTGGGTGGAAGCCAGGGATGCCGCCAAATACCTTGCAGTGCGCAGGACGGCCCCCCAACAAAGAACAATGCAGCCCCAAGTGTCAAAACGCCACTGCTGAGAAACCTGGTCTAGGTGGCACACCCCGAGAAGCCTGTGCAGTCACTCAGAGGACATATGAATTCACTCTAGTTATCTAACATTCCCCGAAAATACACAGCCCAGAGTTGATCACTGTGTCCAGGGATGGTGCAACTGTACTAGGGAAGAGAACAAATCTAACTCCATATTAGATCTGTCACTTTTACTTTAACCTTTGTGTTCTGTTGCTTTTGCTTCCAGTTAAGAATGTAAGAATGTTGCCTAGAACCTGAAATATACAGAATAGCCCATTCTGAGGGCTCTGGCCTTTAAAGGTATAACACTTCCACTTATACAGAGATAAAAAGTTGCAGAACAGAGAATAACACTTGTCTTGCTGGAGGTTTACAGATTCATCATGACCTGACCTATTTGGACAGCTGAAAGAACAAAGGATTCTGACCCCAAGAAGTCTGCAACAACCAGCCACACCTCTCCCTCACCTGGCCTTTAAAAATGCCTTCCTGAAACTCTTAGGGGAGTTTGGGGTTTGGGGGGCATGAGCCACCTGTCTCCTTGCACGGTCCTGCAATAAACCTTTCTCGGCTCCACACTCCAACACTTGTGTTTGTTTGGCCTCACTGTTTGTTTGGCCTCACTTGGGCCCGAAGGCGGGCCCAAGTCCACTGTGGTCTCTGCCTGTCTCGACCTGGTACACCTCAGGTGAGCTAATGAACTCTCTACGCTTAGTTTTCTCATCTTTAAAATAGTTGTGAGTAGTGAAACATAGTGATAAAGTATGAAATAGTACCCTCATCTTTGGAGGGATTGGGAGGGTTTATGAAACGATCTGTGGGATGCACTTCACGCACGTGCTGGTCACCTTGAGGAGCTCAGGCAGTGCTGGCCGGGGATGGTCACGCATGGTCTACCTTCAGGTTTTAAACTTTTCTTTTAGGGGTTGTTTATTTCTAAACTCTACCTTAATTGGGATATGAAGGCTTTCAAACCTTCATCTGTGTCTCTCAGGAAGCACCTTTCTGTTTTCCTCCATTTATTCATTCCACAAAATGTTGCCAGAGTCCCTGCTGGGCACCACCCCTGCCTTCACTTCCTGCCCTCCCACTACTCAGCGAGGGGGCTGCACCTGAAAGCTTTTAGATCATTCACTGTCACTGAAGAGATATTCATTTTCCCAAGCCAAGAGAGAGGAGGTAAACAAGAAAAGATACAGAATACCCTTCGCTACAATAACCCTTGATGTACACACTGATTTACAGCTCACAGAGTACTTCCTATCCATTATCTCATTCTGTCTATTTTCCCCTGGCAGCCTCTGGCTGCCACCGGGAGCTGCCCAGAGAGTGGGTACCCTCATTCCCACCTTCACTATGACTCATCCCAGACAAACAGCAATGGCCACTCATTCATGAAGTCAATAATGCTACCGCTGAGCTGGCCAGGAAAATGTCAAGGCTTGGAATCACCTCTCTTTTGCTTAGGCAAATGATGCCCTGCTGGTCCTTCCACCTATCAGTTGTGACAAGAAATACATGCCATGGCTTCTGCTCAGGGGCAAGTGTTCCCAGTCATTTGGCCGTTTAGAGGGAACTGTTGGGCTCTAGATAAAGCCAAGTGAGAACAGGGAGAGTTGGTGTCAAAGGCAGCCTGAGTCCCAAGCTTTCTATGCTAGAAAACTGAGGCCCATGAATTGAAGGCTTAGCATGGGGTGGGTATAGGTCTGCATCTCACAGCTGCCGTGACTGTGTCAGGAAGCAGGAGAGCATGCAGAGTGAGCTCAGGAGCCTGAGCTCCGAGAGGACCCTAAAAAGCAGGAGGATGCTCTCTGTGCAGTGGAGGTATAGACAGCCCAGACTGAGCCAGGACGCAGCAGGAGGGATCTCTCTCTGCGAGGTCACAAGGGGTCTGCGTGTTTTTAGAATATGATCTCCTCAGAGCAAGGTCTCCTTTGCATCTTGTACAAAAGCACCGTCTCACCCACAGGTGATGCTCCTCTTCCTTGTCCTCCCATCATCACTGACTGTGGGTGATCCCAGAAGGCATATGGGACTGAAAGTAAAGCAAAGAAGGCAAAGAAGTAACGAAAGAGGAAGAGAAATGTCATAGCTTGGCCAGACTCTTTCATGGCATGCTTAGTTGGACAGGAACAGGGCAATTACGGGCAACCAGCAATCCTGAGGTTCTGGGAGAATGGGGCCTGGGACCCTCGCTGGCTGTGGTTGCTGGCTCCAGAAGAGGTGGCCAGGCAGCCCAGGGGCTGCAGGGGTTGAGGGTCACAACAGTCTGTCCAAACTGAGAATGGCTGGAGCCAAAGCAACAATTCAGGGTGACAGGTTCCACTGGCGGGGGCTGGTGGGTGTGAGTCGCTACCTGAGAGCCAGAAGGTCAGGGATCGTGTTCCAGGAGCTCCATCCGGATGGCAGAACCCCAGTACATCCATCAGCAGGAAAAGCCAGAAGGATTCCAGGACGCTATCACACAGGCTGGAGCAGAGGAGGACTCCAGTTCCAGATGGTGGGAAAGGGGGTTCTGGATATAGGACCAAGTACCGCCTTGTCCCAGAGGGAGGGGAACCACTGCCTTCCCAGGGACCAGCTGAGAAGGGAGCCCCCGGAGAGTAATGTCCCTCGCCCTCTCTAGGGTTCTCCTCTTCCTGGCTCCCTCCCCTGGGGGGAAGTGTGGTCTGTCTGGTAGAAGGAAGAGCCAGATGTCCACTTTGGCAGGAAGGACCCAGCCCCCACCACTCTCCCCTGGTGGTCTCTGCTCACCTATGTGTGGGGTGGTCCTGATCAGCTTAGCAACTTGCTGGGCTAGTGTCCACTCCACCACATCTACAGGTGGCCATAGATGGCAGGAAACCCCGTGCTGGCCTCAGGCGCAAGCCCCCAGAGCTGCCCTTAATCAGAGAGCACTGATGAAGCTCCTCTCTCTCGACCCCATCCAGCTCCTTGTACTAATTTCTCAGCTGGTGGAAGGAGCCCAAAGAGACGCGCTGAGTCTCCAGCACCTGCAGAACCGGCTCTTTCCAGGAAGAGGGCAGAGCAGCCAGTCAGGGCTTTGTAGGGGGGCCAGCAACTCAGTCTCACCCCAGGGACTGGCTCAGTTTGAGGGAACCAGGAGGCTTTGCCCTGAGTCTGTGCATCTGGTCCTGAGCCCTGTTGGCAGCAAGATTTGGGCCCTACCTCTGAGGGAGCCAGCTGTGTGGACCTGGGGACAGCAGAGGCAAATGGAATAAGCCAGAAGGAGGGAGAGAGAGAGAGAGGGAGGGAGGGAGAGAGGGAGGGAGAGAGAGAGGGGGGAAGCCAACCGAGTTCATGGGTAGGGGATGGGGCTGCCTGTCAGGAAAAGAAGGCATCCCCCCACCACCCCTCGCCAGCTCCCACCTCGGCGCGGGCTGCCTGAGCCCATTTGCTGAGGGGCCCAGGAGGCTTTGTCTGAACCGCCATCACCACCGGTTTCGCACGCTAAACTGCTGGTCCATCACAGGACCTGGTTGGAGGAGAAAGGGAGGAGCTGACAGTTTTGATTGAAGTTGGAACTTTTTATTATTACATATATTCTAGACTAGATATTCGAATTTCTGAATTGAGTCTGTGTTTGGGACTTAAAGTGACCACAGGACTTTTTATTATTCAAGCGTTAGCAGAAAATTCATGCACCATCCCAAGTTTTTACCCAGGAAAAGAACTTCCACAGCCGAACAAATTTTAAAAGGAGACTGGAATACAAATATAAAGATATCTCCTGGTTGTATCACAGGACTGCTTCTTATTCAATGTCCATTTATGACTATAGAGTTGGTTTTTGGTGTTGGAAGAGAGTTTCTTTTCGTATTATTTGGGTTCGTACACTGTGAGGAGAGAATGGGGATGGGTGGAAGGTAAAGGCTCTAGAGGTAAGAGAGAGGTTTCATTTTTTATTGAATCCTGCAGAAGTGCCTAGTTTGGCCTCATTTTTTAAAAAATACAACACCTTGAGGAAACTCCCTCATGGGGGCATTCTAGGCTTTATCAGACTCTAAGAAGTAAGGGCTCAGTGATTCCCATTCAATAGAGAGACACCTAACACCATGGGTGACCATCTCAAGAAGTCAGTCCACCTTAAGGGAACCACGATGGAGGAAGGAAGTAAGAGCCACCCGGGCCCCGCCCAGGTGTCAGTCCGCCAGTGTGAGTACTAACAGGGTGGCGCTGCAGGGGCGGGGCAGGCTGCACGGAGCAGCGGCTCTGGGGACCACGGGGTCAGCTCAGGCCTGTGGTCCTGGAGGGCCGCCATCAGCCAACCCACCAGGCAGATTCTGAATCCAGCCCAGCTTTCCCAGAACCCAGCAAACTGTACATGTCATGGGCCACTGAGACCTTCTCTCATCCCTGCTGCTGGCCTGCACCGCCGAGGGCCATCCCAGAAGCCTCAGGATGAGGCCAGCTCAAGTGCACGGGGTCCTGGACGCTAGTTGTTCAGCTCAGCAGGGCCACTTCCTGCAACAACTCTCCTCTCTGTGCTGTGGCTGCACAAACAGAAACAGAGAGGCTCCCTGAGAGACAGGGATTTGTTGATTTC